>NC_139699.1:16895111-17437611 GCF_964188405.1 Protomyctophum parallelum
AACACAGATACTAACACAGATACTAATACTAACACAGAGCCCACTAACACAGAGCCCACTAACAATCTCCTTCAAGAGTGAATGCAGAAACAGCACTCTGTGGAGCACATATCTCCACCAAGCTGGGTTGTCATGGCCTGCAGCAGTCAGGACAGGCTGCGGGGAGAATAGGTTCTGTCTGAAATTTCTTTATTAGGAACAATCCCTTGAGATGAACCGTCTCGTTTTCAAGGGCGTCCGCAATTCACAAAATACACTTCATAGTTCATACATAAAGACACTTTTTTTTACAAACGATTCAACCAGACAAAACAAAACAAGACAAAACAATACAATTCCTAGATAAACAACTCAACTCAACTCAACTTTATTTATATAGCACATTTAAAACAACCAAAGCTGCCACAAAGTGCTGTACAGTACATAGGTAAAAACAGTAAGTAAACACATAGACTAAAAACACAGAATATAAAGACAACACACAAAACAAGAAAAGGAGGGGGGGGGAAGCAAGTTCAGGAACAAGAAACAAACAACAACAAAACAAAAAACAACAAAACAAAAACTGCAACAAGACAACATTTCACATAACATGGACATAACGTAGACATAACACATGGATCATTGCATCATGGATCTGCTACAGTGATGATTAGTGAAAACATGAACAGGTAGTCTCAAGATGAGAGGACAGCACAGTTTTAAACAAATTAAAATATGTTATTGAACGAATATGGACAGGTAGATTGTTCCAGTCACAACAAGGAGCTTTGAACATAAATGATATTGAAATAAACCTGTGAGCAATGTCTAAGTTGATGTTCTAGGGCCCAATCCCAATTGCCTCCCTCAAGCCCTGAGCCCTGGACCCTCATTGACTTTAATGACGTCAGCTGTAAGTGCTTGAGGGTGAGAGGCTGCAAGGGCTCCAAATTGTTGTGAAAGAAATGGGACAGCACTTTGAAGATGAGTCCGCCATGCATAAGTCCATGACACTTTGCATCACTTTATAAAAACTGTCCTTATTCACAGCAAGTGCCTACACCTACATGCTTGGCCTATTTATACATGTCTATCATGTCTATTTTAGTATTTAAGCTGATCGTTTTATTATTAGTTTCATAAATACACTTGTAATATTCATATATAATAATATTCATTATACATTTCATTCCCATATTCTTTTACTTTGCTCATTAGTCATTTCTCATCATGTTTCCCTTATTATTATTATTGTTATTAAATATATAGCCTATATCCTTCCATTCCGTCTCCTTTTGAGAACAGTGAGAAAGCACTATTGTGTTTGTTTACATTCTAATCGCGATACATAACTAATTTGCATATTTAAATGATTGACGTTCGGAGGATCCCCCTCATTCCCCTGGTAACGCTATGAACTGTGGGTAATTTCTTTGCTAAAGTCAGCCCAAAGTCAGCATCGACGCTGACTTTGGCAAAGGGCACATAAAGGGGCGGGGCTGAGCCCTCACTGACTTACCGATTTCAAATGGGACATCCCTCAAGCCCTCGCAGACTTCACATGAACGCGCAGCTAAGTCAGTGAGGGCTCATTGAGTCAGCAAGGGAGTGGATTGGGATTGGGCCTAAGTCTACGGCATATGGTTCAGGCAATGTGTGGTGTCCCCCTATGGGCAGAAATGAAAGTGCTTTTGCATGTGCAGTGTGTGTACAGACAGCAAAACAGGCAGGACACTGCATGGCAGACACTTTTCAGCTTTAAATAGGTCTATTCTAATTCAGTATTTTAGCTGTGACGTGAGCGCCCCCTCCTCAGATACTTCCGGGTCCAACTTTTGTGTCGCTTTTGTGTCCCCATGGAGTTATACTGTGACGCTCCGTCGGACTGAATCTGAGACGAAAACAACCACGAAAGTCTAATTTTACCGCTTTCCTCGCAACAACAAAGCTGCGCTGCTCTCCCAAATCTGACAGTGACAGGCCGTCTGCCCCACATGGAATACTATCGCCATTTTATTTTATTGTGTCAAATAAATCCTCATAATGCAAACTAGATTCAACATACTCAAGCCTGCACACATTCTAAATATACCCCAGAAATATTTTACCGATCAAATGGACTGTTGCCACCTTCAATAATAATGATAATAATAGTCTTTATTGTCTCCACATCATATATTTTTGTTGTCATGGACACTTGTACAAAACATTAATAATTCCACTCGAGTTGGAAGCATTAAGACCCATTTTAACCCTCAATGGCTTCCTTTCTGAAAAATAACGTCACTGTAAAAAGATTCACGCGTTTAGATATTCAATTTACAATGAGATGCGGACGGGAGCTGGTGCCACTTGGACCCGGACGTAACGTAGCACTACAAAATGACGTCGGACTTAAATACTGAATAGTACTCAGAGCGTTTGTTCAGTAACAGGAGTCGCCCTTTCTCTCCAGATCTTTGGTAAACAGAAAATACGTTTTCCATTCAGGAGAGATATCTCATATGGATACAGGATGAGCAAGTGAATTTGGAAGTGATGACACAAAGACATGAGCAGACAACTACCACACTAATTCAAGCTGATAAATGGATACTCTCTTCTGATTGGCTGAAATTGACCACCCACCTTGAGATTCATTTTCTGTTTATTAAAGAGCTGCAGATGGGGAGAACCTCACTGAACAAACACTCTATAACAATGATTACTATCAGAATATATAGAGCTTTAACCGTAAAAGGGAATATAGCAAAACAACAATATATATATATATATATATATATATATATATATATATATATATATATATATATATATATATATATATATAAGAGACAAAAAGGGACTCCTGCACATCCAAAAAGACCCGTAGGAGGTGCAAGTCTAGTTAGCAGGCATATACATCAAAAAAGAGAAAAACCTTCCAAGGAAGGGACTGCACACTCCAGGGAACAGAGACTTACTGCATCAAACTTATTTATTAGCACGACGCGTTTCGCCGTGAGCTTCGTCAGGTGCTATACAGAGGTGTGAATGTGTCAAGTATATATAGAGACAGTCATTAGACAAAACCACCCCCCCGGGTGTGGCATCAATGATTCAATAAATATTCATATATGGGAGGGGCAGACTAGACACATGAACAAACAGATAAAAAATAAATACATCTCTTTCCATATATAAAAATGACAATAAATATATATAGCAGATGTATAAAAAACAAAAAACCCACCACAACAGTGCCAATACACAATATACAGATAAAATATCATGGGCCTCATCCTATAGGGGAAATATGGAGTAGTTCAGGTCAAATAATCAAAATTAGGGCAACCACATCAGTAATAAAGGATTAATAAATAGGACAGTAATTACACATTTATGACCAGGTTTATAAAAATGGGCTGAGGTCTAAGCTCTCATTTAAACCATTGGGTTCCATAGTGTTCAGAGTAAAGATCCAGTGTGCCTCTTTCTGTAAGAGCAGTTTTACCATGTTACCACCTCTAGGTGGCAGGTCAACCTTCTCTATTCCAATAAATTTGAGTGTGGCTGCTGACCCATGTCCCCTTTCTTTGTAGTGACGGGCAATAGCATAGTCCATATTCCCATTTCGGATGGCAGCTTTATGTTCAGCTATTCTTATTTTCAGATTGCGTTTCGTTTGACCAACGTATACCATCCCGCACGGGCATTTTAACATATGTCACTCATTCTTGAGATGAGGGACAAAAGTGGAAAAAACATGTCCCACACATAAGAGCCTTATTATTGTTAAAAATAAATTAATTTAATAAAAATAAAAGCACTTGCAAAGTTAAATGTAATACAGTTGTGTATTATTATGCCATTAATTTCATTATAATTGTTTTCATATGCCATCTGAATTAGTTAAAAGCAGGCACTGTACCCCAAAACGCCTGTATTTAGCCTGTCCCCAGCAAGTGGTCATAATTTCAAACTGCTAAAAAAGTGTCTAATACTGTCACAATCACATAAATATACATACTAAATTAAAGTAGATTGTCAACAACATAGCAAACAATATACACAATAATTTTAATTTATATTTTCCATTAGATATCTCATATCAAATGTGTGTCCCACGTCTCCCGTCAACTCCGTCAGGTTTTTTAAAAGTCTTAAATTAATCAGAAAATATTGTCGACAGATTTAGCCTGAAGACTCCTTTTCCAAGTCCCGTTTGTATTTGTTGCAACAGTGGAGCACCTGGTCTGACAAGCATTCAATTGTTTGATATTTTAAACAAACAATGTTGATATCAGGGTGGTCACAGCTTTTACATGTCAACTCCGTCAGGACATTATTATGATCTTTGTTAAGAATTCCAAAATAATGTTTATTATAAAAGTTTAGGGTTAGGTTTAGCTAACAAATGAAGCAAAAACAAAATGGCTACATTGTACTACAGAGGGTTAAGATGAAAACAAATGACATTTTGTCAACTCCGTCAGACGTCAACTCCGTCAGGTTTTGTGTCTGACGGAGTTGACATGTATCTGACGGAGTTGACAAAAGTGTTCCTAAAACAATAAAATTATAGTTTTTGAATAATGGGACGTATTCTAATTTGGCACACAGTTAGAGCATGCCTTAAGGAACATTTTTGGCTATAGGGCCATCACAGATTTGTCTTGTGGTGACCATGGCAGCCATTTTCCAAAATTGCCGCCTCCTGATGTTATTTTACAATAACTCAAGTTCTACACCACCTAGGATCTTGATTATGGTGACTAAGACTACATTTTCAAGGATGAGGGATACAGTGGTACAATTTAGATTTTCCCCGTGACCATGGCAGCCATATTTCAAAATGGCCGCCACCTGCTGTTATTTTACAATAACTCAAGTTCTACACCATCTAGGATCTTGATTCTGGTGACTAATCATACATTTTCAAGGATGTGGGATACATTGGTACTATTTAGATTTGTCCTGTGACTATGGCAGACATTGTTTTTCAAAATGGCCGCCACCTGCTGTTATTTTACAATAACTCAAGTTTTAGACCACCTAGGATCTTGATTCTGGCGACTAATAATACATTTTAAAAGATGAGGAATACAGTGGTACTATTTAGATTTGTCCTGTGACCATGGCAGCCATTGTTTTTCAAAATGACCACCAACCTGCTGTTATTTTACCAATAACTCAAGTTTTAGACCACCAAGGATCTTGATTCTGGTGACTAATCATTACATTTTCAAGGATGAACTTTCTCTGGGAGGGGTCAGGGCTTATTTCAGGTGCAGGTTGAGTTGCTACTGACAGGACATTAAAAGGAGGTGGGCTTTCTGGCCTTTGACTTGTCCCTTTCAGGTACAGATGCACAGTTTGACTTCACTGGCCACTGCAGTGTGGTGTTGATCTTGGTGGCCTCCTGCCAGTGTTTCTCCATCCTTCTCATGACCTCTATGTTCTGGGGCTCTGTTATAGTCAACTTACATTGTCTTGGCTGGAGATTGCTTTCCTGCAGGGTCCAGCCCAGTCTTGTGCAGATGGCTGCTGGCCCACCTGGAGGCCCCAACCTCACTTGTTCGGTTGGTGTGATTAGGTGGGGTGGTCTTCCCCAATCAGGATGAAGGGTTTAACCCTTTCAAACGGCAGTCTGGCCAAGTGTCTGTATTTAGTTGTGAGGCTAGATACAGGATACGATTTCTCACCCAGCCCCAGGTGACTTGAGGTGAAGGCTCCTTTGATTTGGTAACATTGCTTTGGTTGACATGCTGGGGACACAGAACGACACTGATGCCTTCAGTGTCTGCACATCCTGCCTGATAGTCCTGAAGGCAGATCTTCTGTCTTCAGTCTTTCGCTCACTGTTCACTGCTCACTGTTCACCTCAAGCAGGTCTTCAAGGTGTTTGCCTTTGCACAGGCTATATGGCTAGGACTCGTGCTTCAACCACTCAGAGAACTCCAACATGGTGTTGGTTGCTCCTGGGCCGCAGAGCATTGTGCGGCAGAATTCAGCTCTCATCTCTGGTGGCAGCTTGTTGAGGAGTCGTGCAACATGTGAGCCGCATCTAAGTTCTGTGTCTCCCTCTGGGCCTAGGGTAGACACTTGCTATTTTCCGTAACACTAATTGGTGGGGCTGTCCAAACTTGTTGTTTAGTTGTCAATCGGGTCTCTGTTGGTGAAGTCGGGTCTAGGTGGTCTAGAAGATGAGTTAGTCAGGGGATATTAATACAATCTGGTAATACATTCCTTATCAAGAATTTTCTTCACCAATGTGTTTGGAAGGGTGTCTACTAACATATCCCACATTGCTTTATATTCAACCACCCTAGGGGAACTTTTGACAGCTGCTGAAAGTTGGGGTACCATCAACAACCTATATAAGGCAAAATGTTCATTATGCTTTAAGTAGCATGTGACATGTCAAACTAGGGAGTTTTCATGATTCTGAATGCATTCCAAACATTAGCTATGCACGAAGAACACTCCTTGGGCTGAAAACGGCCATAGCCGTCATCACAAAATGAGGTCAGCACATTTGGGCAAGTGGATATATGGCCGAATTTAGCCCAAGGGGTTTGACCCCTAGTTTGGCCATAGCCACTTGGTATGGTACCCAACTTTCAGCAGCTGTCAAAAATGTTCAATAGAAACCAATGTGGGATATGTTAGTAGACACCTTTACAAACACATTGGTGAAAAGAATCTTGGTAAGAAATGTATTCACAGATTTAACATTATTCTGATAATATTCCCTGACTAAATTGGTAAAATAATAGCAGGTCCACCATTTTTTTAAATGGCTGCCATTGTCACAGGATAAATCTAAATAGTACAACTGTATTCCTCCTTGAAAATGTAGGATTAGTCACCAGAATCAAGATCCTAGGTGGTGTAGAACTTGAGTTATTGGGAAATAACAGAAAGTTGGCGGCCATTTTGAAAAATGTCTACCATGGTCACAGGACAAATCTAAATAGTACCAATGTATCCCACATCCTTGAAAATGTATGATTAGTCACCAGAATCAAGATCATAGGTGGTGTAGAACTTGAGTTATTGTAAAATAACAGCAGGTGGCGGCCATTTTGAAAATGGCTGCCATGGTCACAGGGCCAATATAAATAGTACCACTGTATTCCTCATCCTTGAAAATGTGGGATTAGTCACCAGAATCAAGATCCTAGGTGGTCTAGAACCTAAATCAGTTAAACTTGTCAACTCCGTCAGATGTTCGTCAACTCCGTCAGGCGTTCGTCCCGTGATGTTTTTGTTAATTTCCAAAGAAATAGAAAATACAATGTTAAATCTTTTGTGCTTATGTATTGAAACACCAACTGAAATGATACGTAATGATGTTTTTTTTTTTTTTTTACATGGTTTTCATGTTATAATATTGAAAATAAAGGTTGAAATGACGGATTTGAGAAATTGGATATTTCATAATAGTGTGATATTGGAACAAAACAATATTAAAATAATTGTATTACTTAACTTGATTACTGAAAGCCATTATAAGATAACTGAGGACTTTATATTATTGTTGAAATTATCAAATTCAATTAAAAGGGATTTTAGTGTGTCTGACGGAGTTGACAAGAATCAGGTATTAAGTGCATAAATGTCCCATTTTAGAAAGAAATGTTATGCGAAAAACCTGTTCCTTCTCAAGATTGGTAGTTGAGACCTGTGTCTACAAATACATCTATTTGATTTGAATGTATCTTAAAAAAAATAAAAATCTAGTTTGAAAAAAGTTTTGTCCCTTATCTCAAGAATGGGTGGTATACAACATGAGTTGTGTTACAATTAATGAAGCCCTGTGGTGGACACTGAATGGGGACCTCACCTCAGATTGAGCACCATTGCACTGGGTGGTAACGGGAGGATGTAGGAAGTGATATAGGGAAGTGATGTACCTGTGAATGTTTGTTGTTTGTTGGAAGTAAAGTTCAGAGACTCACATTCTCCGTCTGCTCGTCTCATTCCTCAACTTCCACAGTGGTGACCTTGACGTTTGTAATTTAATTAATATGGATGCTGTTGCGCCGGCTCCCGCTGTGTATGCGGCGACAGTTAAACTGCCAGAGTTTTGGCAGCACGATCCAGGCCCGTGGTTCCAGCATATCGAGGCACAGTTTCACCTCAGAGGGATCACGGTAGATGAGACGAAATATTATCATGTCGTCGCGGCTTTGGATTCCACCACCACCCGCCGAATGATGGGACTTCTGAGGGACCCTCCAGCGGCCGGCAAATACGCGGCTATCAAAGATAAACTCTTACAGTTGTTTCAGCTATCCGACGAAGAGCGCGCAGAGCGCCTACTGTCTCTGAATGGATTAGGAGACAGTAAACCCACGGAACTAATGGAGAATATGCTGGCACTGATCGGTACAGGTGACACTACATTCCTGTTCATCCAACTTTTCCTGTGGCAGCTTCCCACCCCAGTGCGCACGGCTTTGGCCACCTCTCCACTGGTGCGCACCAAGGATTATCGCGCGTTAGCAGAAGAGGCGGACCGAGTACTACTGGCGTCCCGCGACTCACGACAATACGTGGCGGCGGCGGTGCCTCAGCCTGAACGTCGGAGGGATGGTAATAGTAGCGAACTGTGTTATTATCATCGCCGTTTTGGCAACAAGGCGAAGCGGTGCATTCAGCCATGCTCTTGGGTGGAGCAGGGAAATGCACGAGCCAGCGCTCATTAACAGCTTTGAGCGCTGGCGCCAGCAACAACAAGCTGTTGTTCATTGAGGACACGTTGTCGGGTAGGCGCCTGCTTGTGGATTCTGGCGCCCAGCTGAGTATCCTGCCTGCATCATCAGCGGACGCGTTGGGGGACGAACAGGGGCCGCCGCTCGACGCTGCTAACGGCACTCCTATTCACACGTTTTGCACTAGGGATGTAACGTGTGTTTTCATGGACGTAAGTTTTGCTGGGACTTTGTCATTGCCTCTGTGTCAGTGCCTATACTGGGTGCTGATTTTTTGTGTGCTCACAGGCTATTGGTGGACATTTCCAACTGTCGGCTGATTGACGCTGTTTCCTTTGCCACCTATCCGTGCACACTGGGGGGGCCAGGGCCGCTTGCCCCGGCCAACTTGCTCGCCACGGGGGACGTGTACCAGCGCCTCCTCGCTGAGTTCCCTGCCCTGACGGTGCCCACCTTCTCGGCTGCCGTCGCTAAGCATGGTGTGGAGCATTACATCCCCACAGTTGGGCCACCCGTTTTTGCACGAGCGCGCCGTCTTGATGCTGCCAAGTTGGCAATAGCCAAGGAGGAGTTCTCTACAATGGAGCGGCTCGGGATTGTGCGCCGATCTAACAGCCCATGGGCCTCTCCTCTGCACATGGTCCCCAAGGCAGACGGGAATTGGCGGCCGTGTGGTGATTTCCGCCGCTTGAATAACATTACCACACATGACCGTTACCCAGTCCCACACATACAGGATTTCTCTGCCCACCTGGCGGGGGCCACCATTTTTTCTAAGGTGGATTTGGTGCGTGGCTACCACCAGGTGCCGGTCCATCCGGTGGACGTGCCTATAACTGCTGTCATCACCCCGTTTGGGCTGTTTGAATTTTTACGGATGCCATTCGGCCTTAAAGGGGCAGCGCAGACATTCCAGCGGCTGATGGACTCTGTGTTGCGCGGCATGTCATTTCTATTCACGTATTTGGATGACATTCTGGTGGCTAGCGGGTCGGCACACCAGCACCAGGCACATCTCCGGCAGCTTTTTGAGCGACTCAACGAGCACGGGCTGATCGTGAATCCGGCTAAATGCCACTTCGGCCTGCTGGCTATAGACTTCCTCGGCCACCACGTTTCCCCCCAGGGGGCTGTGCCGTTGCCCACCAAGGTGGAGGCCATTGCTGTTTTCCCCCGCCCCCTCACAGTCAAGCCTTTGCAGGAGTACCTGGGCATGGTGAACTTTTATAATCGGTTCATACCACACGCTGCCCACCTCATGCATCCTTTGTACGAGGCGTTGAAGGGGAAGAAGGACAATGAGGATGTGGGCTGGTCCCAGGAGCGGGTCCAGGCATTTGAGGGCAGTAAGGTGGCCCTCGCCAAAGCTACCATGCTAGCACACCCGTCCCCTGCTGCTCCTATAGCCCTGACCACCGACGCTTCCGATTACGCAGTAGGAGCGGTTTGTGAGCAGTGGGTGGCCGGTGCATGGCAGCCCCTCGCTTTTTTCAGCAAGAAGCTCCGGGACACAGAGAGGAAGTACAGCACGTTTGATAGGGAGCTGCTGGCCCTTTTCCTCGCTGTATGGCACTTCCGATTCCTGCTGGAGGGAAGAGAGTTCACCGCGTTTGTGGACCATAAGCCCCTGACTTTTGCCATGGCCAAGACTACGGAGCCGTGGTCAGGGCGGCAGCAGCGCCAACTCTCTGCCATCTCAGAGTTCACGACGGACATTCAGCATGTGGCCGGTAAAGACAACCGGGTGGCGGACTGCCTCTCCCGGGGGCACATCAGTCCTGTGCACCTGGGCATCGATTATGTGGCACTGGCCGCTGACCAGCTCACAGACTTGGAGCTCCAGGCATTCAGGACAACTGTGGACGGCCGTGACGGGACTGCGGCTGGAGGATGTGGCGTTTCAGGACAGTGGCGCTACACTCCTCTGTGACGTCTCCATGGGCCAGCCCCGCCCCATGGTCCCAACTGGCTGGCGCCGCCGCGTTTTCGACGCCATTCACTCCCTTTCACACCCAGGGGTGAGGGCGTCGGTTAAGCTGGTGGGGGCCAAGTTCGTCTGGCCGGGCCTCAGGAAGGACGTAAAGGGGTGGGCAGCATCCTGTGTGGCATGCCAGCGATCCAAGGTACACCGTCACACTAAGGCCCCCCTGGAGCCGTTTTTCATTCCAGAGAGGCGGTTTGACCACGTCAACGTGGACCTGGTGGGCCCACTTCCCCCGTCCCAAGGGTTCACATATCTTCTCACCATGGTGGACAGGACCACCAGGTGGCCGGAGGCGGTTCCCCTGAAGGCTAGCACATCTGCAGAGGTGGCCCGTGCGTTCATCTCCGGCTGGGTGACACGTTTCGGCACCCCATTGGACTTGACTTCGGACAGGGGGGCCCAGTTCACTTCAGAGCTGTGGAGCGCCGTGGCCGAGAGCCTGGGAGTGAAACTCCATCGCACCACGGCGTACAACCCTAAGGCCAACGGGATGTGTGAGCGGTTTCACCGTTCCATGAAGGCTTCTCTCCGGGCCACGCTCAAAGACAGCAACTGGATCGACCGGTTGCCATGGGTCATGTTGGGCCTGCGTTCAGCCCCCAAAGTAGACCTGCAGTCCTCGTCAGCCGAGCTGGTTTTTGGGCAGCCGCTGAGGGTCCCGGGGGAGTTCCTCGCTGAGCCTTCTGCCCCTTGGTCCGCTGCAGCTCATCATTCTGCCGGTCGGGACGCGGGAAGAGCTTTTGCCCCTGTTCCTGCACATCACTGCCTTCCCCGCTCCTACATCCCAAAGGACCTGATGGCGGCCCGGTATGTGTTCATCCGTCACAATGCCCACCGCTCTCCACTGCAGGCTCCTTATGACGGGCCCTTCCAAGTCCTCGAGGCGGGGGCCAAGTACTTTGTGGTAGACATGGGGGGCAATAAAGAGCAGATTTCAGTGGATCGTCTTAAACCTGCTCATGTGGTTCCGGACGAGCCGGTGGAGCTGGCGCAGCCCCCACGCCGGGGTCGTCCACCAAAGTCTGCCCCCCCCCCCCCCCCCCATCCGTGGCTACGCCTGCTGTTCCGCCGATGAAGCCTCGTCGTCGGCGTGGACGACCGCCTGCCCATGCCACTACCCCTGCCCCTTCCACATTCCCTGGGACGGCGAAATACAGCCGGTATGGCCGCATGGTCAGACCTCCTGAAAGACACTAGAGACACTGTGTTTGGGGCGTTGTACAATGATGTTTTGCACTGCATGTCAATTCTGAAGGTTCTGGGGGGGCCTGTGTGGTGGACACTGAATGGGGACCTCACCTCAGATTGAGCACCATTGCACTGGGTGGTAACGGGAGGATGTAGGAAGTGATATAGGGAAGTGATGTACCTGTGTATGTTTGTTGTTTGTTGGAAGTAAAGTTCAGAGACTCACATTCTCCGTCTGCTAGTCTCATTCCTCAACTTCCACAGCCCTTTATTTTGTGTTCCTGACCAGTCTGTGGATGATAAAAGACCTTGGTGGTACTCTTATTTGAACAGTGAGTACATCTTCCACAAGGGTGGTTGCCACATAGTTCAGTGTTTAGCCAATTAGCCCCAGTGGCCTTGGGTGATTTGTACATACTAGTGACAACAAAATCCTTTATATTTTTGCCTCTCTTAAAACAAAACCTGGGTGGTTCTGTTGAAATGTTTTTTAGGTTGGGATCGCATCTCAATATGTTCCAATGTTTGTGGATAATGTTTTTAATTGCATGAGATGATGTACTAAATTCCGAAACAAATGTGACATTATTGTCTGAATTATCTTTGTTGACAGGTTGCAGGAGGGTTTCTCCTTGTACATTTAATTTTATTTTAAATGTTTAAATGTATGGTCGATGTCTTGTAACCCCTCTCTCTGAACCTGTTATGCATTTCATTTGCCTATATTTTGTAGTCTGTACTGCAAATCCGTTTGAGGCGCAAAAACTGTCCATATGGAATGTTTTCCACTAGGCCTCTGGGATGATGGCTATGTGCATGTAAAATACTGTTCCGGTCTGTGGGTTTGCGAAACATTGTAGTCTTAAGAAGGCCCTCTGGGTCTACTGAAATGCGTAGGTCTAAGAAGTCGATCTGGTCTTTACTGTGTTCCATTGTAAATTTTAAAGTAGGGTGTGTACCGTTAATATAGTCCTTGAACACCAATAACTCATTTTCTTCACCAGTAAATATCATTAGGATGTCATCTATAAACCTTTTCCAATATATTACTTTATTTAGGAGTAGAGAAGCTGCCTTGTTGTGAATAAAGCGAGATTCCCAATGACCCATAAACAAATTAGCATAATTGGGAGCAAATGCAGATCCCATAGCAGTACCCTGGGTTTGTATAAAGAACTTATTATCAAACATAAAGTAATTAGATTTTAAAACAAAGTTTGCAAAATTAAACAAACAGTCAGAAGAAATGTCTTCTCGTGTACCTAAAAAATAAGACATTGCCGCCAGGCCGTCATCATGGGGTATATTAGTATATATAGGCTTTCAACATCAAGAGTTACCAGGTAGGCCCCATGTGGGATAGTTATGTCTAATGATTTGATTACATCTCTGGTGTCCGCTACATATGAAGGTAGTGCTTTGACAGTGTCTTTGATGAAGAAATCAATGAATTGGCTCAATGGCTCTGATAGTGAATTATTCCCTGAGACGATGGGTCTACCTGGCGGGTTTGTCAAACCTTTATGAATTTTGGGTAATAAATAAAACACAGGCGTAACTGGTCTTTTATCATCCACAGACTGGTCAGGAACACAAAATAAAGGGCTTCATTAATTGTAACACAACTCATGTTGTATATATGTTAAAATGCCCGTGCGGGATGGTATACGTTGGTCAAACGAAACGCAATCTGAAAATAAGAATAGCTGAACATAAAGCTGCCATCCGAAATGGGAATATGGACTATGCTATTGCCCGTCACTACAAAGAAAGGGGACATGGGTCAGCAGCCACACTCAAATTTATTGGAATAGAGAAGGTTGACCTGCCACCTAGAGGTGGTAACATGGTAAAACTGCTCTTACAGAAAGAGGAACACTGGATCTTTACTCTGAACACTATGGAACCCAATGGTTTAAATGAGAGCTTAGACCTCAGCCCATTTTTATAAACCTGGTCATAAATGTGTAATTACTGTCCTATTTATTAATCCTTTATTACTGATGTGGTTGCCCTAATTTTGATTATTTGACCTGAACTACTCCATATTTCCCCTATAGGATGAGGCCCATGATATTTTATCTGTATATTGTGTATTGGCACTGTTGTGGTGGGTTTTTTGTTTTTTATACATCTGCTATATATATTTATTGTCATTTTTATATATGGAAAGAGATGTATTTATTTTTTATCTGTTTGTTCATGTGTCTAGTCTGCCCCTCCCATATATGAATATTTATTGAATCATTGATGCCACACCCGGGGGGGTGGTTTTGTCTAATGACTGTCTCTATATATACTTGACACATTCACACCTCTGTATAGCACCTGACGAAGCTCACGGCGAAACGCGTCGTGCTAATAAATAAGTTTGATGCAGTAAGTTGTCCGTCTCTGTTCCCTGGAGTAGTCCCTTCCTTTTTCTCTTTTTTGAGATATATATATATATATATATATATATATATATATATATATATATATATATATATATATATATATAACAAAAGGGAAATATAGCCGCTATAGCAGATACTGTAGGCCCTACAGCCTGCCCTACAGTATCTGCTATAGCGGCTATATTTCCGTTTTGTACGTTTTTTATTTTGAAACATTTCTTTCATTTTACAGTTTATCTGCAGTCCTTGGTAAAGGCTATACATTTCTATAGCACCTTTCAGTGCTTTACAAAGTGCATTTCATTCACACACCGACGGCAGAGCCGCAGATGCAATCATGCAAGACACCAACTTGTCACTGGAAGCAGTTAGGCCGGGGTTCAGTGTCTTGCTCAAGGACACTTTGACACAGAGCACGTGAGCGGAGACCTGTCCGTCAGCATGAAAAAAAAAAGAATAATACAAAAAGTATTTTGCTGCATGTCCGAAACGCACGAGGAAACTCGCAGCACGTGTCTCTGTGTCTGTTCGTTGGTGCAGAAACAGCTCGACTTTCTAGTGTTAAACTTATGAGGATTCAATTTGAAACAGAAAACAATTAATTATATGAAATAATTAATAATTAAGCACAAATTGATTCATGAAAAATTGGAATGATAGAATAAAGCAACTGAGATTGACAAAAAGTGTCTGCGCCTGAAGTCACCCCAGTTGGTAGGATGGTTAATTGCAATTTCACAACATATTCCTCTACCAAATACTATTTTAAAGTCTACGTTATATACAGAATTGGTGCTAGTCACACAGTGCGATGGAATTTTAATTGGCTCAAGTCAAGGTTGGAATTCAACATTCTTTATTCTGGTAGAATTGCCCATTGATTTATATAGGGTGCATCTTACTACAGCAAGCTGTCTTTGTGTTTGTCAAGGCTGGAACGTGCACAGCAGGGCGTGTGCACTGTGCACAAACTGTGATCCACTTAAGCCAAGGACTGAACTTATCCATAGCCAACTACATAGCCCAAATAATAACTAATAATATACAGAATGGCAGTGGTCTAAAGGTTATTAATATTATGCTATGGACAGTATGGAGGTAGAAGATTATCAGTTCAAAGAATTAACCCATTTTAGGCGGGAACCCCTTTTGGTGTTAGCATTACGTTATGCTTTAGCTATTTAAAAATCACACCTGTGTGAACCGAGTGGTGCAATTCCCCCCTCTCTCTCTCTCTCTCTCTCTCTCTCTCTCTCTCTCTCTCTCTCAGCACTACCCCTCTCTCTGTTTCTGGCACCCCCTACTGGTATTAATAAATGCACGCACGCAGCATTACCCCACACGGACATTGCTGGCCATTGCTGGTTTCTCGCATGCGCACACCACTCATGCTCATGACTGATACATGATACACACGGACATTCCTGGTTGTAGGAGCTCGTAGCGCGCGCTACGAGCTTGTATAGGTCTGCTATTTTTGAAAAATCACACCAGTGTGAACCAAGTGGTGCAACTCCCGTCTATTGGTTCTCTGTATCGTTCCAATTTGTATAATTCCAATTTCTTCTCTGTATCGTTCCAATTTCTTCTCTGTATCGTTTGCGTCCAGCAGGTGGCAGCCATGTCACATACTTCTCTCGTTCCAATTTCACGCATGCGCACACCACTCGTGCTCACACAGGTACACAAACAGGTACATGGACATTGCATGCTGGATGTAGAAGTGGTTGCACCACTTAAAAATCGAAGAACGACTGACATTGAAACATAGCTTTTTCAGAAAACTGTCATTTTCAAACAGACATTTTTAGAATCTGATCTCAGGTCAGAAGCATCAGCCATGCATGCACAATGCCAACCTTCATTTGTTCATTATCTCACCAGTTGGCCTCACATCTCTTCTCTGGACCAGAATTGAGGCCCACAGCCCTGGAGTTCTGAGGCCCACAGCGCTGGAGTTCTGAGGCCCACAGCCCTGGAGTTCTGACTGAGGCCCACAGCCCTGGAGTTCTGAGGCCCACAGCCCTGGAGTTCTGACTGAGGCCCACAGCCCTGGAGTTCTGAAGCCCACAGCCCTGGAGTTCTGGCTGAGGCCCACAGCCCTGGAGTTCTGAGGCCCACAGCCCTGGAGTTCTGAGGCCCACAGCCCTGGAGTTCTGAGGCCCACAGCCCTGGAGTTCTGACTGAGGCCCACAGCGCTGGAGTTCTGAGGCCCACAGCCCTGGAGTTCTGAGGCCCACAGCCCTGGAGTTCTGAGGCCAACAGCGCTGGAGTTCTGAGGCCCACAGCCATGGAGTTCTGACTGAGGCCCACAGCCCTGGAGTTCTGAG
Organism: Protomyctophum parallelum; assembly: GCF_964188405.1. Taxonomy (NCBI): domain Eukaryota; kingdom Metazoa; phylum Chordata; class Actinopteri; order Myctophiformes; family Myctophidae; genus Protomyctophum; species Protomyctophum parallelum. The sequence continues at coordinate 16,911,691 of NC_139699.1, forward strand.
GCCCACAGCCCTGGAGTTCTGAGGCCCACAGCCCTGGAGTTCTGACTGAGGCCCACAGCCCTGGAGTTCTGAGGCCCACAGCCCTGGAGTTCTGACTGAGGCCCACAGCCCTGGAGTTCTGAGGCCCACAGCCCTGGAGTTCTGAGGCCCACAGCCCTGGAGTTCTGAGGCCCACAGCCCTGGAGTTCTGACTGAGGCCCACAGCCCTGGAGTTCTGAGGCCCACAGCCCTGGAGTTCTGACTGAGGCCCACAGCCCTGGAGTTCTGAGGCCCACAGCCCTGGAGTTCTGAGGCCCACAGCCCTGGAGTTCTGACTGAGGCCCACAGCCCTGGAGTTCTGAGGCCCACAGCCCTGGAGTTCTGACTGAGGCCCACAGCCCTGGAGTTCTGAGGCCCACAGCCCTGGAGTTCTGACTGAGGCCCACAGCCATGGAGTTCTGAGGCCCACAGCCCTGGAGTTCTGAGGCCCACATCCCTGGAGTTCTGAGGCCCACATCCCTGGAGTTCTGACTGAGGCCCACAGCGCTGGAGTTCTGAGGCCCACAGCCCTGGAGTTCTGAGGCCCACAGCCCTGGAATTCTGACTGAGGCCCACAGCGCTGGAGTTCTGAGGCCCACAGCCCTGGAGTTCTGAGGCCCACAGCCCTGGAGTTCTGAGGCCCACAGCCCTGGAGTTCTGAGTCAGCGTTGCGTTGGAGTCTATAGACCAGAGGGTCTCAGCTCACCTGACACTTAATAATACAAATAATACAAAATAATATTGCCCAGTGTTCTGGTTATAGCCAGAGCTGCTTTCTGCACTGTTAATGTATATATGGGCTACTTACACAATGTCAAGTTGATTTGATTTGATTATCGTTATTTTGAACCTTCAGGTAAAACAGTAAAATAAAAGAATAAAAAAGAACCACAATGCATGTATATTTCTTTTTTGAATGAAATAAGAAAATTATAATGACAACAACAATGTGATCATTGATCTTCCACCTGGAGTTCAAAAAGGAGTAGGAAGAAGTAAAACCTTATTTACTCGTACCCTAGCTCTGGTCCATAGCCTTCTACTGCTCTATGGACCAGAGCTACTCCTATACCCCCTCCTTAAATATTCACCATCTTTATAAGTAATTACAATAATCATAAGTTTGTATGAAACTCAATTATTGTGCAATAATGCCCATTAGGACTAGGTCACCCTAGCACCAGAAGTGGTTTGACACGATATGCATCATACTTTTGTAGTCACACACACACACACACACACACACACACACACACACACACACACACACACACACACACACACACACACACACACACACACACACACACACACACACACACACACACACACACACACACACACACACACACACACACACACACACACACACACACACACACACACACACACACACACACGCGAGAGAGAGAGAGCGAGAGAGAGCGAGAGAAAGAGAGCAACTCTTTACCTCTGGAAGGGCAGTGTGTTCTCCACTCATTACATCTAATTTACGGCACTTTTCCTTCAGATAATCTGTTCTTTAGGTCCGACAGCCAGTGCTGTGGCACTCAAATCTAATTATGGGCAGTTACCTTCAAACACTCTTACGTTAAGCAGAGGAAAGAGAAGGGGGTTTAAGTTCCTTACATTAAGCTACTATAGCACAATGAGTTTCATAGTGTGTATGGATTCACTAAAATATTATCTTTCAGGCTGTTGTTTTTTCATGTGGGTTGAAGGTCTTTGATAGCAGGGGTTCCCAAAAACGTCAGCTCGAGAAACCCAAAAGATACATTTCAAAAATGTATCTTTTGCTATATTAAAGCTATATTACTATTATTCATTATATAGCCTACATACAAGTAACAGTTGAGGATGTTACTTGGATCATATGACCCTGTAAACAACACATGTTGGGTTACATACTGTAGACGCCGTCAATGATTCTAGTATTATTCCCTGTGGAATTAAGTGCATGTCTTAGGGCGATGATGATCCTGTCGATATTCGTCTCTGCTAGGAATTCTGTTTCATCAGGATGCAGCTGACGGGCCTCTGTCCTTAGGTCTTTCTCGGACATGACGTAGTACTTCAGGTACATCATGATCCAAATGCAAATCATAAGAGAGGTTCCCCAATGAGAAACATTTCACATTAGTTTCATGTACAATGTCTTCCTTATCTTGATACTAATGAGTTCCAAATTTGGATAGGCGACGGTTTGGATTGAAGACATCAGCTTGTATTGATAATTCATCTGTATCACTGATTTGTAAAACCTGTTTTACAAAATACTTTAGAAGAAAGTGTCCAGTCCTTGGCGGTTCTTTTTGCCAAAAAGTGACGGCCTGTAGCTGTTGTAAGTTGTCGAGTTGTTGAACCATTATTCAATACTGTTCCGGAACGGCTTAATCTTATATGATTTCCACTATAAATAATATTTAAATGCACCATGACCCATTACTGACATATGCATGGGACTCCATATATGGCCTGATTGGCCAACCTCATTGGAATTGAGGATTGGTCGCAGGTGACATCACGTGACGTCACGTGAGATCACGTGATGTCACGTGACGTCACAAGATATAATATCAAAGGGTAAGACATCCCAGAGATACTGTAAAGAACCAGGAAGACTCACTAGACTGACTAGAGGAAGACTCAGCTAGACTCTAGCTGAGTCTTCCTCTAGTCAGTCCTCTAGTCAGTCTTCCTCTAGCTGCTAGAGGAAGACTGACTAGAGGACTGACTAGAAGAGGACTGACTAGAAGAAGACTCAGAGAGAGGCATTGTGAACACAATGTTTTCCTCACTGGGACATCTGGCAGGAAGGGAAAGGAGATGCAAGCATGCAGCCGTGGCAGTATACAGGCCGACGTGTTGATCTTTGGAGGAAGCAGGACAATCTCCCTCCGGTTGGACGTACGGATCTTCGACACGGCGGCTTCGACCTGGAAGGAACCCAAAGCGGCGGCCGCCGGGACCGCTCCCGCCATGTGCCGCGAGCACTCGGCCGTGCTTATAGGAAACAAGGTCTACGTCTGGGGAGGCTTTAGTAACGACAAGTGCAGATTCTGTAACGTTGCAACGTTGACGAACACACCTGGTCCGTGCCCGACGGCAAGGGGACCCTTCCAGAGGACATGGAGGGCCATTCGGCTTGTGCTTTGGGGAACGTCATGTATATCTATGGAATGCACACCAACATTGAGTTAGATGACACGATGTACTCTGGAATGTACAAGTTGGACACCGTCTCACTGGTCTGGTCTACCCTTAACACAGAGACAGACGGAAGATTGTCGGTTTATCATTCTGCCACCATCATTGGGCCACAGATGTTTGTGTTCGAGTTGGTATGGAGGCAAAGGCGCCGAGGAAGTCTTAGGAACAGAAGACGTGTACATCTTAGACTTGGCGGCTGTGGCTCAGGAGGTAGAGCAGGTCGTCCAATGATCCATGGGTCAGCGGTTCGAATCCCGGCTCCTCCTGTCTACATGTCGAAGTGTCCTTGGGCAAGACACTGAACCCCAAATTGCTCCTGATGTGCTGGTTGGTACCTTGTATGGCTTCCGCCGCAATCGGTGTGTGAATGGGTGAATGTAATGCACAATCTATGTAAAGCGCCTTGGAGAAAGGTGCTATATAACTTTTCCATTTACTTAAGTTAGTGCGCACGCACAGAAGCGTTCATATTGCAGTGGCCACACTTGTCCACCATCACAGCTACATGAGGTGAAATCTATCTAATGTCGAGACATGTAATATTCCAAAGTCCATGTTGAAGCTGTAAAGAGTCCCAGAACCTTTGCAGAATAATATGACTGAGCAGCATGTAAGCCGAGTCCCTGTTATCGGTGTTGGGGTCACAGCTACTTCCAAAGCGTAGCTTGTACAGCTACAAGTAGTCACCATGGCAGTAGCTTGATCAAGCTACAAGTAGTCACCATATGGCAGTAGCGTGATCAAGCTACAAGTAGTCACCATGGCAGTAGCTTGATCAAGCTACAAGTAGTCACCATATGGCAGTAGCTTGTACAGCTACAAGTATATACGTACACTATAATATCAACAATCTCCACAGTGATTACTAACAGAGATAACATGAAAGGACGGCTAAGTGGGAGGACTCGGAGCCCTGATAAGACCAGCTGGCCTACGCTCCCAGCCCGACCCAAAACCACCCCCCCTCGCAGTGGAGAAGTGTAAAAGGCAAATCAAAATTCACACCTCCCCAAAGGGAGAATATGCGGTTGACTAATAGATTTAACCCATTGCTGAATGCTGCTGAGTCTAGTGGCCCATCAGATAACCGTGTTAACGCCACTCCGAGCAGGGTAGCTAATGGAGAGCAAATTATTGAATGTCTGATTGTCGGCGATCAGGCTGTAAAATATGTTAAAAGCAACAAAAAGAGAAAAGCTAAAGTAATATGCTTTCCCAATGACACTGTCTCTGATATGGATGACAGAATTGAAGAGATTGTTGATGCACACCCCATGGTAAAAACGCTGATACTGCACATCGGTACACGTGATGCGGAAAAACGAGAATCAGCCAAAAACAGGGAATGTCACAGATGGTGAACCCACAACTCCCCCTGGTGGAGACACAGCGCCTCCTGGTGGAGAAAAACTCACAGAGCGTGAAGTCACAGCGCCCCCTGGCGGAAGAAAACTCACAGAGTGTGAAGTCACAGCGCCCCCTGGTGGAGGAAAACGCACAGAGCGTGGGTCACAGCGCCCCCTGGGGGAGAAAACACAGTGCCCCCTGGAGGAGGAAAACGCACAGAGCGTGAAGTCACAGCGCCCCCTGGTGGAGAAAAAATCTCAGAGCATGAAGTCACAGCGTACCCTGGTGGAGAAAAGATCACAGAGCATGAAGCCACAGCGTCCCCTGGTGGAGAAGAAATCTCAGAGCATGAAGTCACAGCGTCCCCTGGTGGAGAAGATACTGAGGCCGCCGAGAGCATGAAGCCACAGCGTCCCCGGGTGGAGAAGAAATCTCAGAGCATGAGACTTCTGACAAGAACTGACATGACATGACAGTTCTTCCAATGTCATGTCCTTGAGGACAAGGACATGACATTGGAAGAACTGGAAAAATTGGAAGAAAGATTGTTATTCAATGACGATAATGAAGACGATGATGAAGACGTTGATGAAGAATTTCTAACTCCCTCACCAATACGTCTCCTCTCTTTCACCCCGGGCATGGTGGACCTGATAAACATTGGAATAAAGTCGACCCCCCTTACCAGACGATGTCACCAACTGACGGCGTCCCATATGTTAAGCCCAGCTCCAGATAGCCTAGAAAATACATTTGATAACTGATATGAACAGGGTCCATTATGCGCAGCAACAAACATGTATGGACCCCATGCTTCTAGAAAGCCTGGTGTTTCAATCACTGCACAGGTTGAGGTCCACAACATTTCTACTGTTATTTCAAATAGAGTGTCCAACACAAGGAGTGGTCTGGAGAGAGAATGCTGTTTGGTTACTGTACCTCACAGGCATCACAGCCCCCAAAAATGTGATAACAAGCTTAACCTTGCCTTGTTTAACATCAGGTCACTACCAAATAAGTCCTCCTCTGTAAATTATATAATCTGTAAAGAGAAGCTAGATATAATCTTTCTAACAGAGACATGGCTTGGCTCAGATGGAGCTGTTCTCCTAGCGCCAGCCTGTCCCGCAAACTACAGTTTCATTCACTCTGTTCGCGGGGCTAAGAAAGGAGGTGGACTGGCAATTATTTTTTCAGACACGTTAAAATTCAAGGCTCTGACCCTTGGCAGCTTTACATCCTTTGAATACCAGGCCACTATACTACATGGTCAAGCCTCTATGCCAATTATCTATCTGCTCCACTAACTATGACAGAACTCTTATCTCAGGTGATCTTAATCTTCACCTGGATGATGCTACAGATGCTATGGCTATGGGTTTCTTAGAGTTATTGCACTCCTTTGAATTTATCCAACATGTTGTTGGGCCTACACATAAACATGGGCACACTCTGGACCTGGTGAATTCTAGAGGGCTGAAAATCACTGTGGAAAGGACTATTGAAAGGCCTGAGCTATCAGACCACTATCTGCTGTGTTTTAATATGACTGTCTCTGATCTAGAGAAAAACATCACTGAATATACCATAAAAAAGCGTTTCTTTAGCTCTTCTGCAGCCGACGAGTTCTCTCGTCACCTGTAATCTTAATTTCTAATCTTAAACTAGAGTCAGCTCTTGATATAGTGGCTCCTTTGAAAACAAAAAAGAAACATAACACCAGAGTAACACCCTGGATAAATGAGCATTCACGCTCACTGAAGCAAGAATGTCGTAGAGCTGAGCGAGCTTGGAGAAAAAAAACTCACCATCCACCTAGAGATTCTTAAAAAGTCAACAGTCGCCTATAACAAAGCCTTGCGTCTAGCAAGGCAGGCATATTTCTCTGGCATTATTAATGAGAACAAGAAAAATGCCAGAGTCCTATCCTCTACCATTGAACAACTTTTACCCCCCCCCCCCCCCCCCACAGTCCTACAAGCAGTCATTCCTGGCCTCTAAAGCTAAGTGTAATGAGTTTGCATGCTTTTTTGACAACAACATTTTTAACATTAGAGCTGATATTATGAATGGTGCTGCTGCTAGCGCAAACCTTCAAACAGCAGCTAATGGTCCCAGGGTAGATCTCTCCAGGGGGAGCCTATTATCGTTCTGCGCAATTGATGAAGACGAACTCTGCAAAACCATATCACAAATGACATCATCCTCCTGTTCATTGGATACAATTCCCACCACCTTTCTCAAAGAGGTTTAGACATTGTGATTGGAGATATCCTAAAAATTGTAAACAGCTCGCTACAATCAGGCGTCTTCCCAGACTCACTGAAGACTGCTGTAGTTAAGCCCCTTCTCAAGAAACACAATCTTGATCCCTCTGTTTTGGGTAACTATCGACCCATTTCAAATCTACCCTTTCTGGGCAAGGTTTTAGAAAAATGCATCTTTCATCAATTGGATGTGTTTCTACAGAACAATAATGTGCACAACAAATTCCAATCTGGCTTTAGGAAAGGTCACAGCACAGAAACAGCACTTGTAAAAGTAATGAATGATCTTAGGGTGTCTGCTGACAAGAAACATGTATCCGTTCTCTTACTTCTAGATCTACCGGCTGCATTTGACACGATTGATCATTCAATTTTAATACAGCGTCTGGAGCATTGGATAGGCCTGTCTGGTACGGCCCTGTCCTGGTTTTCCTCCTACCTATCAAATAGAAGTTACTTTGTCAATCTAGCCGAGTTTGACTCAGACAAACACGACATCAGTTCTGGTATTCCACAGGGCTCGATTCTTGGCCCTCTGCTTTTCTCCTTATACATACTGCCATTGGGCGAACTCATTGCCAATCACGGAGTCAATTTTCATTTCTATGCTGATGATACCCAACTATATCTTTCTGTGGCTCCAGATGATCCCTGTGCTTTAGACCCGCTGGTTACCTGTCTGTCTAGCATCAAATGTTGGATGAATGAGAACTTTCTCAAGCTAAATGAGGATAAGACAGAAGTTCTCATAATCGGTTCTAGTGAAGAGAAATAATCAATATTAAGCAGACTTGGCAACCTGACTGTAGAAAGTAACAGTACAGTAAAGAACCTGGGGGTTATTATTGATTCTGAATTGAATATTAATTCACACATTAATCATGTTACCAAGATTGCCTTTTTTCACCTTAGAAATATTGCACGAATCAGAGCCTATGTGTCCTTGGACGATGCAAAAATGCTAATCCACGCCTTTGTTTTTTCTCGGCTTGATTACTGCAATGCACTTTTTTCAGGACTGCCTAAGAAAACAACTGACAGATTACAACTTGTCCAAAATGCAGCAGCCAGAGTTTTAACTAGAACTAAGATGAGAGAACATATTACTCCAGTTTTGGCATCACTGCACTGGCTTCCGGTTGTTTTTAGGATTGATTTTAAAATTATTTTACTTGTCTATAAAGCTCTCAATGGTCTCGCACCTTCCTACCTACATGACTGCCTGCCTAAATATGTCCCAAACCGCCCCTCTAAGGTCTTCCACTGCTGGCCTGCTCGCTTTGCCTAAAAAAAATGGCAACTAAAAAATACGGGGAAGCAGCTTTTTGCTTCTACGGGCCGTCGGCATGGAACAAGCTCCCACTGTACCTTCGTCAGGCAGCCTCTGTAGACATTTTTAAAGCTCAGCTCAAGACCCACTTCTACAACATTGCTTTTAATTGATCTTTTTTTTTTGTCCTCACTGTATTGCATTACTGCTTGTTTTTTGTCGTTGCCTTGCTTTTCTTTTATTCTCCATTGTTCTGTAAAGCACTTTGAGCTGCATTTCATGTCATGAAAGGTGCTATACAAATAAAGTTTTATTATTATTATTATTGTACAGCTTAGTCACCATGGCAGTAGCTTAGATCAAGCTACAGTTCTGACCCTGCAGAAATGTAGCTTGAAAAGCTACAGCTACATAGAGAAAGTAGCTCAGCTACTTTGAGCTACTTAAAAAACAAACAAAACAACAATTGCGTTAAATTGAGAACGTGCATGTGGTGTATATATGAAAGAAAATATATATCCTACAAAAAGTCACATCAGCAGAAATATGCCTCTCTCAACTGAGTTTTTTAAATTTTAATGTTATTTTTAAAGGGGATTTGTTGAACGCCCAGGGCTTGACATTCACTTTTTGAGGCACTTTGAGTCACAAGTAAATTTCCCATTCACTCGTCCGGGCACAAAAGTGACTTTTCCGGAGCACAAGCACACACAAAAACATTTTAAATCAACTAACTTACAGTTAGTTGATTTAAAATGTTTTTGTGAGGTGCCCGTGGGGCCTCTGCAGCGGTAGCCGTTGGGCACTGGCCTGCACGGAATGATGGAAGTTGGTTGCCTACTGGGGGAAGGCTTATACTGTGTGTATAGGCTCAATATGTCAGTTTGTCACATTCAATAGACCCCGTGATCTTTTGTGGCCAGATGTAATTTCTTGGGGTTTATTAGGACTATAGTAAATAATTAAAAAGAATCGCCATAATATTTTGTAAAAGAATACATATTTAGCCCCATGCTCGAATGCCCCCGCCCCCCTGTCAAAAACTGCTAAAATCCCAAAAACGAAAGAAAGCAGCAAATTAAAGACAATTAAACACCCACCTTTTAGTTTCTCTAAAAACAGCCTAAAACATGAACCTTGGTTGAAAAAACTAAAGTTGTCCTTTAAGTATGTGTTTCGGATTTCAACCTGTGTTTCTGCCATTGCATGGCAGGCACCCAGAATGATATATTACTATTATTCATTATATAGCCTACATACAGGCACCCAGAATGACATATTACTATTATTCATTATATAGCCTACATAAAAGTAACAGTTGAGGAGAAAACATCTGAAAACGGCAACACTGCCATTCTATTGGATCTTTCTTTCAATGTCTCCACGGGTGGGTTAGGGGCAAGAGACGGTACTGTACAGTTACCAGTGGGTTAGGGGCAAGAGGCGGTACTGTTCAGTTACAGTGCACTGCAACATACAGAATTTGAGATCACTGTTCGGATTTCGGGAGATTAACCGAGTATCCGACGGACTCAGCAACCGGCAAGACTTTAACTAAGATTCAACACGCATAGACTGAACTAAAACGTTCCAATAATCGCTTCTCTTTACAAACGCATGCTTTTTATATGGTTTTATTCACTAGTTATTACACATAAACACACACATACACACTGTTTGTTTCCCCCTCCCCTGACACAGGATGGATACAGTACTCTGGAACTTTGCCTAATAGTCTGCCCCTAACCTATCTGCCGCTGGGAGTTCAGCTTTCATTGAAACATTCTAAGCTGGCCCAGACCGGCCACTTGAGAGCCATTCTTCGCTCTCTCGATCTGGTACAACTTAGCTGCACCTTATTACAGATTAGTTCAACACTACCTGGTTGGTATTTACCTATGTTACCTCTATGTAGTAACCTATGTTACCTATGTAACCTATGCAGTAACCTATGTTACCTATGGTTTTAAATCTGATTTGGGAGACAAAACAAGAGGCACAATACATACTCTGTTACAATCTAAACACATTACAACACATCTTATTAATAATGTACATTAATATGTATATTCACCATTGGCCTCTCGCCTGTTGCTCTCATGACCTTCTCCTTGAATCTAACCCACTGTTGGTTTACACACATGAACATAGCAGGCCCTGACTGCAGGTTCCACCTCCCTGGCAAAGTTGTCAGCCAATCGAAAGCCCAGACTGCTCCTTATCTGCCTGAAATGGTACTCCTTTACCTTGTTCTCCTTGCTATCAACATGTGTGTACTCAGTGAGTCAGCACCCCTTCCTCTGTAGGTATCGTAAAACACCCCACATTCTACAAGAAGGTAGCCTACCACCCAACCCCACTGGAGTTGCATGCAGCCTATTTATTGCCCCACGGAATGTGGTTAGAGACCTTATCTACTAACAGTTCCCTCTCCTCACTCCCTGATGAGAGGACATGTCTAGATCACATAATACATCCCCAATTTTGATCATGATCTCGTCCATCCATAATTGGACAATACAATCACAAACCTCCCAGAGCAGAGCATAAGATAAGACATTACATGAACATCATAAGAACTTCCAATGTATGCCATATACGACATAAATACATAATATGATACATATCACATATAGAACAATCCATAGATCACATTATCACGAATCACCCATTTCAGAATCAGATAACACATACTGTATCATGGGGCGGTCCGGGAAGAGATAGGCTAATTAGAAGTATAGCCTCCTGCCTTCTGTATCAAAATGAACTATCGCTGGATTTCTTGTCAGGGTAGGGGGTCCCTAGTTCAAATATTATTATTTGGGGGCCAGGGGGAGTTGTGGCCTGCAGAGGTTTGGGAACGCTTAGCCTATGAAGTGGAACATGAACAACACAAGGGTGTGGAGAGAGACAGAGAGAGGAAGAAAACCCAAGCTCTGTTGCAGCTCTTTAAGCAGCAGAGCGCTTAATGTATTTCTCAATGGACCGATGTTCTGTTATTTTGCTATTATTCTGTTTGTTATTTTGTTATTGTCGTGTTAAGATCAACTTTGAGTGGTCCTAATCTAAGACTATGGATGTTCCAGAATTGCATTGTCTTCCATTAGTCCCTGGCTTGAATCTATAGCTATAAAACAGTTTGCTTATCGGACGATCAATTCTTTTGTAATGATTTGTTATTTTGTGTCTGTTTCCGCTGGTATTTCCGTGTGCTTCCTGAATGTCATGATGCACAGTGACTCTCTTGAATCAATTCAATGCAGCTACTGTAATGCTTACTGTAATGCTCATATTTGAATAGGCTTACAGTAGTTAAACATACATCTTTAAAAGGCTACACAAAAAGTTAATTTAATGCCGGAAAGATTATGGTGATTATGCTCAAATATACCGTAAATAAATACATACACCAGAAAATGTAGGCTGCTTTTTCAAATAACATATTTTTCTACTCTTTTTAGAGACATGTAATATATATTTATTTTTGTATTGTACTCCTGAGAATGTTTTTTGGTCTGAGGTTTTAATAATAATAATAATCTTCTTCCAGGCTTTTTATTTATCCATTGCCCCTTTTGAGCTGTAATTTAAATGCAATTTTAGCCTCAGATTGCTGTTTTCTTTAATGTTAATCGTTTGTACTGAATACCCTGTTTGCTAGTCCCATTTAATGATAGGGTTATTTATAAATGAAATCAGAAAATTCTACAACGGTCAGTAAGCCATCAGTCACGTTGCAGCCCATCAGGAGAAGCAGACAACGTTTAGTGTCCTCTTTAGTGGATTTAATTTAACATTAACAATAACATTCCAAATGTAGCTTTCCAAGCCAAAGTGAACTGGATCTGTGAAAGATACAGCTTGAAGGATAGGACCATGGACACGTTCACATGGATAAGATCTGCAAATAGACAAAGCAGCAATATCTAATACTCAAATGTCATAACAATTAGACATAACTTGGCACTGGCCAATTTGGGGCCACGCATGCATTGACGGGAACGAAGCTCGGTCAATCAGTTAAGCCGACTGCCTTCCACAGTTTGCAGGCAACACGGCCTGGTGGAGACCTGTGCTCCGATATTAATTCACTTATGATAATAAGTGATGATAATGTGTTGTCAAACCCCATAGAGTGGTAAACCTATAGCCTGGCTATATGTCCAGAGCTGTGCTCCTCCAGGATGATGTGGTGATCCCGTCATGGTCAAACAGGAAGGGGAGAAGCCAAGTGAGATATGCAGGGTAGTGTGAGAGTTGATTGATGCTGTACGTATGGCTTAGCCCCCTCATTTCCGATAAAAATGTCTTTCCCAGGCATGAAACATAAGGCTCTTACATACACATAACTCAATGTAAAACAGATCAAATTTGTAGGTTGATTGGTTAAATGCTTTTAAATGGCATCTCTGCTCTTTTCAATTGCGTAAGCAAGGGGTACAAGCTGGGAGCTAAATGGCTTTGATTTTCTCATGGCCTACAACACAATTGAATTTAATATACCAAGAGAATTAGACGGATGACCTGTAGGTATGGCATCTGGCACCTCTGTCTGCAGCTTGCACAACACTTTGAATATACTGTCCAAAGTGGGCCAAATCACCTGTCTGCAGCCTGCACAACACTTTGAATATACTGTCCAAAGTGGGCCAAATCACCTCTGTCTGCAGCCTGCACAACACTTTGAATATACTGTCCAAAGTGGGCCAAATCACCTCTGTCTGCAGCCTGCACAACACTTTGAATATACTGTCCAAAGTGGGCCAAATCACCTCTGTCTGCAGCCTGCACAACACTTTGAACATACTGTCCAAAGTGGGCCAAATCACCTCTGTCTGCAGCCTGCACAACACTTTGAATATACTGTCCAAAGTGGGCCAAATCACCTGTCTGCAGCCTGCACAACACTTTGAATATACTGTCCAAAGTGGGCCAAATCACCTGTCTGCAGCCTGCACAACACTTTGAATATACTGTCCAAAGTGGGCCAAATCACCTGTCTGCAGCCTGCACAACACTTGAATATACTGTCCAAAGTGGGCCAAATCACCTCTGTCTGCAGCCTGCACAACACTTTGAATATACTGTCCAAAGTGGGCCAAATCACCTCTGTCTGCAGCCTGCACAACACTTGAATATACTGTCCAAAGTGGGCCAAATCACCTCTGTCTGCAGCCTGCACAACACTTTGAATATACTGTCCAAAGTGGGCCAAATCACCTGTCTGCAGCCTGCACAACACTTGAATATACTGTCCAAAGTGGGCCAAATCACCTCTGTCTGCAGCCTGCACAACACTTTGAATATACTGTCCAAAGTGGGCCAAATCACCTGTCTGCAGCCTGCACAACACTTGAATATACTGTCCAAAGTGGGCCAAATCACCTCTGTCTGCAGCCTGCACAACACTTGAATATACTGTCCAAAGTGGGCCAAATCAAATAGACCACTTCACCCATTTTCACCCAGTCTTCATTTCAATAAAGGAGACGTCAAGTTGTTGCAAATGAAACTTTTTATTGAATAAAAAGCTAAAGCATTTTGGCCATTAGACTCTGTTAAAGGTATATTCAGTGATTTCACTTAATTCAAATATCACTTATTTTTTTGTTTTGTTGTGATAATCCTCCCTACTATAGAGTGTGCTGGCCATATAAGGAGTTCCTCCCTGTCCCCAGTTAACCCCTGGGGGTCAAAAAACCTTAGGTTTAGTTTTTGACTCTCTATCCTGATTGGACGAAAGGCTGGGTCCCAGGCCAAAAACGAAACCTAAGGTTTTTCGCGTGAAATCACTGAATATACCTTTAAAGTCTAAAGTATAAGACTATGGTTTTAATAGGGAGAACCCTAGATTCAATCTAGAAGATGCATGTTTTCAATATAACATAGTTGTTTCAACAGTATTAATCATCTTTTAATGCTCATAAAGTTAATGCCACCATTTTCACAACAATACTAAAATAGTCTAAAAGTATAGGCCTAGTCCCCAAGAGAGGTGTAAAGAGAGATTGGTGACAACGGAAGTCCAAAACACTCGACTGTCACGTCACTAATGTAAACATGAGGGGGCATGGCGGCACTGGCACCGTCAGTAGTCTAGTAGTGCTGTCGCCTCACAGCTAGAAGGTCCTGGGTTCCATTCCCGCTGGAATCGAATCGTGGGCGCTGGAGGTGTGTTCTCTCCTCCAGTTTGTATGTTCTCCCCGCATCCCCTAGGGTAGGTACCCTCACAAAAAACATGCAGTAATCCTGGTCTCTAAACTATACATCTGCTAAGGGCATTCCTTTTGCTTCCAAGTCCCTCCTTATCTTTCCGTTTGGCGCTTTAATCATAGAAGAGCTCAACTTGGGTGTTTCCAATAAATGGACATCAATGCTTTGATTGTTCTTAATATTTCTCAAACGAGCCTTCACTTTCCTGCAGGTAATTCTCTGGGGTGTTTTGGAACCAAACACATACATATTCAACGTTTCTTTACCTATAACTGGCAGGTTAAGTGCTCTGGAAATATCCTCTTTAATGAAACTGCGGGTGCTACCCCCATCTAATAGGCACCTGCTACTTGGCTTTGCGTTGGTGCATCTATCCAAATGGTATAGCCTACACTATATGCTTTATACTGGCTATAATAGACATTATTTGGCATGTCTTTAATGTCCTTCACCAACAGGTGGCAGAAAATCCCCCAAGGTCAAGGTAAACAGTATAGTGGCACAGCTGCACCCAGCATTTTAGAAAGGAGAGAGCCCCGCCCCTCTCAGGAAACCCTACTTGCGATTCATTGTCTCCACCAGGCTGAAGGCATGGGGAGAGAGTATGTTTTATTGTCTCCACCAGGCCGAAGGCATGGGGAGAGAATATGTTTAGTTGTCTCCACCAGGCTGAAGGCATGAGGAGAGAGTATGTTTAGTTGTCTCCACCAGGCCAAGGCATGGGGAGAGAGTATGTTTAGTTGTCTCCACCAGGCCGAAGGCATGGGGAGAGAATATGTTTAGTTGTCTCCACCAGGCCGAAGGCATGGGGAGAGAGTATGTTTTGCACTCCATTCGTGTGTGTCTGTCCGTCCGTTACCAGCTAATCTCCGGCACCGTTAACCCGGTCGATGCCAAATTTTGCACACACACTCCCTGGATGCCAACGATGAACCTCTGCCCCAGAATTTCCAGAACGACCTGTTATAGCGCCACCAGGAGGCCGACCTTTGAAAAACACATTGTTGGATATGTAATACTCTCTATAGTCATGTGTCACGGATCTGTCCGATATTTCATATTGCATCTTAATTGGCTAACATTGGCTTTCAAAGTTGGCAGGACTGGCCCGTTTTGAACAAAAAGCCTCAATTCATGAACGCAGCATGCAATTTACGTGAAATCTTTCAAAGATTTTCCTACTAGGCTGAGGTATATATCCCACCCTTTTCACATTGGCTCCTGTTATAGCACCAGGTGGATTTTTGCAAAGGACATTTTTGGAACAAAATGCCTCAAATCATCCAATTGCCATCCAAGGCGTGAGAAGAAATGGCGCCCTTTTCACATTGGCCTATTATAGTGCCACCAGGAGGCCACAACCTGACCTGCCCTAGTGGAGACCTGTCCTATTATAGCACCACCAGGAGGTCACAACCTGACCTGCCCTAGTGGAGACCTGTCCTATTATAGCACCACCAGGAGGCCACAACCTGACCTGCCCTAGTGGAGACCTGTCCTATTATAGCACCACCAGGAGGCCACAACCTCACCTGCCCTGGTGGAGACCTGCCCTCTGCCCTTAATTATCTAGGCTAGTTGAACCTACAGTATTTCTCTTTCGGGGTGCATTCTAGTTCTCTGACCACAAGATGGCATTGTTTTCACATAGATCTCTACAGCTGATACACACACACACACACACACACACACACACACACACACCATTTAAGCCCTATACTTTCAAATGATGTCATACATTAAAATCATTAAAAGTGGGAACAATAGTTGGTGAAGTCCACCCACTTCCCCATGCAGTAAACTACCTGTCAGGCTGTCACTAACCCTGGGGCTGACAGGGCATAATGTGACAGACAGGGGCAGGGCTGACATGTTCAGTACCGCCCCACATAGTAGAGGCATGCCCACTGTATACTGCACGAATACTGGACAATTGTCTTCACTTTCTGAGACGGCGGGGTGAGTTGTCGCTGGGACAACTCACCCCGGAAAGTGAAGACATCTCACCCCTGGTGAGTTGTCTTCACGTTCGGGGTGAGTTGTCCGGACAACTCACCAAAAAGGATAAAAAGGGTTAGTTGTCTTGTTACCTACTGCACCCTATCCACCTACTGAATCAGACTGAATGAGTGACAGAGACACTGACACAGACACAAACACAAGGAAAAGACTGGTTCTAGAAATAAGACTATTTCTTCTGAACGTATGAATTAAGTATGTAAGCGCCCTCGAATTGTGAAATAATGAGAAGTTGATGGTCTCAACGGGTGTAGTTTATTTGTCTTCAGCACAGAAGATGTTCCCTGGTACACCGTGAAAACTACAAAAATAGAATATAAATACCATTACAATCATTACGTTTTTCTCATAGTCTTCAACAACAATAAAATCTGTGCATTACATATCACTTTCAATAGTACAATAAATAAAATGGTTAAGTTACGTAATTAATGCAGTGATACGATAACTCAATCATTTCAAGAGTAGACCAATAAATTACCAAGAATGTACCATAAGTCCATAACAGAGATGTAACTGCTCCTAAACCCTCTTCATCCGTGGCAGAACTAAGACACCGTTCCAACTGATATCGATAGGGGTTTTTATTTCTCCCAAGTGACAACCCCTATCGATATCAGTTGGAACGGTGTCTTATTTCTGCCACGGATGAAGAGGGTTTAGGAGCAGTTACAGTGAAAAATGTATGCGCCTTCTGCACAGATTATTAGGAGTTCAGTTAAGTTCTTGTTCTTTCATATTATTTTCTTTCTTGTCTGTCATGTCAGACTCTCTGACATGAGAGCTCCTCTCTGCAGCTCTGCTCTGTTTGTTCTGCTCTGACACGACCAAGACCCAACAGGTGATTTAAATGAGGTGATTAGAATGAGGTGATTAGAGCAGGTGAGCCTAATTCAACCTGCCCATGAACCAGACAGACCACAAAAACAGAGCACAGTAGATGGCACTATATCACCATGCATGTACCCAAATAAACATACCTCTAATGTTCACATATTGTATTTTCCCGAAGGTAAGCAATAAAATAGAATAGAAAATAGAAATATAGAAATAGAAAATTATAAAATCCCATTGCTGGGACAGTTACACTGCCCCCAAAATACAGTGATTTATTACGGCCTTGAGCTATTTATGCTGTAGAAATCTGTATTTTCCTTCTTAATTGAACCCAAGTGTCAAATCATAATTTCTTTTTTACCTTTGACCAAACAAAAATAATACCTTTTTGTATTCTTGTAGCGGCTCCTAGCCAGCAGAAATATGACAACGCTCCAACTGATGTCTTTAAGGTAGTTTTATTTTCTCATTGGACACTGTGAAAAACTGCAACACAAAACATACAAATATTCTCTTAAACACACTGACATATGAACTATGAATGTCCTTGTTGTGACTGTTGCAGTCAATCATGACTTCCGGATTATGCAAACAAACACAATGAGACGTACACAAACAATCAAACAATCGACGGAACTACAGCACTGTTTACAAACAAAGAAACCAACAACATGTAACATACCGTGTGCGCCTTCTGCCGATTCTTTTAGGAGCTACTTTATATTCTCTTTAATTTCATATTTGAGGACGCTCTTTTTGACGTGAGGAGAGCTCCTCGCACCCCCCCTGCAACTCTGTTCTGACTGAGCCAGCTCACACAGGTGCCATTAATACTGACTCACTCTACTCACAGGGCTTCTTCCTGCATGCCCTCACCAGGTCATAATGTGAACAGCATTAGAGACCAGGGGCCTATTTCACGAAACTTGGATTAGAGATTAAGCCGGGCTTTAACACATATCCTGGCTTAATATATCCTGGATCAGTGCTTAACCGGTTTCATGAAAGCTGGTTGATCTTGCCAGATTAATTTAACCAGTTAACCTGGATATGTTGAGGCTTGATTCGGTTTCATGAAAGTGATGCTACATAAATTACCATGGAAACTAATGCTTATGACTGCAGCCAGGTTTAACCTAATCCTGATGTCTTTACTGTTCATTAAGCAGTCAAACTGATCACAAACCAATGATGTTTTCCAGATTTATTCAATTATTATGGTTTTATGTTGCCTTATTTGTATCGGTCTGCATTAAAGGACTAATTTAAGCACTATATAAAATCAAATAACCAAAATATATAGGCTGCACAACATCATGACAGCTTGTGAGCTTGTAGATCAGCTGCTTTTGGTGAATGTTCCCCATGAATAGGTTTGCTGTCGTGCAAGTGCACGGTTAAGAAGAATTATTATATTATTAAGGGACCAAGAAGACACGCAGTGACTTTGGTCACTTCTTGTTTTTGTAGTTTTTTTGGGGTCATACCTATGTTCCCTCAGCCCTATGTTCCCTCAGCCCCGAGGTGTGCTGCGGGTCGGGAGAGGGTTGCGGTTACGTTTAGGTGTCTGCCCCGGGGGTGCGCTGCGGGTCGGGAGAGGGTTGCGGTTAGGTTTAGGTGTCTGCCCCGGGCATAGGAGGCCTTAAGTATGTTTCAACAGTTTCAATTGAAACGGGCCTCCACCCTCAGGGGGGCCTTCACAAAATAATGATGTCATGGGTATATGAGGGCCTCATATTTGGTCTTGAAACGGGCCTCCAGATTCCTAAGGCCGCCCCTGAGAACACACAAACACACCAAGCTGGCCATAGGGGGCGCTAGCTCCCCTCAAAGAGCCAGAATGCTAAATGCTTGTCATTCAGCCTCACTTTGAGTTGCTCAGTGGACTGTCTCTCACACAGCGATATGGAGAAAAATATCACACCCACGTGACGTGAGCGGCACTGTTATCACCATACGTCACATTCCGTGCTCAGCTAGTCAGCTTGAGCACATTCCGTGCACGCACGCACGCGCACACACACACACACACACACACACACACACACACACACACACACACACACAGCCTCAAAATACAACACAGCTCAGTGTTATGGAACGCTGTAGCAATTTTCAATTTAGGCATTTAGCAGACGCTCTTAATCCAGAGTGATTTACATTAAGCAAGAACAAAAAAGCATGGGAATACATCACATAAAAAGCATTTATCATGAAACATGCGTAAGCTAAGAACGTAACAGTGGAATATCTATATAATGAAACTATATTAGAAACTATACATATATACTATACTATTACAATTTACAATTTAGGCATTTAGCAGACGCTCTTAATCCAGAGCGATTTACAATAATCAAGAACAAAAGCATGGGAATACATCACATAAGCATTTATCATAAAACTTGCATAAGCTAAAAAAGTAACAGTGGAATATCTATATTATGAGACTATACATATAAACTATATATATATACTACTATGCTATACATATGTACTATGGCGTGCTATGACTATATACAATGCAATTATAGTGCCGTCTACATAACATGCTATAAGTCTGTATCAGATGCTATCTAAGTCTACAGAAATGCTATCTAAGGGGGTGGGGTAAGTGCTATGGGCCATGATGGAGTCTAAACAGGTGGGTTTTCAGACTACGGCGGAAGATTGGGAGTGATGCTGCAGTTCTGACTGCAATGGGAAGTGCATTCCACAGTTTTGGAGCCAGAAGGGAGAAGAGTTTGGGACGTGTGGAGCGTTGTCCCGGCGTTTTTAGTGAGGGTACTTCCAGCTTCCCTGTGTTGGCTGATCTGAGTGCGCGGGAGGGTTTGTAGGGTTCAATCATACTTGCAAGATATGGGGGAGCCATACCTTTGGTTGCCTTGAATGCCAGCATCAGAGTTTTGTATTCTGTGCGGGCAGCGACCGGGAGCCAGTGGAGGGAGCGGAGCAGGGGGGAGACATGTGAGAATTTTGGCTGGTTGAAGACCAAGCGAGCTGCTGCATTTTGGATCAGCTGGAGAGGCTTAAGTGCACATGCTGGTAGGCCAGTAAGGAGGGAGTTACAATAGTCGAGTTTTGACAAGACTGTTGTCTGGATTAGGAGCTGGGCTGATCCCTGGGTGAGGAACGGTCTAATTTGTCGTATGTTATAGAGTGTGAACCTACAGGATCGAGTGACAGCTGTGATGTGTGTTTGGAACAAGAGCTGACTGTCCAGGACAACACCGAGGTTCCTGGCTGTTTGACAGACGTTACCAGGGCGTTGTCTACGGAGATAGTTAGCTCCCGCATAGGGCAGGACTTAGCTGGGAAGACTATGCTATACGTGTGGAAGACCCATAGATCCATATACCCCAAGGTAGCCGCAATGAAGTAATAAATATAGCAATAGAGTTCAAAGGGTGCAGATGAAGAACAGCTGCACTAATTGACGTCGTTAAGGTGTGCATGGCAACAGTTTGTGTCTTGTGTGATGTCACACCAGAAGATATAAGATGATGCACCGTGTTGAAAATGACTGTAGACGTCGAGAGAGAGAAGAGAGCGAGACAGACAGACAGACAGACAGATGTTGTCTTGGACCGTCTCCAAAGCAGGAGGACCAATGCGAGTCCATCATGCTGCTGTAGCAGTGAGGAACAAACTGTATTCCTTTGGAGGCTTTGGAAGGACCTTCAACAACATGGATGTCCATGTCTTCAACACAGTGTCTTTATGCTGGAAGAAGTTACCTCCAGTGGAACCAGGAAGAGGAGACGGTGACCTTGAGGTTCCATCCATGCGCTACGGCCACACAGCTGTGTTGGTTGAAGATACAGTCTACATCTGGGGAGGCTATCCTTACTGCAATGTGCTTTATGCATTTGATGTTGACTCCCACAGATGGTTCCAACCCAGGGTTTCTGGGACTGTTCCAGAGGAGGGGAGATTCCACTCAGCCTGTGTGTTGGAGAAGGTCATGTTTATCCATGGAGTACAGACCAAGCTGACTGGAAGCACTAATGACATGTACAAGTTGGACACCAGCACAATGGTCTGGACTTTAATTAACACCAGAGGAACTCCACCTCCTGATTCACAACGTCACTCTGCTACCATCATTGGTACCAAGATGTTTGTATTTGGGGACATGAGTCCCCAGGGGGGTAATCCCATCAGAGTGTTTGACACGGAGACCAACGCCTGGCTGGACACACCTTCTGCTCAACTTCTACCAGAAGGACGCTGGTGTCATTCAGCATTTACCTACAATGGAGAGCTGTACATATTTGGTGGCTGGAACAATAACCAGAACTTCAATGATGTGTGGAAATTCAGTCCAGAGACCTTCTCCTGGAAGAAGGTTGAGCCCAATGGGAAAGGACCATGTCCAATGCGTGGTATGTGCTGTTGCATTGTGGGAGATCGTATCATGCTCTTTGGAGGATACAATGGAGATCTCACTATCTCTGATGAGCTGTTCATCTTAGACTTGAGTCCTCGTCTTAAGACGTTATGCAAGCTAGAAGTTATTCAGTACGCTCTGGACCAATCAGAACTCCCACACGACATCAGGTGGGAACTGGCAGCCATGGCAACCAACGACAACAGACGACAACAACAACAACAACCGAGACCACATTCCAGACAAAGGAACAGCAGAAAGATCAAGAAATGATGGATCAACATCTCATCCCACCTGATGGTGAGCCACCTCTCAGCATCTCTTACTGAGATTCAAACCTCAGGAGACTCCTTCTCTCCAGACAGGCTCTCTAACCATTCAGCTAGGCATCAAACAATGACAATTGTTCCGTCCAACACAATGCGGTGGAAACACAAACCTGTGTCTGTATGTTCCAAACTGAACATAGTGGAACTCTCTTTATTGTATATTTATTTCTATGATCTTTTTTTATTTAAAGGACTCCTTGTTCCTTTATTGTTATTGTTAGTTTTTTTTTCCTTCTCTTGCCAAAAAAACAATAATCGCGAAACTCGGCCTACAGAAAAAACAAAACTCTTAAGGGCGACTGTGGCTCAGGAGGTAGAGCAGGTCGTCCAATGATCCATGGGTCGGCGGTTCAAATCCCGGCTCCTCCTGTCTACATGTGGAAGTGTCCTTGGGCAAAGACACTGAACCCCAAATTGCTCCCGATGTGCTGGTTGGTACCTTGCATGGCTTCTGCCGCAATCAGTGTATGAATGTGTGTGTGAATGGGTGAATGTAATGCACAATCTATGTAAATCGCTTTGGATAAAGGCGCTATATAAATGCACCATTTACCATTTTATCTGGTACACAACAAGCTAAAAGGAATCAACACACCAGCACGCCAGAGACCAGAATACTTCAAACCCAAACAAATAGTTAAAAATAGAACTACAAAACGCACGTTGGAGATTAAACAACAGATAACAGCCAGCACCAGCAACTGTTTATTTAACCGTTTCAGTTCGTACGACGTGTGAGACTGTCATAAGGATCCCGAAATATTAGTGCCTACGACGTCTGTGGACGTCCTAGCGACGTCCCAGCGACGCGGGGCGAGATAAGAATATTCCGAATTTTTCCTATTTTTTTTTTGGCATTTCGCTTTTCGCTTGCCGTATGCTAATGCTCTGTGCAACTATTAGCTTGTCATTGACTCCCATGTTAGCGCGGCGGAAAGAATGACTCGTATCTCCTAATCCAGGGCGCTCTCCGTGGTGATGAATGGATCGATATGCTGGCGCTTATATATATATATATAAGCGATATCCGTCTCTCCCGCAAAATATGAAAGCTTTTTGGAGTGTAAAAAAATATATTAAGATGATCGGGGATGTGAGGTCACTTTGTAAAGTCAACTTTTTTAGGAAAGTGTTTCCGGTTCATGGCTTTCAGAGTAAGAGCGATCAGACAACTCTGGCACCCCGGAGCTTCTATTTTGATGCACTTCCGGCACTAAATGTGTTTTAATCACATGTGAAAAATGTGGCTTACAATATGTCGGAGAAACGAGTAAAACAATAGCTGCAAGGCTGAGACAACACAAATACAATATTAACAATGCAAAAAAGGCAACGAAAAGGATTGTTCAACATTACATGGCATATGCCTGGCATTGAAGCTCTAAAAGTATCTGGACTTCAACACAATCCCAACTGGACAGTAGGACGTTTTAATGAAAAACAATGGATCAAGAACCTCAACACGGATTTTCCTGGAGGTTTAAACATGCCAAAATATTAGACAAGTTGTTTTGATTTTGTACCAAAACTCCACAGCCATATACATGTTAAACACAGCCAACAATCAATGGAAATCAGACTTTGAATATAGGGGACAAATTAGCACATTCCACACCAAGCCAACCTGGGACACGAAGCAAGAATGTACAGTGCACTGAAGTCCCCTCAGTCAACCCCCACCACTCTTCTCACTCACTCACTCACTCTCTCTCTCTCTCTCTCTCTCTCTCTCTCTCTCTCTCTCTCTCTCTCTCTCTCTCTCTCTCTCACTCACTGCCTTGCTCTCTCCCACAATGTTAATGTTAGTAAAGTTACACCTATTTTATGTAAATAACATGGTAAAATGTGCAGCATTGGGAGGTAAAGGGGAGACACTTTAATTGTGAAGGGACGACAGGATGAGGAAAGGTGTTGTTGTTGCTAATTGTCAAGAGTAATGGCTGTGTGTGATATTGAACAGTCAAACTATTCGTATCAATATACGGCTGTATCAACAAAATAATGATGTCATAGGTATATGGGGGCCTCATATTTGGTCTTGAAACGGGCCTCCAGATTCCTAAGGCCGCCCCTGGCCCCGGGGGAGGTTAGGGTTAGGGTGAGGGAGGAGGTAGGTTGTCGTAGGCTGAGGGAACATAGAGCTGAGGGAACATAGGTACGGTCCCGTTTTTTTTCTTCTCCTTCTCCTTCTTCCGCCAAAAATAGCTGTTCTGACTGAACCGTGCAGTCGCTTTTCGTGAAACTCGGTAATCTGGTAGAGGGCCATGCCAAACGGTGACTATGTGAAGCCCATGACCATTGGCCAAATGGTGGCGCTATAGCACTGAAATTGAAAATTAAGTTGAAAATGCAAACTTTGAATGTGCATATCTCATGAACCGTTTTACCGTTGGCAATGACACTTTGATACACATATGTGTCTCCTCATGCCAAACAACTTCCATATTCTCACTTTTGACCTCTGACCTTTAGATAACCGGCCATTTTGAATTATATGAAAACCATTAAAAATCTATCTTCTCCCAGGATCTTTGATCAAAATGCACAAAAACAACAAAATTTAATGAAAAACCCAATAAAACATTATATAAAAATAAAAAAAACAAAATGCACAAAAACGTCTACACTTGAACTTTGAACTTATACGAACAAAAAATCGTAACAGATTTCTTTTAAGTGAAAAAATTAAGTTTTTATGAGCCAATAAAAAAATTCTGTCTTGTGAAACCTCTCATGCAACCAATACGTCTTCCAAATACGTTTGGCAGAGCTAATACCTATACTGCATGTTACTGTATAGAATGAGTCAACTGACAGAGTCTGCTTAGCTCAGTCGGTAGAGCTCTCACCTTTGGACCACAGGGTCACTGGTTCAAATCCGGGTAGTGACAACTCAGCCTGTGATTCTTATTTGTGCATATTGTTCTCTCGCTCTCGCTCTCGCTCTCTCTCTCTATCTCTCTCTCTCTCTAATAGAGATACTAGTAACTGTAATAGAGTAATAAGTCTAATAGTGTAATAAGTGTATTTAGTGTAATAGTGTAATGAGTGTAATAGTAGTGCAATAGTGTAATAGTGAAATTGTGTATTAAGTCTAAATTTGTAATAGTGTAATAAGTGTAATAGTAGTGTAATAGTGTAATAAGTGTAATAGTGTAATAGTAGTGTAATAGTGTAATAAGTGTAATAGTAGTGTAATAGTGTAATAAGTGTAATAGTGTAATAAGTGTAATAGTAGTGTAATAGTGTAATAAGTGTAATAGTGTAATAAGTGTAATAGTAGTGTAATAGTGTAATAAGTGTAATAGTGCAAAAGTGTAATAGTGGTGTAATAGTGTAATAAGTCTATTTAGTGTAATAGTTGTGTAATAGTGTAATAAGTGTATTTAGTGTATTAGTGTAATAGTGTAATAGTGTAATAAGTGTAATAGTGTAATAGTGTAATAGTGTAATAGTAGTGTAATAGTGTAATAAGTGTAATAGTGTAATAGTGTAAAATTAGTGTAATAGTGTAATTAGTGTAATAGTGCAAAAGTGTAATATTGGTGTAATAGTGTAATAAGTGTATTCTGTCCTCTCTCTCTCTCTCTCCGCCCCCCTCTCTCTGTCTCTCTCCACCCCCCCTCTCTCTCTCTCCACTCTCTCTCTCTGTCTCCACCCTCTCTCTCTGTCTCCACACTCTCTGTCCTCTCTCTGTCTCCACACTCTCTGTCCTCTCTCTGTCCTCTCTCTGTCCTCTCTCTGTCTCCACACTCTGTCCTCTCTCTGTCCTCTCTCTGTCCTCTCAATGTCTCCACACTCTCTGTCCTCTCTCTCTCTCCACACTCTCTGTCCTCTCTCTGTCTCCACACTCTCTGTCCTCTCTCTGTCCTATCTCTGTCTCCACACTCTGTCCTCTCTCTGTCCTCTCTCTGTCTCCACACTCTCTGTCCTCTCACTGTCTCCACACTCTCTGTCCTCTCTCTGTCTCCACACTCTCTGTCCCTGTGTCTCTCTGTCCCTGTCTCCACACTGTCCTCTGTCTCTCTCGCTCTCTCTCCACTCTCTCTCTGTCTCCACCCTCTCTCTTTGTCTCCACCCTCTCTCTCTCTCTCTCTCTCTCTCTCTCTCTCTCTCTGTCTCTCTCTCTCTCCACACTCTCTGTCCTCTCTCTGTCTCCACACTCTCTGTCCTCTCTGTCCTCTCTCTGTCTCCACACTCTCTGTCCTCTCTCTGTCCTCTCTCTGTCTCCACACTATCTGTCCTCTCTCTGTCCTCTCTCTGTCTCCACACTCTCTGTCCTCTCTCTGTCCTCTCACTGTTTCCACACTCTCTGTCCTCTCTCTGTCTCCACACTCTGTCCTCTCTCTGTCTCCACACTCTGTCCCTGTCTCCACACTCTGTCCTCTCTGTCTCTCTCGCTCTCTCTCCACTCTCTCTATGTCTCCACCCTCTCTCTTTGTCTCCACCCCCTCTCTCTCTCTCTATCTATCTCTCTCTCTCTCTCTCTCTCTCTCTCTCCCCACACTCTCTGTCCCCTCTCTCTCTCTATCTCCTTGGTCCCGCCTTATCGCTGCTTGCAGCTATATTATTATTATTATTATTTTTGTAAAAGTGAAAACCACTAAATATTACCATTACTCATTGTTTTACAACATATTACCATTGTAACGTTTCACCCACTACTAGTCCTACATACTTACACCTAGAAACCCCATTTAAACCTATTTAGGTTCATCCTACGGTGGACATGTGTGCCTGAAAAGGAATCTTTGAAATGTTTCATAGTTTTAGAAATATAGTGCTTTCAAATTTGAGACATTTATAGGCAGATAGTGGCACTTAAAAAAATCACTTTCACCTAGAAACTCCATTCACACTTTGTAAAATTCAGCTTACTGTGGAGACACATGCTGGAACTTTTTACTTTGAAATGTTTTGTAGTTTCTGAGTTATTTAACTTAAACGCCCAATGCATTCTCAATGGCAACAGCACAAACTTTGGCATGCTACATGAACCATGACCCGGCCCTGTCTGGACCACAACCCCCTTCTCCAAAGGTAGCTCCCTCAGAGGAGGGAGTTATGGCCAAATATCACAATGCGACAATATCATTATGCTTACAATATTAAGAATTCTGTTTTAAGTTAATAGTAGTGGTAAAATGTAAACTATATTTTTGGGGTAGTTAATCATTCAGTCTATCCACTATTGAGAGTATGTTCTCTCTTTAATTACAGCAGCAGTATTTATTTTAGAACCTTAAGTCCTTGTATCAGTAAGTCTTGAATAGATTAGTAAAGATAATGAGATATACAGAAGGGGGCTGTAATGCAACTATTAAGGATGCAAACTGCCTTAATACCCCATGAAGAAGAAGGATCAGTAAATCTGTGATCCACATAAGGGGTCTAGAGACAAAAAGCCAGACTGTCTATTAAGCCTGGCTTGCTGATCCCGGCTCGCCAAATCCACCAATTCTGAGCCTCGCTTGGCTTTAGTGGAACGGAATAAACCAGGCTATAAAGATCAGGATTTAAAAAGCCTGGCTTTGGCCTAAATCCTGGATTAGTTAATCCAAGTTTCGTGAAACAGGCCCCAGGCACCACACACGGCATGCAAATACAATGTGTACCCAAATAAACATACCTATAATGTTCCCATATTGTTTGTCGAAAGGTAAGTAATAAAATAGAATAGAAAATAGAAATAGAAAATTACAAAATCTCTTTGCTGGGACAGTTACAAGAGATATACCAAACGAACCATCAACCCACAATACAATGAATTAGACCTAAAGTAAATGAATGAACCCAAAACAGAACAAACAACTCATATACCTCGCTCCGCTAATCGAGGGGCTAGGGGTTGAATCGAATGCCACCTTGAACTTCATACCAACAATCTTGGGATAACGGATACTTGGCACATCGGACACAGCAAAAGCAGGCACTGTAAACAATATAAACGGCTTTACATTAATACTGAATCTACAAAACTACATACTGAATCTACAAAACATTTCCACAATATCAAATAAACTGGGTAAACATAAGACTATGGTTTTAATAGGGAGAACCCTAGATTCAATCTAGAAGATGCATGTTCTCAATATAACATAGTTGTTTCAACAGTATTAATCATCTTTTAATGCTCATAAAGTTAATGCCACCATTTTCACAACAATACTAAAATTGTCTAAAAGTATAGGCCTAGTCCCCAAGAGAGGTGTAAAGAGAGATTGGTGACAACGGAAGTCCAAAACACTCGACTGTCACGTCACTAATGTAAACATGAGGGGGCATGGCGGCACTGGCACCGTCAGTAGTCTAGTAGTGCTGTCGCCTCACAGCTAGAAGGTCCTGGG
Source organism: Protomyctophum parallelum (assembly GCF_964188405.1). NCBI lineage: Eukaryota > Metazoa > Chordata > Actinopteri > Myctophiformes > Myctophidae > Protomyctophum > Protomyctophum parallelum. The sequence continues at coordinate 16,939,938 of NC_139699.1, forward strand.
TTCCATTCCCGCTGGAATCGAATCGTGGGCGCTGGAGGCGTGTTCTCTCCTCCAGTTTGTAAACATGTTGCAAACAAACAAATCTCGTACCATGTGGCTCTGCTGCTTCAAACATGCTGTGTCTCTCACTGTGTCACTCTGGCTGAGTGTCTCTGAGGTGAGTGAAGCCAACAGGCTTCAACCGGGTTGCGCAAGCAGCATTTTTGTTGCAACTCTACTGCTTATGTGCCTCCCTGCACCTGTAGGCTACTATTTAATCAACTCTTTCAGTTTGAGTTATCTAAATCCACAGCTACATACCTGAAGGCTATAATCAATCTTTCTCATGCAGGCCCCACCGGCTTGGCAGCTTCAACTGGTGTAAATATGAGTGGGGGTATGGCCTTGGCATGGGGAGATTGGAGCTATGGAGGAGTGAGTAGAAATACTCTATTACTATTAACTATCTATGACAGGCAGGCAGGCTGGCGCAACCACGTAGAGTCTGTGGGGGCCACGGGGCTGCAGCCCCCATGAAGACTCTCAGGGCCCCTTTAGGCCCCCATGAAGATTTTCGTGGACATTTTATTTTTACATTACAGATTTTCTGGGAATTATTGACCCACTGTCACAGAGCATACTATTTACACATGCTCTGGAATTCCGAAAATGTGAACCTCTGCCGGCTGTCCAGAGGTGTTAAAAGTGTTGGGTGCCGCCACCAAGTACACAAATGCTAATCGGGTTTCTTTTGTTTTCACCTAGCCAGATGTCCACAACATCAAAGCGTGTCAGAATTTCATGGTAGTTGTTCTTGAGTCGTGACATAATAACACTGATCAAGAATTCACCAAAGAGACTCGTCTTTGAAACCGCTGTGCCCCACGCGTTGGACCGTGAGAGCAGCCTCGCTGAGAGCAATTGTTTCCAAACGGGCCCCCTTGAGGATTGATCAAACTCTTCGGCTCTGCTTCTGTACGCTGCCCTCATGGACCTTCCTCTTCACTCGTCTCTTTCCATTCCACCTTTTCCTTTTCTTTATTCCTGACGGTCCGGCATCCTCTGTCAGAGCTGTGGAAACATCAGACGTGATTACCACGTTCTTCTCCTGTGACCTGTCCCACTTCAGTGGAGTTCTTGGATGCTGATCTTTTCCTTCTTTTCAGCTTCTTCCTGGTTTCCTCCTCTTGTGGTGGTACCGAGCTCTCTGTGACGCACTCAGCCTTCCTTTTGGCCATCCCTGTATTTAGCCTCCTCAAGGCTCCATGTTTTGAGCCCGCACCCGCTGAGCATCCCACCACACTCCAGCCCAGGTCAGTCCTGACCGCACACGGCTCACGATCTTCCCCGTCGACTACCCTTCTTGGCTTCAGGGCCCTAGCACAGTCACAACCCATAAGGACACCAACAGGACAGTCCAATTCAGGCATCTCCTCAGACACACTGAGAAGGCGAGTCCAGCGCTCTGCTGTTTTCTGGGTGGGAATACTATTTTTCTCCCTCGGTATGCACTCCTGAGTGTATGCAGGTGGCAAATCAATCCCTTCTTGCGAAAGGCAACGTCCAACTCCCAGACCAGTCACTCTTTGGCACCCGACCACCGACCCCCCGTCGGTCATTGCCGACAGCCTCAGTTTGACTGGCTGTGCTTCTGCTTCAATTTTCTCTGCTGCTCCTGTGACTGCAAATGCTGTCTTCAATCCGACTGGCTCTGTTTCCTGCCCGAACCAAACCAACCTCACGAATTGTGGGCTCTGGTGCCTTTGTGACTGCGGGTGGCGTGGAGGGGGGTGTCTGGGGAACACTGACATCAGGAGGGTAGAGATGGACACGCTTGGTCGGGAAGTGGTAGTAGTAGCTGTATTTCCCCCTCGCCGTGTCCAAGAACTTCATCCAACCATCAGGCAGACGTGGCTGTTTTAATAACTCCCACATCTTTTCAGGAGTCATTTGCTCTGGGGGAACAACCACACCCTCTTCCATCATTGTCCCTTTAAGTTGGAGTGTCTTTGTGTAGAATAATACACAACCCAGGATATGTGTATAACAAGCAAAGGCTAGTTTAAAGAACCAAATTATATATTTTTCCCCTTTTTTTGTTTTGTTTTGTTTTTTAAACACCTTAAAGAAATTAATTATTATCACCAGCTTTGGGATTACACCTTTTTCAAACCCTTTTCACAATAAAACCCAAAATGTCTTATCAACTCTTACTCTTATTCAGTTTTTAAGAGGTCACAAGTAATGTCCCCAAACCGAGACAACCATACAATTGACAAAATATCTCCAAACAAACCAGTTCTGAAAATCTCTTCTTTTTTTGTAAAACTCTCAATAACAATTCAAATTGTCAAAGTATATTTTGTTGTGATTTGTTTTTTACTTGTTTTTTACACTCACACCATACAGTCTGACCTGATATCCCAACTTCCCAAGGATAGATAGATAGATAGATAGATAGATAGATAGATAGATAGATAGATAGATAGATAGATAGATAGATAGATAGATAGATAGATAGATAGATAGATAGATAGTTGTGTTTAGTATATTAATAAATATGAGAGTCATAGATAGTTGTGTTTAGTAATTAATACATCTGAGAGTCATAGATAGTTGTGTTTAGTATATTAATAAATCTGAGAGTCATAGATAGTTGTGTTTATTAATTAATAAATCTGAGAGTCATAGATAGATGTGTTTAGTATATTAATAAATCTGAGAGTCATAGATAGTTGTGATTAGTATATTAATAAATCTGAGAGTCATAGATACATGCGTTTAGTATATTTAGAGCATAGACTGTAAAAAATATGGACAAAGCGTTCCCCGGGTCTAACATGAACGTAAAATGAAGCCTGTAATAATATGGTAATTCCTGATGTAAGTCGCCATCTTTCTAGATCCGTTTGGTACCAGCTGGCCATTGGCTGGCTCCGTTTTGTACCAGCTGGTCATTGGCTGCCCAGACAACGAGGCGGGACTTCCCCCCTTCTTCTCCGTTGGTTTTTATTTTGACTCGAGTGGGAGGAGAAGACTCTTGAGTGGGAGGGGAATCCCGATCATAGACTGTAACGGTAGCCACGCCCCTCAGAACATACGCGACTTTATGGTCAACTAGTGACTGGAAGAAGAAAGTATTCATGACCATGTTTATTAAGGTAATACAGTCTAGGTGAAGTTGGGCCAAAATACATGGGCCTCTATGGAGCTATGGGGCTTTTTGGGTCCAGTCCAGCGCCACAACAGGCCATTATATGAACTACCGATTTCAAATGAGGCTTCACGAAATATCTGGCTGACTGCCCCCCTGATTTAGAGTCAGAGTTGTATAGAGCGTTGCAGTCCCACCCCCGGCCTGACGGAAGAGCCAAGTCATTTTTCCCACAGACGTTTCAGAAAGTATTAATTTAAAGACATTTAAGCCTCGGACAATTCCAACTCGGATGGTGACAATATTAACTCATGACAATAAACAACATTTTTGTTGGTTTTTCTTCTAATTATTTGTTCGTCCCCCCCAAAAAATAGTTCATTGTCCTGAGTTGTCATTGTCACCATCCGAGTTGGTTTTGTTCGAAGCTTAAATGTCTTTTATAAATACTTTCTTAAACATCAATGGGAAAAACGAATGGGAAATGCACTTCCGGGCCACGGAACGGGACTGCTATATAAATCTATATAGTATATAGAGTCATAGATTTGTATAGTAGGCCTACCTCTCTCGTAGCCTGCGATGAGAATAGAATTTCCCTGTGAGATAACAAAAGTATACAGACACTAAATAGTCTCTGGAAAGCACACTCACATTTATATTCAGAGCTTTGTTTGTTTTGTCCTTGTAGTATGTTTATGTATGCATGAATGTATGTGTTATATTTCTGAGTCATTTCAAAGTCAGTGTGAGGGTGAATGTGAGGGCAGTGTGTGTGTGTGTGTGTGTGTGTGTGTGTGTGTGTGTGTGTGTGTGTGTGTGTGTGTGTGTGTGGGTGCGTGTGTGTGTGTGTGTGTGTGGAGATTGGAGAACAGATGGGGGGAGATTGAGTGGCTTTCCATCTTTTTCATCTTCTTTTACAACTTAATTAAAACCTGACCATGTACACAACAAAGTCCAAATTAAATGTGTGACGGCCCCCTGTATATATTGTATTGTACTATATTAGGGTGTATGGTACTGTATTATGGTATATGGTATCTTATAGTGGTCTGGTGTAGCTTTAAATATCTTATATTTATAATTCACTTTGGTTAGTTTATGGTTTCTCTACTTTGCTGTCCTGATTTCCGTTCTCCTTGTCTTGCAGTGGATTGGGGAGCAGAGCTGTGATGTCATGACAATCAGTCAAGCGGCTTCACCTGGGCCCGGTGCTGACGCCCTGTATAAAAGCCTGTCTCCCCAGTCCCTTCCTCACCTGGGCCCGGTGCTGACGCCCTGTATAAAAGCCTGTCTCCCCAGTCCCTTCCTCACATGGGCCCGGTGCTGACGCCCCGTATTAAAGCCTGTCTCCCCAGTCCCTTCCTCAGCTCTGTTGTGTTCAGTGCTCTCTTGCACTTCTCCCACTATGCACCTTCCCCAACACTTTTGTTAATGCTTTAAACATGCACCCATACCTTCCACTCATGCATACACGCACTACACTACTGACTTCCACACCTCATCTATTTGCTCCTGATTTGGTTTGATTCCTTATTTTTGATTATTTAATACATTTATATTGCTCTTGAATACTGCGTCTCCCCTGTTTTTTGTTGTATACTTGGCTCCCCTATAGGCCAGGTATATAACAAATGTCTTACAAAAAAAAAAAAATAATACAAGCATCTACAAGCATTCAACAAATCAAACAATCCTTTTCAAATCAAATAATCCTTTACATTTTAAACAAACATCGAATGAAATCAAACAACCAAGTCAAACAAAACAAAAGTTTCAACAAACAATGAATGGTCACTCACCAATTCAACATCAACAGCTCATCAAACTCAGCTCAGTCTGGACATGAAACACAAGTTCAGAAACTTAACTTTGGTGCATTCTTTCACCACTTTAATATTACAAATTGGTATTGTATTTTATATCATTTTTATCGCTGATTATTAGTCACCTTTACAACGAGGTATAGATTGTAAGGATTGGGTGTTCGTGGAATGAGAAACACAGCTAAACGTGTGGGTAGGGCCTCCAAAGAATTGCCAAAATGGCAAATGGTTGGTATTCAAGCCTTTCTTTGAGTTGCTTAGTGGATTGGATGATTGCACTCTCCCACAATAAAGTTAATTTCTTCTGTAATGAGCGTCGCGTCACAGACCAGTTCAGTCAGGAAACTCAGAGCAGTTGCTGCCGGCCGTTCATTGGGTCGCCTCAGCATCACGTTCTCATTCACATGATTCACTTCATCCAATCACACACTCATTCACATGATTCACTTCATCCAATCACACACTAATTCACATGATTCACTTCATCCAATCACACACTCATTCACATGATTCACTTCATCCAATCACACACTAATTCACATGATTCACTTCATCCAATCACACACTCATTCACATGATTCACTTCATCCAATCACAGCATCACGTTCTCATTCACATGATTCACTTCATCCAATCACACATGCACTCATTCCATCTTGTGCTGCTAGGATCCTGGTGAGAGTGCGAAAATACGAACACATCACACCCATACTCCACTGCCTTCACTGGCTTCCCGTCTCCTCCAGGATTGAATACAAGGTCTGCCTCCTCACCCATCAATGCATCCACAGCAACCCCCCCCCCCCCCCCCCCTACTTAAAGGAACTCCTTGAACCCCCAGCCTCCACCCGCTCCCTCCGCTCCGGTACATCAAACACACTCAAATGCACAAGAACAAAACTCTGCACCATGGGGACCGGGCCTTCTGCTCAGCTGCCCCTCGGCTGTGGAACGCCCTCCCCGACCACCTGAGAGCACCACAGTCCGTGGATGTTTTTAAAAAGATACTAAAGACCTTCCTCTTAAGTAAGGCATTTGCCCAGTCGGACTTTTAAGCTGCCCTGTGTGCTGTTTTAACTGTTTTATTCTTTTTAACTGTTTAATTCTTATTCTTTTTTTCTCCTTTACATTTTTTTTTCTGCCTGTAGCACTTTGAGATTTGTTTCAAATGTAAAGTGCGCTATAAATAAAATGTATTATTATTATTATTATCTTCATACCGGCTATTCAAACTGGAAGTTTGCACTTCTCCTGCTTGCTGCCTAGGACAAATAAAGAGGATAGAGCACGGAGATGTGGCCCGGTCTCCTGCGGGAGGTTTGCACATGCTCAGTGTAAACAGGAACTGTTTATTGGCTGTTGGTTGGCATGGCTGCCAGTTCCCACCTGATGTTGTGTGGGAGTTCAGACTGTTTCAGACCATACTGAATAAATGCCAGCTTGCATAAGGTCTTCAGAGTAGGACTCAAGTCTAAGACATACAGATCATCAAAGACATCGTTCCATAGTGTACGTCCTCCAAAGAAGATGATACGATCTCCCACCATGCAACAGAATGTCATGTTACGCCGTAATTCGCCTAATCCGTAAGAAGCGTATAAACATGGATAATTCCCTTTGGACTCAACATTCTTCCAGGTGAAAGTCACTGGACTGAATTTCCACAGATGATTTAAGTGCTGGTTAAAGTCCTCATTGTTCCTGCCACCAAATATGTACAGCTCTCCATTGTAGGAAAAGGCTGAATGACTGTAGCGTCCTTCTTGAAGAGGCAGTGCAGATTCTGCAGAAGGAGTGTCCAGCCAGTGGTTGGTCTCTGTGTCAAACACTCTGATGTTGTGGAGGTCAGTGTCAGACCCCCAGCCCCCCAATACAAACATCTTTGTCCCAATGATGGTGACAGAGTGACATTCTGTGTAGAAGGTGGAGATATTCCTCTGGTGTTAATTAAAGTACAGATCATTGTGGTGGTGTCCAGCTTGTAGATGTTATTAGTACAATCTCCATAGAAAAACATGACCTTCCCAACAACACAGTCTGAGTGGCCGCTCCTCCCCTCTGGAACAGTCCCAGAAACCTTCTGTGTGATCATTCTATGGTCGTCAACGTCAAATGCATAAAGCACATTGCTGTAGTTGTGTGTGTCAGTAACCCAGATGTAGATGCAAGGGTCGATCAGCACAGCTGTGAGGATGCGCATATGGCGAACCTCAAAGGAGCGCTGTCCTCTTCCGGGTGTCTCTGGGGGCAACTTGGTCCAGCATAAAGACTCTGTGTTGAAGACATGCACTTCAATCCGACGCTGGTACTCCATAAAGTCTCCTCTAAAGCAGTACACTTTGTGGTCCACGGCTACAGCAGCATCATACTCTGGAAGCCCTTTTAGGTGCACCGTCCAACAAAGCATTTCACACAGTAGTTTATAGGTTTCTCCCTGTAAAATAATGCAGTCCTGAATACCTTCAATGAAGACTTGAAGGAATGCATTCCTACTGTGTGGGTCAGCACTTATATAAGTTAGCGGGCCTACGTGTGACGTAGACATGATGTAAAGGTAGACCAGTCTACCTTTACAGTGTTGTTGTGCCCATCATCACATGATAAACCAGGTAGCTGTTCAACATTAATTGACATACAAAATGGAATATGATCAGGTGTTGCTGTTCCATACATAATATCCATACATGATAGTGGAGCATGTGCATCGGCTGTGCTAATGCCGTGGTCCAGCCATGATGTGCTATGCCAGGCCTCACTGATAGGCCTATATGTATACACTCTTTGCTTGACAATAAAATATTATTATCCTTGTAGAGACCTTTTGTCCTTGTGGTGGTTGACTGAGAGTACCTTTTTCTAACTGACTGGCTTTGTGCAGCAAACTTGACCAAAAAAAAGGGAAATGAGGAAAGTCCAGGCAAAGAGTTAAAGTTGAACTCAAAAGGTTTATTTGATCCAAGCTGAAAACAAAAATAAAGATACTTTTAGCATATAACTGTAACTGAGAATAGAAGGAGGTGTAGAACAAAAACCAGACGTAAAAAACTGTGAACATCCAATCAACAACACCTGGCCCTCTGATGGCCATGTAATTTATGTCCTCTCTGCCATGTCTGTAGGGGGTGACAAAGCACACTAACAGGAATGTTAGACATGGCATGATGGCACATACATGATGTGATGGCCTATTGTAGATCGGCTCCTACAATCCTTATCCTTATTATTATTATTATTCTGGGTGCCTGCCATGCAATGGCAGAAACACAGGTTGAAATCCGCAACACATACTTAATAATCGTAATCGTAATCGTAATAATCAAGACACGAAACTTTGACGTCTATGGCCGGCCGCACGGTTTACCAAAGCCCCACAATATATACATCGAAACGTGCGGCTCGGCCGGGAATGGTGTGCTTGTGCTTTTCTTTCCGTTTCGGGTTACCGTGCCGACGTAATTCGCAATAAACGACGCGAAAAATGCCCCATGCAAAGTCAATGGGGAAACGCGGGTAAAAACAGAAAACGACACGTTACTTTGGAGCCACATTGCTCTGGCATACTGTTACGTAGAAACACGATTTAAACCTCAAACAGCACACGAGGCCATCGACTTTGTTGTGGTTCAGACGGAATTCGAATACGTTGCACGGTTTGCCCGCTACCGCAGTTCAAAGTGTGTGTGGTCTGAGCAAAAATCTCGACTCTCAGTGTCGCACGGCCAGAGAGAGAGCGGGTCAGAGGGACAAGACATTGTGAAGACTGTAGCGAAATTCTCCGAACAAATCGTCCTCACGGCCAAAATATTAACTTTACACGCATGGGTTTCGGTAATTTTGTAGCCACACTCGTCCTCTTTCACCCAATGTCACAAGCACAGCCCAGATTCATACGGTACGTGAACTACAGCCCTGAAAGCGACAGGTGTACCATCATAATGTGTCATACAACTCCATGTTAAATGCCAGAATGAGTCAGCAATTTTTTCATCACAAACACAATTTCTTAACTCGCTCTCATAACCACGTTTTTTATCGTACCAATACCACGATCGCACACGGCGTACCTCAATGTCTCGGGTCACTCACGGCGAAAACAAAAATCGCATTTGACGTTTACTTTTTGCGATAGAGCAATTTGTTCGGACATACGTTCTCTCACTGAATCAGTGTGGTTTTAACTTTCAATAGTGTTTGCATTCGCATAGACTAGCCCTAGCCCAGGTGAAATTGATACTTTGTTAATGATTCAAGGTCAAGTTGACCACCTCTCAAACACGCGCACACACGAACGCACATGCACGCACATGCACACATGTGCACGCACACACACACATTGAAAGTCAATGGAGAAAATTGGGGAAACACGTAACGCCAGGGCTCCACTGGGCGCGTCTGCGGCGCGTCTGCGGCGCGTCTGCGTCGCGTCTCCGTCAGTGTCGGGAATGTGCCCTTTTAATCAATGGAGGGTGGCTCCACTGCCCGCGTTGCGTTGCGTTGTGCTGCGTTCGGTGACTCAAAAATTGCCCGGTTCGTTTTTTGACGCACGCACGCGTCCAGTCACGTATAAAATAATGTTGCTGACGCGCAGTTTTCAAAAGCCTGCGGTGGAGCACCTCTAGCGTGACGTTGACGTTGTCATGCCGCACGCGTGAAGCGACGGAGACGCAACGCGCCCAGTGGAGCCCTGGCGTTACTCTGTCATTTCTCGACCGTTTCAGAAGCAGGGCGGCTCGCCGGAACCGGGCCGCCCCCCTGAACGAAACCAAATGGACCCTTACAGCTCAGACATCTTAGCATTAGCATGTTAGCATGATAGCATTAGCATGTTAGCATTAGCATGTTAGCATGTTAGCATTAGCATGTTAGCATGATAGCATTACATGTTAGCATTAGCATGTTAGCATGTTAGCATGTTAGCATTAGCATGTTAGCATTAGCATGTTAGCATATTAGCATGTTAGCATTAGCATGTTAGCATTAGCATGTTAACATTAGCATGTTAGCATGATAGCATTAGCATGTTAGCATTAGCATGTTAGCATTAGCATGTTAGCATTAGCATGTTAGCATGTTAGCATTAGCATGTTAGCATTAGCATGTTAGCATGTTAGCATTAGAATGTTAGCAGCATTAACATGTTAGCATGATAGCATTAGCATGTTAGCATTAGCATGTTAGCATGATAGCATTAGCATGTTAGCATTAGCATGTTAGCATTTTAGCATGATATCATGTTAGCATTAGCATGTTAGCATTAAAATGTTAGCATGCTAGCATGTTAGCATGTTAGTATTAGCATGTTAGCATGTTAGCATTAGAATGTTGGTGGCAACGTAATGCGCAATGAACTAAGACAAAATACCTCATTGAAAGTCAATGGGGAGACCTGGCTCACATGTAACCAAATGGACCCTTCTGAGAGGCTAAATGTCATCAAATGGTGGTCCGTGGCTCAAATGCTGCACAGACTTGGCGAGCTTCAGGCACCCAGTAAAATTTCTTGAATTTTTTTTTCTAGTTCCTTTTTTTGTTTTGTCTCGTTTGATTATTGTTCCATGACAAATTCATTTGGAAAACTGCTTTGGGGTTGAGCAATGGAATACTGAGGGTGGAACCCCCCCCCTCCCCCACTCTCTCTCTCTCTCTCTCTCTCTGTAGCCTCTGTAGTAGGCCCACTGACGACTGTATACAATTAACATAACCTGTTTGGCTAGACACTGGGGGGAGAGAACCAATTTCCCACACCGAACAGTTTTGTTCAGACTAGTTCAAAACTGTCAGAATGCAACAGACTTAGCATTTTTAATCAGCACAAACCAGTCGGCCAATGAAACATTATTTTTGCCTATGCAAAGTAGCCTGTAGTGCTGGTTTGCAGTAGTGTTGCCTGTTCAGCTTATTATAAGCGAATTTGTGCTGATTTGGGCTTTCTTTCACCATTCTCTTTTTGAAAAGAGCTGATGGCTCAAGTCGTGAGTGAAACTGGTTGCTTTTTTGGGTTTGTTTTGTTTTTTCACTAGGTTTGCTTTGTTTGGAGTTGAGCGATTGGTATAAGAATTGAGAGTTGATTGTAAATAATGGTATCTATAGTTCACCTGAATCACGACGAGCAGACTTATGGTTGTGAGATCTGGGGGCCATTAGCAAACCAAGACCTTGAAAAATGGGATAAACACCAAACGGAAACCCTACACACAGAATTCTGCAAATCCATTCTCCGGGTCCAGCGGAAGACACCAAATAATGTATGCAGGGCAGGATTATACATTTTACAACCCCCTAAAAGAAAGTGACCCAGAGGCAAGAGCCACCAGATAGAAAATCCAATGGACTAAAACAAATAAGATGGGAAAGCTATTCACACATTGGAAAAAAGCAACACTAAAGCAGAGTAAACTAGAATGCTATTTGGCCCTAAACAGAGAATACACTGAGCACTGAACAAATGAACTCTTTGTTTAGTGGGGGGTGGGGGAATACGAACTGCCTTGCAAGACAGACATGTAATATTTTTTTCATTTAGCACCTTAAGAATGAACTCAAGCAACTGTATGGGGTTCACTCAAAAACCTGAGTAGACCCCAGAAATGTTTTAAAGAGAAAAAACAAATACCCCTGGAAAAAGTACTAAAAGTACTACTTTGGTAATTACAAGTAAAAGTTCGTAATGCAACATTTACCTGAGTAAAAGTACAAAAGTAACAAAAGTAGAAATAACACTTTATGCATAATGTATAATTTCAATTTTTCAAATATATATAAATCTTTTTGAAAATAGCAGATATACAAGCTCACAAGCTTGTGTAGCTATATGGCTAAAGTTAATGTGTGCGTTTGTGATGTGATCAAAAATCTACAAAGTAACTAGTATAAACTAAAGTTTTAAAATAATTGTATAAAAGTACAATATTTGCCTATGAGATGTAGTGGAGTAGTACATACGTGTTTGCATGTATTACAACATGTACAACACATGTAGTGGAATGAACAGTGCAAATTACAATTTGCTATGCCAGCTATAGGAATAGAGTAGTATAGAGTAAAGAGCTCTGGTCTGACACCTACTGTCCACCTACTGTATTACACAGTGTGTGAAAAAAAGAAGGGTTAACCACATCCCTTAAGCCAAGGCAAATGTACAAATGTTTTTTTTTTAATTTTTATCCCACGACTTTGTAACCCAGTTTTTCTTTTCACGCAGTGCCAATTATCTAATGTAATCCTGGGCGCTACACTTCCTCTGCCAACCTGGGGGGCAGCGGACTGACCTCATGCCTCCTTCTATGCATGAGGAGTCCAAGCTGCTTCTTTTCATCTGACAGAGGGGAATTTCCCCGGCCGGACGTAGCGCGTGGAAGGGCCACGTTATTCCGACCAGTTCCTTACCCCTCCATCAGGCACCCCGGCTGGCCAGGGGGAGGTAGTTTTAGAGACCAGGATTACGGCATGTTTTTGTAAGGGTATCTACCCTAGGCCTAGGGGACACGGGGAGAACATGCAAACTCCACACAGAAAGGCCCTACCCCCGCCTCGGGTATGGGCACTGATGACGTGGAGGAGGGAACACGCCGCCAGTGCCCACAGCGTCCCCAGCGGGAATTGAACCCAGGACCTTCTAGCTGTGAGGCGACAGCACTACCAACTGTGCCACCGTGCCCCTAACATTTTTACATTTTTTTAAACTTAAAATCATTATTTTATACTAATTGGCTATTCAAAAATTTAGAAATTTTTTAATTTAAAAATAGCTCGAGTTTCTGCCTATTAAAGGGCCACTTTTTCAACCAGATCTTATTTTAATGATGTTTGGGAGACAAGAAACACTTTCCTGGTTTTTTTTATGTGTGTAATATGTGTTTTTTAGATATTTTAGTATTTCAAAGTGCCAGTGATGTCATGGACATGGTGGTCTCCCTTCCTTCCTGGACAGTAAGGGTGTAAGCAGACCTAGGATTCCTTCCTGGACTACATGTTGTCTCAGTAAGGGTGTAAGCAGACCTATATTCCTTCCTGGACTACATGTTGTCTCAGTAAGGGTGTAAGCAGACCTATATTCCTTCCTGGACTACATGTTGTCTCAGTAAGGGTGTAAGCAGACCTATATTCCTTCCTGGACTACATGTTGTCTCAGTAAGGGTGTAAGCAGACCTATATTCCTTCCTGGACTACATGTTGTCTCAGTAAGGGTGTAAGCAGACCTATATTCCTTCCTGGACTTCATGTTGTCTCAGTAAGGGTGTAGGTGAGTCAATATATGGTTTGACCCCCAAAAAATTGCAACAAAAGGTTTTACAATGGATTTTGGTAGTATTGGGCATGCTAAATAACATACTAAAAGTTTACCAAAATCAACCTCCCAGAAAGCCGCCATTTTCAAGATGGCGTCCAAAATGGCTGCGGGGAGCTTAAAATGGCTATATCTCAAGTGGAGAAAATGTTTAAAAGGATTTTTCAACTGATTCTGGTACCTCTGGGTATGCTTAAGGACATACTAAAAGATTAGGAAAATATACCTTCCGGAAAGGCGTCATTTACAAGATGGCGTTCAAAATGGCAGCTTAAAATGCTTAAAAAGCACGAAAAGCTTAAAATGGCTATATATCAATAGAAAAAAAAATACACAAATGATTTTTCACTTGATTATGGTACCTCTAGACATGCTTATGATCATACAAAAATATCTAGGCGTTATTTAAAAAATGGCTGCCTGGAGCTTAAATTGGTTATACCTTAAAGTTGGTTACTATTCAACCAAAAAAGGTGGTTCTGTTGTTGGTCTTTAGTCATCATCCTCCCCATAGTGCAGCAGCTAAGCAAAACGATCGTTCAGTTTGTGATAAAAGCATGAAATTTGGTACACGTATAGCCAAAGGCATTACACAAAGATTTGGATGTGGACCCATCTTGAATTTTTAACATGGTGCCCATAGCAGCCATTTTTCAAGATGGCCGCCACCTTTTGTGGTGGTTCTGGACAACCGTGGGTCCGACCGACTCGACACCGGGCACTGCACTCCCTGTGGGGGTGTGGAACGTGTGTGTCGAATTTGAAGTCGGTGGGGCAAACGGTTCTCGAGTTACGTGGATTACAGATGTACAGACACACACAGACTTGAATATATGTCAATGTGCAATGCCCATTGGGTTTTCTTTAGATGATGGGTAAGAAGAGAGAGATGTGATGTCAGGTGGTGTGGGCTAAGAAGTGGTCAGGGCTAAGATAAAGTATATGAGATGTACAGTAAGTGCAAAGAGAGATGGTGAGGGAGGGAGAAAATGATTTGTACCAATTGACCAGACAGTAGACAGTAGTGTAACAGGTTACGGTGAGTATAGAGATAGAAATGTTCTAGCAAGCGAAGCCAGTGTATTGAGAATATGGGACATATGTGTCAGGAGTTATTTGTGAGAGGGAAGATGTATACGATGGTAGTGAGACCAGCCATGCCGTACGGTTGGAAACGGTGGCACTGATGAAAAGGAGGCACAGCTGGAGGTGGCAGAATTAAGGATGCTATGGTTGTGAAAAGGAGTGAAAAGGAAGGACATTATCAAAAATGACTAAATTAGAGGATCAGCCCAGGTTAGAAGGTTTGGGGATAAAGCAAGAGAGGTGAGGTTGAGATGGTTTAGACATGTGAAAAGGAGGGATGAGGGTACATTGGGAGAAGGATGCTGAAGATGTAGCTGTCAGTTAAGAGGATGGCCAAAGACGAGGTTTAAGGATGCTGTGAGAGATGACATGAAGGTGGCAGGTCACAGAGGAAGATGCAGAAAACAAAACCAAATGGAGTCCATGTGTGGTCCAGCCCTATGGAATGTAAAATTCAAGCATGTGCTAATGAAAAGTATTTAAAATATATAGTTTTGATGCTCATCCTAGATCCTACTACTATAGGGGATGCAAAGCAATATGTCTGTTTATCCGTCCGACTTCTCCTACCAAATCACTCCGTTAGCACACATCTCTCTATGCACAAAAAATGATGCATGCCACAGAAAACCATCTGCACTACATTGCATCCATGTCATATTTACTGTACAAATATTGCTTTTGTATGACATACTGTTATTGCGCAACATTTCACTGTGACGCAAATTACATTACAATTTCCACATTAACCGACCCCTCCCTTTTCCCTGCGTGTGCACACACACACACACACACACGGTACTGTACAGTACACTACAGTATGGTAAAGTACAGCACAGTATGGTACAGTAACGTGCGGTACGGCACTGTACAGTACAGTAGAGTATGGTACAGTATGATACCATAAAGTATGGTACAGTACGATGCAGTACAGTACGGTACAGTGCAGTACAGTGTGGTACAGTACGGTACAGTATGGTACTGTGCAGTACGGTACAGTACGGTACGGTACGCTACAGTACGGTACAGTATGGTACAGTATGATACCGTACAGTACAGTACCATACAGTACAGTACAGTACAGTACAGTACAGTATGGTACAGTATGATACCGTACAGTACAGTACAGTACAGTACAGTATGATACCATACAGTACGGTACAGTACAGTACAGTACAGTACAGTATGGTACAGTATGATACAGTACAGTACAGTATAGTACAGTATGATACCGTACAGTACAGTACAGTACAGTACAGTACAGTACGATACCGTACAGTACAGTACAGTACGATACCGTACAGTAAGGTACAGTACAGTACAGTACAGTACAGTACAGTACAGTACGGTACGGTACGGTACGGTACAGTACAGTATGATACCATACAGTAAGGTACAGTATGGTTGGTTGAATAGTAACCAACTTTAAGGTATAACCACAAATGGCTCCAGGCAGCCATTTTTAAAATAACGCCTAGATATTTTTGTATGATCATAAGCATGTCTAGAGGTACCATAATCAAGTGAAAAATCATTTGTGTATTTTTTTTCTATTGATATATAGCCATTTTAAGCTTTTCGTGCTTTTTAAGCATTTTAAGCTGCCATTTTGAATGCCATCTTGTAAATGACGCCTTTCCGGAAGGTATATTTTCCTAATCTTTTAGTATGTCCTTAAGCATGCCCAGAGGTACCAGAATCAGTTGATAAATCCTTTTAAACATTTTCTCCATTTGAGATATAGCCATTTTAAGCTCCCCGCAGCCATTATGGACGCCATCTTGAAAATGGCGGCTTTCTGGGAGGTTGATTTTGGTAAACTTTTAGTATGTTGTTTAGCATGCCCAATACTACCAAAATCCATTGAAAAACCTTTTGTTGCAATTTTTTGGGTTTTTTTTTTCATAGAATGACTCACCTAGTGTAAGCAGACCTAGGATTCCATGCACGGCCAAAAGCCGCTGTCTGCCCAGATTCCAGGAAAAGCTTGCCGCTGGGGTGGAGCTTCATTTCCATCCACCAGCTCTCTAAAAACCAAGAAAGCTTTGAGAAGGAAAGGAATTGGTCTCGTGACTGGGCTGCGCCATGACACTTTCATGGGAGCCAAAACTCACACCGGAAGTTCAATGAATACATGGCAGTGAATGGAGCCGGCGACCTTTGTCATATAATCGGTTCAGTTATATAAAAGAGGCTTTATTGACTGAAGATGAGTTGAATAATTAAACAGAAGTATAACTTAACAATGATAACATCGCTCACATAATTGTTTATCGTTTGTTTTAGATTACATAAACCAAAACAGCAATAGAATATAACCCACGACACACAAAGTCGGATATGAACAACTTTATACAGCAATATTCAAATAATCCTCAATAGTGTTAGGGATAACAATTCTCTGTCTTTGTTTGGCCAAGAGATATTTGTCTTCTGGTAGCTTCTGGCTAAAGAAGAGAGAATGAAAAAATGCAAAGAAACAAGGCTGAAAACTGATAGAATGGTAACAAGTGCTTTGAACAAATAATTCATTTCCAACCAAAGTTGATTCATATCAGATTATTAGGAGATAACAGTTACACAGTAAAAATCTCAGTTTTATTTTAACCCTCAGGGTGCAAAATGACCCACTGAGGATTTTACTGTGAAGGCTACTGAACCGCTGCAAGAAATGTCCTGTGAACATGCTTTTCCCTGAATATCTGTGTCCGCATGGATTTATATATTTTTTTGTCCCACGATTTTGTAACCCATTTTTCACCCCTGTGTCAATCATCCTGTGATGTGATCCTGGGCTCTACACACCCTCCGCCAACCTAGGGAGAGCAACGGACTTAACTCATGCTTCCTTCATGCTTGAGTGTCCAAGTTGCTCCTTTACACCTGACAGGGGGGAGTTTCCCTGGTTGGACGTAGCGCGTGGTAGGAGCACGTTATTCCAACCAGTTCCTTTCCCCTCCATCAGGCGTCCCAGCTGGCCAGGGGGAGGCAGTTTAGAGACCAGGATTACTGCATGTTTTTGTGAGGGTACCTACCCTAGGGGACACGGGGAGAACATGCAAACTCCACACAGAAAGGCCCTTTCGCCAACCCCGCCTTCGGGTATGGACACTGATGACGCGGAGGAGGAAGCACGCCGCCAGCACCCACAGCGCCCCGAGCGGGAATCGAACCCAGGACCTTCTAGCTGTGAGGCGACAGCACTACCAACTGTGCCACCGTGCCCCGTCTGTGTCCGCATGGATGACTTACAACAATTTTAATAAATTACGTACTTTTTTAAGTTCTCCTTTTTTAAGTGTTTTTTTTAAGATATGTTTTTTAAGTCACGTTTTTTAAGTAATCTTTTTAGTATGTATGTGTGCGTGCATGTTTTATTTTATTTTTTGAGTCGCTTACCTCCACAGCGTGTTGTAGTTTGTAGTGTTGTAGTTTCTGGTGGTCACCTGATCACCTAAAACTGAGTATGAATAGGTCTTTAGTTGGAAAACTAAAATGTACCGATTAGCTGCCAGTCAAGTTGAGTCAACCTATTCTGATACTCACTGATTCACTGATAGATTTAAAGATTAATTGCGACCTATGGGTCGCAGATTACTATGAAAACCTGCAAAACCTGTCAGTCAGTCCGTCCGTCACGCCTCCATATATGGTTGTCAGTCCGGCACGCCTCGTGACACGCCATGCCACCATATATGGCCATCAGTCCGTCACACCTCGTGACACGTGAACATATGGCTGTTTCCATATATGAAGATCACAACAATGACCTCATCAAACCCTGGATAGCCATACAAAAAAAGACTGGATCATCACCTAGATCTGCATAGATGGAGCTGTTCAGCAACTCTACATCTGAACCTCAAAACCTTAGATGTCCATATATGGAGCTGACCTGTTCTGACATTGCATGATGTTGATCCTACCCCATCCATCCTTTCTCTTCGATGTCTCCCTTTTGACTGATACCTGTCCATTCAAACTCTAGACGGGCCTGTTGACTGATACCTGTCCATTCAAACTCTAGACGGGCCTGTTGACTGATACCTGTCCATTCAAACTCTAGACGGGCCTGTTGACTGATACCTGTCCATTCAAACTCTAGACGGGCCTGTTGACTGATACCTGTCCATTTAAACTCTAGACTAGATGGGCCTGTTGACTGATACCTGTCCATTCAAACTCTAGACGGGCCTGTTGACTGATACCCGTCCATTCAAACTCTAGATGGGCCTGTTGACTGATACCTGTCCATTTAAACTCTAGACGGGCCTGTTGACTGATACCTGTCCATTCAAACTCTAGACGGGCCTGTTGACTGATACCCGTCCATTCAAACTCTAGATGGGCCTGTTGACTGATACCTGTCCATTTAAACTCTAGACGGGCCTGTTGACTGATACCCGTCCATTCAAACTCTAGGCGGGCCTGTTGACTGATACCTGTCCATTTAAACTCTAGACGGGCCTGTTGACTGATACCTGTCCATTCAAACTCTAGACGGGCCTGTTGACTGATACCCGTCCATTCAAACTCTAGATGGGCCTGTTGACGCCTGTTGATGCCAGGCCCTGCCTGGGCTGGCATGAGGCCACTTAATAATTAGCACACATGTTTTTGCCCTACCCGGCCCGGAGGGAAAAAAAGGGTCCATATATGGGCATTCCCAGATCTGTAGTTTCAGCGCGACGTCGCTTCTCGCCCTCAGGGCGTCTTACTGGTATTTGACTTCCTACTGTATGGTGGATTTTCTGACACATTAGACATTAGTTAATCACAGAGAATACAGACATGACAATGTTCCCATTTAGGAGATACCTGGAGCATAAATGCAAAGAATAACAACCTGCTTTGTTTTGGTTTCTGGCTACTCGTCAAGTCAATGCTATTATTGTAATCATAAACCTGAGGCTTTAAAAACAAGGCTTCAGACATCCCAAAACAAACTGGTCAGGCTACCTACACAGTACAACTCATTGAACCTCTCCCTACTCATTATGCTACAGGGTGGGATAGATATCTCAGGGTACAGTACAACTCATTGAACCCTAACCCTACTCATTATGCTATAGAGCGTCACAGTCCCTCCCCCTTTCAGAACGAGTGGCCCAAGAAAGCTTAGAGAAGGAAAAGACACCACCGTCATGGTGTCACGTGACTGGACGCCAGGGCTGCGCCATGACACCCCACCACGCCCCCATGTGCAAGAACTCGCAGCGGAAGTTCGATGAATACATTGGAGTGGATGGGAGCCCGCTGGACATCTTGTAAACAAACATTATTTATGAACGATAGCGACCTTTGTCATATAATCGGTCCAGGAATATAATAGAAGACATATCACAGATTGTTTTCCGACTGGGTGTTTTTCGACTTGCTAACTGTTTCATTTTATTCAGGAATTTAAAGAGCACAGAGTACGTTTCTGGGCTGCATGGGCTTAGCCTGACTCCGCCAGCTGGTGGCAGTATTGGGTTCACAATCCTTTGTCATTATAATCGGTCCAGGAATATACAAGAAGACATATGACAGGTTGTTTTCGCCGAGTGGTTCCGTTCGGAGGATGGTGGTGGTGGTGATCGCCTCCTCCTCCTCCGTGAACGAGTCTCCAGCCAAGAGTCTGGTAGACATAGACTTGGCTTCGTTGCGGGTGAGGCTATAGGACCCGCCTTTTAACAGTTTGCAGAATTACAGTACATTTCAAACACAAACTCAACAAAGACTGTCAACTGTGAGTGGACGACCCAATTAAGCATTACACTTGTTTACAACAGGATCCACATTGTTCAATTCATCAAAACATTTAGAGACATACAAATAGACACTTCAATTGTTCTGTAAAGCACTTTGAGCTGCATTTCATGTCATGAAAGGTGCTATACAAATAAAGTTTTATTATTATTAATAGGCAACTTTTACTTTTAGTGAAAAAAAGTATTTCATCAAACACCACTGACTTGTAATATTGCAAAATCCTTTATTCTCAACATTTTTTAAGCGTTATTTAGTTTGTAATGTTGATGAATTAAAAACAATATAGGCATATGGGATTTTGAAGGCAGGATTGTGAACCCAATACTGCCACCAGCTGGCGGAGTCAGGCTAAGCCCATGCAGCCCAGAAACGTACTCTGTGCTCTTTAAATTCCTGAATAAAATGAAACAGTTAGCAAGTCGAAAAACACCCAGTCGGAAAACAATCTGTGATATGTCTTCTATTATATTCCTGGACCGATATGACAAAGGTCGCTATCGTTCATAAATAATGTTTGTTTACAAGATGTCCAGCGGGCTCCCATCCACTCCAATGTATTCATCGAACTTCCGCTGCGAGTTCTTGCACATGGGGGCGTGGTGGGGTGTCATGGCGCAGCCCTGGCGTCCAGTCACGTGACACCATGACGGTGGTGTCTTTTCCTTCTCTAAGCTTTCTTGGAGTGGCCCAGGAAATGAATCCCAATGCATTTCATTTTTATTTTATTTAAAGACCTTTTAAGTGTCGTACGAAGCCAACTCTTGTCGTGACAAATCATGACAACATACACAATCTTTCGGGCCAAACAAATAATTAGAAAGTAGAAAAAAAACAGGTTATAACACTTTTTTTGTTGTTTTTCTTCTTTGTAATTATTTGTTTGGTCCAAAATATTGTGTGTGTTGTCATGATTCGTCACGACAAGAGTTGGCTTCGTACGACACTTAAAAGGTCTTTAAATAAATTAAAAATGCCTATGGTCAAAATGCATTGGGATTCATTCCCTGGGCCACTCGTCGTTCTGAAAGGGGGAGGGACTGCGACGCTCTATAGGGTGGGATAGATACGTTTCTCAGGGTACAGGACAGAGGGATACTGGACTACTCGCCCCGGTGCTTGCCCGTTTTTCCTCCCGGAATCTTCCCCAGTGAGGGGGATAACTTTGTAATATGCTATTGGCTGTTTGTATTCTTTTTGGAAAAATATAAAAAGATACTCCTGCGGAAAGGCTATATTATTTGACTTATATTGAACCTATAAACAATTTAGTATTATTTAGTATAATTATGTAAGGTTTTGCCCACTCAAATGGTACCTCGTCAGATAATCCCCACATATCCTACAACAACTTCTGTGAACAGACTTCACTGTAGTAGCTTTTCATAAATTATATTTGTACTTATAGGCCGTCTGCTGTCATGAAAGTTTATAGTTAGAGAAATTCAAAGTCCAGCCGTCTGCTGTCCAGCCTTTCCCACCCCTCACTGGGGAAAATTCTGGGAGGAAAACAGAAACTGGCGAGTAGTCTTGTTACCAGACAGAGTACAGCAACTTGCAATGGGCCTGGTCTACAAGATACACTACACAGCTCTCCAGCACAAAGACAAACTACTTAAAAAATGTTAAAGGCGTTCACAATCACACCACCAGAGGGAGCTCCACAAATCCTGTTATGGTTCAACCCAGATTCGGCTCTAACAAGGGGTTAAATTCGTTTTACTGTTATGCCACCAAAATGTGGAACAGTCTTGCAACAGTCAGAACATTTTTTTGACTCCTTACTCTCTTTCAAAACCGCTCTGAAAGCATACTAATACTTAGGCCTACTGGTGGCTGCAATTTGTAACTGGCCTCTGTAAAAAGTCAATGGCCTTTCACCAGAATTGTCTTTTCTCTCTTTTTGATTACTACTCGTTTATATGATGTTGTTGCATAGAATTGTATATTATCGTTTGTCTTTTTTTTAATCTATTCTTTTTTGCAAACTTTTTTTGCAAACTTAAAAAATAAAGTATTCAATCAACAAACAAACCCCACATGCTTAGTTGACTGGCATAGGCCTACCCAGAGCCCTCTCCTTTCCCCCCCCCCCACTTCCATACAAATCGTAGCTAATTTGCAGATCTACCAGCTCACGTGCTGTGAGCTTGCAGATCATGTAGATGTAGCCTATTTTGGCTGAATGTTCACCCCAGAATAGAGATCCTGGGCTGTATTTTGCGTGTCTTAAGTACCAGGTCTTATTACTATAAACTTAAGACCTGGAGGCGTGGTCAATGCTCTTTGGACACTCAGAATAGTCAAATGGCATTGATCACGCCTCCATGTCTTAAGTTAAGTAATAAGACCTGGTACTTAAGACACGCAAAATACAGCCCTCAGTGTGGTTAAACTTAATTTGTTCTCCATCGCACAAGGATGTCACTTGTCAAATGGAACAGATCTGTTATTTTTTGCCAAGTGACACATTGCACTTAAATTAGGCTATTTATAGAAACACCTGGCAGAGGATCAGTGCAACACATAACAGCAATGCATGCCGAGTATCACTTCAAACACATAAGTTTAAATTAGTGATGCAACGATATGGAAATTATTGGCCGATGCCGATGTTTAAAATAACTAAGGGCAGATTCATACTACTATTTTAGAGACGAATAAAAGTCGGTTCGGCTCTGTAGAGCCTACAATGTGACGTCATTTGAGGTTGGGGGGGGGGGGGGGGGGGGTACCGTCCTAAAGTCGGCTCTTCGGTGCTACTGAAAATTTCTGACGAGCCGAAATCATTTCGGCACTACAGCGCCGAAACAGCTGTAAAATAGGAGTATGAATCGGCCCTTAGCAGATACTGATACCGATTGTTTATTTAGTTTTTGTTGTTTTTTATTTACCCCTTCTGTGGCAGGGAAACAAATATCTACAAGAAATAAATGTTCAGAATCTATTCTATAGCTTGGTAGGCTGCAGAAAACCAACACACCAACATAGCCAACGCAAAATGTATGTTAAAGGTCTCCACACACCGGGCGCAAATCGGATGCCGGTGTGCAACCACCTTTATCAACAGATAAAGATCGGCTACTGCCGTCGGTTAATGTCCGTTTTATTTGCCGTCTTGCCGATACCTATATATTGACCGAGAACAGCAAATATCGGCCCATACTGATATGTGACCGATACATCCCTAGTTTAAATTAATTATTTACATTCTAATACATTGTCCAATCATGTAACAGAGTTCAGACGTATTTGTTTGTTTTTTGATAGTACTGTAACTGTGAATCAGTAAAGGTCTCCAAACACCGGGCACGAATTCGGATTTTTAGCAGCGTTTCTCCATCGGTTTTCCGAAAAACGCGGCCGGTGTGCAACCACCTTTATGGTGAGTAATATTAATACAGTAACCACACAACAATGTCCACATCATGAACCATGCAGGTGATCACCTTCAATGTCAATCCTCCTTTAATCCATCCATCCAGGTGGGTCATCACCACCATCCTCATAAAAGGCTTCACGTGAACGAGGGGAAAGAGTTGACAAAAAAGAAAATCATCTAAAACACAGGCCACTTAAAACAAGGAGGGTAACAAGATATATAAGGCACATAACTATCAAGATACAGTAAAAGACCCACCATCTTTAAAATAAAACAGCATCATGGTTTGTGTGGGGTTGTAAAACATGTTAGGTCTCTTAGGTTAGAGTTTAGACAGTTTGATCAGTACTGTAAACAGGAAGACTTGCTCCTCTAAAAAAACGAGAAAAAAAAAACAGCATTATTCTTTCTTGCCCAAAATATCAATATCATAGTGGGGGGAAAAAACTATTGCATTTTGTTGAGGAAAATTCTTAGGGTGAAAGATATTCCAAATCTAAAGTGCTTCAAAAGCAAGATCCAATGTGTACGTGTATGACAACTCACCCCTTTTCTGATTTCCTCCCGGAATCTTCCCCAGTGAGGGGTGGGAGAGGCTGGACATTGAATATTTCCAACTATAAACTTTAATAATATATATATAAATATATAAAAGTACAAATATAATTTATGAAAAGCTACTACAGTGAAGTGAAGTCTGTTCACGGAAGTTGTTGTAGGATATGTGGGGATTATCTGACGAGGTACCATTTGAATGGGCAAAACCTTACATTAGGCCTATACTAAATTGTTTATATGGTCAATATAAGTAAAATGATAAAGCCTTTCCAAAGGAGTATCTTTTTTAAAATCTTTTTCCAAAAAGAATACAAACTGCAATTAGCAGTTATAGCAGTTATCCCCCTCACTGGGGAAAATTCCGGGAGGAAAAACGGGCAAGCACCGGGGTGAGTTGTCCAGTATTCGACTGAACAAGAGATATGCAGTTGAGTTCCACACTTATACACCATGCTTAAAATGTGTCAGGGGAAACATTCACAACATCACACATGTTAAACATTCACAACATCACACATGTTAAAAGAAAGACAACAACATTCAGATGCAAATGCAGAGCATTTTATCCAGCATTTAAACAAAAAGTTATTTCTTAAATAAAAGCCTATTTCAGACTAAAATCATTACGTGCTGCATAAGATGCGTTCGTTGACCAGTCAGTAATAGCCATGCATAGTATTCATTTCAGTATTTTGCAGTATGTTGCCGATTGTGAACAGTAGGTGGCAGCAACATGTTTAGTTTAGTTTGTGTCGAACCTTTGTATGTATTATGTATAACAATACATAATACATTATACAGACAGTAGGTGGGAGCAACATGTAACAAAACAAGCAGAAATCCAATGATCTGCTTGTTCCTACTGTTCAACACAACACAGTACAAAACTTAGTACACTTAAAACATAATGTATAAAACAAGACTAAAGTGTAGTATTGGAATAATGTTGGGAGTAAACATTAACTGTGGACAGAGTAGCCTATTTCAAAACAATTTTAAACAAGTAAACATATTTAAAACAGATACTGAAACAGAACCAGCAGGTCACATTCCTGACTCAAAGACTATAGGCCCTTATTTAATACAACACTTAGCCGACCCTGTCCATTCATTAGAAATGGTCTCAGAATGTTCCCAAAGATAAAGTGCTTCAAGTTAGTGACATATAGATCACTTTTAACCATGAAAGAAATCAGTCCTAACCAGAGTTTAAAACAGTTTAAAAGCCGACTCCATTTTCAAAGCCATTCTCTAAAACAGAAGATTCTACAGCAATGGATTTGTTGACCTCAGCAGTCTTGATACAGCCCAGATTGCACTGACAATTATAGCCCATCGGTCTTGTAAAATGTTGCTTTTGTTTTCACTAACGCCTGCACAGTAAAACCCCAATTTAATTTAAGTCTGAGAGTGTTTTTTTTTCTCTCTCTCAAGAGGCTTTTACTGTTTCATTTCTATTTCATTACATCTTATAATGTAGCCGTTAAATTGATTTAAATAGGCTATTATCAAAAAACCATAAGTGACATCGTAAAGCCTTTTCAACAAATCCACGGGAATGTTTGTATGCGGCTACAATAACCCTGAAAAAGATTTGCAAACAGTTGCATTGCCACATCAATGAAAACAACATACAGTGTCTGTTCTTTGGCTTTAGCAGAAGGACATATAAAACATTTCAGAGCTACATACACATTCAATATGACCGTAAAAATAATTATGTAAGTAAACATTAAAAAAAGGTGCATGTGGCCACCATTATATGGCAAGACACAAAAAAAACATGCCAGCAAAATGCTTTATCTACGCAGTAAAAATCCAGAGTGTTCATTTAACTCTGAGAGAGTCAAAACTTGACAAATAAAGAGATAAATAAACACTCAGGACTTAAACTGTGTATCGTTTCAGTTTCAGTTGAAAAGCACGTCAGGCGTTACGGTTAGGGATTAGTGGACATGGATCCCTGTCGAGTGTCTAGATTAGCCTCTGGCCCACATGCTCCTCCAGCCACAGCAGTAGAGGCTGTAAGGAGGCCTGTAAGGAGACAGGTCCAGCCTCCTCCTCTGCGTACATCTGCAGCAGCATATCTTGCAACATGAGCAGCAGAGGAACACCCAGGCTCAGCACCTCATACAGGAACGTATAGTCGTGGGCATTGTCCCTCAGGTGGAGGCTTAGCGCCGTGGCCGTGCCACGCACCCAGCGGGACAGCCGCCGCGGGGAGTCACGCTCAGAGGCCACCTCAAACCCTTCTTCAGAAACCAGCGTAGGCGGGTACCTGCTGCTGCTGCTGCCGACGGGTTCGATGGCTGCCCGTCGGTGGCAATATGTCCGACCGATGTGTCTCCGTTTGGAGAACCCGGGGAGGTGGCAGATTCATCCTGCTGCACGTTGTTTCCACTGTGATTCTGAATGAGGGGAGAGAGGTTTAAAAATATATGGTCATATATACAGTGTAAATCTAAAGCCCAGTCCCGAGTCACTACTGATGATTCGCGACTGCTGCAACTGCTTCCAGAATGCCAAAACTGCACCGACCCCAATTCAGGCTGGTGAAACTGGTTACAAGTTGCAAGGAGTTGCATTTGCGAATCTTTGGTGTACTGTGGACCGGGCTTTAAGTAATAATGAACTACCAGTAAATAATCTGCATGACAAGACGCTCCAGAGAAACTTACTGAGCGCAAGTTGAAATGATTCCGCCGTAGGTTTGTTCCACTCTCACGTTGAGCAAAATGAGGTTTGCAATACAGTTTACCTGTAAGATGACAACAATTACCATCCTAGATTTAATACAGTTTACCTGTAAAATGACAACAATTACCATCCTAGATTTAATACAGTTCACCTGTAAGATGACAACAATTACCATCCTAGATTTGAATGTGATACTGTATGGGGGGGCAGGACGCAGTGAGAGAATAGATACATAATTATAATTTAAAAAAGGGAATCGTACAGAAGAGATTAGAACAATAAAAGAGCTGATATTTAATGACGTACCCTGTTCAGAGTCAAACGCATGTGCTCCTTGACGCAGGGCGGAGCCGCATGTATGACACTGAAAACACTTCCTGTGGAAATAGAGGCCCTCGGCACATATGCGCTCGGCTGCGAACACGCGCCTGTCACACTTGTGACACTTATCACTGGACACGGGGAAGTCCCGTCGCACGCCACCCTGGGAGAGATAAAAAGATATATGCTAAGAATGTAGTCGGAAACAAGACGACACATTATAATAATGATATCCTGCCTGGACCCATCGTCAAAGTCAGGCTGTACTTTTCAGGAAGTGGAAAACATAAAGTTATTTATTTTAGACACAGGCTCTTTGTACTTTTCAATGATATTTATACATTTACTAGAAAAGATCTGCTCTCCCATTACATATACGGTTTATTTAAATCTTTGATTGCGGACTTACCCCCCAAGTGTCTGCACCTGTTTTTTAAACATGTATTCACACAATGAGGAAATGTTGCTATTCTGTTTTATTGTTTTTTTGTTTATTGCTTTGAAAATGTTGTCTTATGTTGTACTGTATCTCAACGACACTGCAAATGAGGGAAACCTCAATGTCTCTCGAGAATAAATAAAGGGTTGAATGAATGAATGAATGAATGAACGAGCGTGATCAGAGGTTCCTACTAGGATCCTAGAAGGAAACCCACCGGTGATCTAGCTTCTTCCACACTCCAGACAATGACATTCATTTCAGGCTGTCACATCCTGAATATCACCTTTCTCAGAGACAGACCTGCTTACCGGAGATGATGTTGGTGACGTTTGGGGCGATAAAGGAGGTGAGGTTGGGGGTGAACAGTGGGGGACCCTAGACATGTGGTCATTTTCTGCGTTAGGTCTTACTGCCATAGACACCTTCCCAACTGTCCGCTAGCATTCAGCACAGAAGAACGGACAGAACAGAGACAGTGAAGGAAGACAGCAAGCAGGAAAAACAGGACAGAAAGAGGTGACAGGTATCCTCTTGAATACTTTATATATTATAGACAGAGATTAGGTAAGAAAACAGAGGTGTAACAGTAAAGGAAAAGGATACTCAATATTTAATGCCAAACTACATTGTGTCTCAAGAAGAACGCAATAATAAGTGTTGGGCCTTAATTACTTCTTGTGTGAGGAGAGCGGCGCAAGTACCGTTTTCGCCTGCGTATGTCGGTGACACCCTCGGCCAATCAGGAACCACCCTTTTTACGTAAGCATACATAGTTACGTCATCAGCCACCAAAACTACACCATATTAAATACACAATATGTATACATATGTGGACGACGTAACCAATTTGAGTTTCAAACTTATATATAGGACACTTAAAACATTTAGAACGCGTTGTAGTGGATATCTCGAACGGGATTTATACAGACATAACTCAGATGTTTCAATAACTTGGTTGAGGTAAGTTAATTGCGCGCTCTGCTCACGCACAAGTAGGCCATTCATAGCCAACTTGTGTGCGAAGCGCAAGTTTGGCAGCTCGTCAGAGTGCATTTCTAGTTTGGTCTGCAATTAGTCTAAATAAATGGCAATTTTCCTACTTTGAGCGCTGATTATTTGACCGCTGAGTAAAGGGAGAGAAGTTCCTGCCCATCACATTAAAAACATTCCAACTACAACATCTGGCCTTTGAGGTTCTCTGGAATAGGAGGGGCTGAGGAGGCTGCTACTGTAAGTACTGTAACCACAAAAATACTGAAAACTACTACTGAAAATACTTAATAGTTAATATGCCTATGCAATATAGTTTTGTCTATTTGTATGCTGTGATTACAGTACAGTACAGACTACTTAAGTATTTATTTATTTACAGAATTCTGTCTGTTGAAATATAAACACTATTGTGTCATGGTCACTTAATTTTTAGCAATCTACAAACCATAAATATTTGATGTATCCTAGCTAGAAGCAGACTGTGATCCTGGGCTCTACACACCCTCCACCAACCTAGTCCCCATATATGGGGGACTGGGGAGAGCAACGGACTTGAACTCATGCTTCCTTCATGCCTGAGTGTCCAAGTCGCTCCTTTACACCTGACAGGGGGGAGTTTCCCTGGTTGGACGTAGCGCGTGGAAGGAACACGTTATTCCAACCAGTTCCTTTCCCCTCCATCAGGTGCCCCCGGCTGGGCAGGGGGAGGCAGTTTAGAGGCCAGGATTGCTGCATGCTTTTTGTGGGGGTACCTACCTTAGGGGACACGGGGAGAAGATGCAAACTCCACACAGAAAGGCCCTTTCGCCAAACCCGCCTTGGGTATGGGCACTGATGACGTGGAGGAGATGACACACCGCCAGTGCCCACGGCGTCCCGAGCGGGAATCGAACCCAGGACCTTCTAGCTGTGAGGAGACTGCACTACTGACTGTGCCACCGTGCCCCCCTCCATGGGTGAGTCTTAACGGGCCACGTAGTCGGACTAACGGGATGTTGGACTAATGGGAGCCTTATGCGTTTTAAAATGTATACCAAAGAATAATGTACTCAAACACAAAAATCACACTATCCATCCATCTATCTATCCATCCAAACATCCATCTGAAAGCAGTACTGGACAACACTGTGGGAATTATGAATGCTTTATTATATACGAGGAGGAAATGGACAGAAAGAAATGTGGAAAAAGTGCTGTTCTCCAGCAATAACTACTAGTGGAAAATGAACCAAAAGTGTAACAATTAACACCATTTTATTTTACTGAGCACCCACATTTTCCAAACCAAGTACTACATTTGGACAGCTGGACTCTTGGGGGAGGGGGTTCCAAGATATCAGATGAAAAACAACACTAGACCCATCTTCTAACATGGCTGAACAATAAATACCAACCAGTAATTCTAAACTCCGTTCCAGGGGACCCAGAGTACTGCTCCTTTTCATTTGGTCCAACCACTGGTATTGTTTTGTAAAGCACTTTGTAAAGAACATGCAAACTCCACACAGAAAGGCCCTATCGCCAATGAATGTGATGAATTTCTATTACAATAGAAAACTACAGAACAGACCAAAACCTAGAGTCGCACCTCCGTTGTGCCATCTCAAAAAATAAGTGTAGAAAATCCAGAAATTCCACAATAACCGTCCTCAACAGCTTAAATACACAATAAATGAAAAGAAGAAAAGACCGACAGCCATTTAAACCATACTGTCCACCATCGTCAAATTTGTTTAGTAGCGAGCTCCAAACAGGGTGGGGAACTGAGCTCTGGTCTTCTGGCAGAGCACACACAGCACATTTCTCCCAATCTTCTTCAGGGGATGGAAGGGGATAGACAGACTCTGTCCACTGGAGAACACAGGAAGGAAAAGAGAGAGAGAGGGGGGGGGGGCATGGTTAGTTTTATTCACTAAGGACATTTACTTGGCTAGTTTCTCTTTAGCTGCTCACAAACACAAAGTAGGAAATAAATAGAAATAATTATGCAAAATACAAGAGTATAATATGAAAATAAGCTAGTTTTTGATCAAAACAAGCATTATCCACGACTCATAACTAAAGTGTCGCTGGTCTCTGTTACAAAATGTACATTTCGGGTGAATAAAAAAATAAAGATTGCGGCTAACTCTACATAGCCATTGCTAACTTCCAGTTCTTGGACCCGGGAGTGAAAATGAGATGGTGATTATGTGGAACTTACCGTAATGTGCGGACTATAAGCCGCACCTGAATATAAGCCGCACCAGCCAAATTTAGGGAAAATCCCGTATACAAGCCGCACCGGACTATAAGCCGCACCGGACTATAAGCCGCAGCTACGTTAGCTCAGAGCCTGAGATGGTTCTGCGTTAGCTGTAAAAATCCATAGATTAGCCGCACCGTTGTATAAGCCGCAGGGTTCAAATCATGGGTAAAAAGCCGCGGCTTATAGTCCGGAAATTACGGTACTTGTCTGTGTAGTCCTTAAGCAATTTCTCGCATTCTCTATCTCCGCAGACTGGAAGCTCGACAATCTGTTAACACGACAAATGCATGTTTGTTGATGGGAAATGACATTTGTCAAACAAGAATAAAGGTCCATTCACACAAAAGCACGAACTTTAACTGTAATGGACATAGTGGCCGAATTTGGTATTGCAGCGTGGGCCCAAACACATGAACGCGCTGGTCCGTTGACTATCATTGTGCACGTTCACAACGGCAGAACGTTCGTGCGCGTTCGTGTACGTTCAACGGCAGCGCGTTCATGTGTTTGGGCCCAGACACTATTGCAATCCATCCCAGATGGAAGGAGAACTCGGATGCCATCTCTATTCATACTCTAAGGTGGCACCCTGCCAGACTGGATTACCAGCCAAGGTGCCTGGACCACTGAGCCATGGCCCAGGCCGAAAAGCACTGCTTTTGAACAAACCATGAATCTTTAAGCCTGAATTATACTGTACTTATTTACTTAGTTGTGTGCAGCGAAAATAGTAGATCTAAAATCTCAACACATTACGCTGAGACACGTTGTGGGTCTGCCATTTGTGGTGTGTCACACAGCGTGTACAAATCAGTCATTAGAGCGCCTAGAGCCTAAAAATTTAAATAAACTATTTAGTACAACATACACAAATGTCATGAAAATAAAAACTGATAGCCTGTCATAGACATAAAAAGATAGACATGTGCTCCGGCTCTGTGTATCGTAAGGTTGGCTGCCTTAAGAGGCGGCTGTTCATAGCTACTGTGGAGTCAGTACTGCTGTATGGGGCCGAGACATGGACCCTCACAGTACAACAGGAAAAAGCCCTGGATGGAGTCTACACAAGAATGCTACGAATGGCACTAGGTGTCACATGGACTGACCGCATCAGAAATGTGGACCTCTATGGGGACCTACCACGCGTCACGGACAAAGTCAGAGAGAGAAGGATGAGGCTGGCAGGGCACTGCGTCAGGCACCCAGAACTTGAGTCAAGTAAATTGACCCTATGGGAGCCAACCCAGGGCAAAGCCAGGAGGGGAAAGAAGCGTACCACCTATGTAGACGTGCTGCGGCGCGACAGCTTGGCTGACAACACTGCAGAGCTCAAGAACCTGATGTTGGATAGGAATTTGTGGAGGGCAGCGATCCAGGAATCCCGAGTTGGTGTTGGCTAGACCTCACTCTCGCAGCAAGAAGAAGGCTGCCATTTTTGTTTCCGTGCCACAGCACGCTGCTGCTCAAATGACTACTGGCCAATCACAGCCTGTATTTCCCGGGACGTTGAGTGGCAGCGTGCCGTGGCTCCACCACAACATGGCTGCCTCCATAAGATTACATGTCACTCCAATGAATGCAGCGGCCAATGAGGAATCTAGGTTATCTATGGGCTCTATCCTCACTATTCCATGATCTAGTCAGAACTTTAACCCTTGAGACAGAGGGTTAGAGTTCTGATAAAGTGTTCGACTCACCCTCACCCCCATGCTCAGTTTGTCCTGAAACCACAAGCCATGAGTTTCTCCATGTCGGCCAAAGCCCTGAAAACACACACACATAATGTTTGTTTTGACACTGTTTTACATCACCTAATCATAGCAAAACGGGTTAGACTTTAAACACATTGAGTGCTACAGTGTGACATTTTCTCAGGATTGGTGGTGCTAAGCGATTAACATTGGACTTTTGAACTTTTTAGGGGCCCACAGCGAGGGGCTTCTTATAGCGAGAATCACACCGCATAAATCAAAAGAAAGCCAAACTTGTCCACTTCAATTTTTTTATGATTCTACCATCTTCCATTCTGGAGATATACCTTTTTCTAACACCTGCTTTTGGCTGCACGCTGCTCGCTTGAAAAGACAGCAGAGATATGGAAGGTTGAAGTTGACAGACATTGACAGACAGATATAAAAATGAACACAAATAATATCATATACATACTACACACTGAATGAAAGCCCTGAATGTCTACTTTTAGGAGGAAAACAAATACAGATATAAGTGAAGTGAGCAGTGCAATGTTGTGAAACATTGCACTGCTCACTTCACAGGGGTGTGATTTTTATTATCATGCGGTAGTTTCATACGGTATATAGTATGTACATGTCGCTATAGGCCTTATTTTGTGAATAATAGTTCTTCAGGTCCATGCATTCTCTGAAATCCTCTCTGAAAAAGAGTATTTTAGACAAGGTATGGACCCGACAACTAAATATTCACAAAATAAGGCCTATAGCGTACATACTATAGACATATCTGATCATTGTCTCAGTAACAGGGGGGGCAACAAAAGTCTTGATCAGTGTAGGCTACCTTCCACTGATCGTTTCAGAAGGATAGTATAACGGTGAGACGCGTTAGTGGTTGACATGTCTGGACATGTTAGGGCAAAGAACCACAGGAGCGATAAGCGATGGAAAGAAAGGAGCTTCATCCACTCGAGAGAGACGCTAATCCCGGCTGTGATTTCGACAAAATGACAGATAACTCGATGGCTCCCGCAGTTTAGGATGAGCCATGTGTATTCGTTATACATTACAAACGGGTCGATTACGTCCCAGACGCCTTCATTGCGGTCTTATCACTGCAATTATAATGAATAAAAAGTCGGTTACAATCACACTACGGAGTACGGATAGTGTTGGGTGCATTGGCTGGCGAAGGCGCTATGGCTAATGGCGATGATGGTGATCCACGGTGTCGAGAGAATCGCTAAGCCCGGCTGTGATCTCTTCTATACGGGCTTCTTTGCCCAAACATGGGTGGTGAAGACATAAAGCGGCCAGTTGATCATCTCTCTCATACGTCATTCGTTTCGCGTATCGTTATGAAATGGCAATCGTTGCAGATTATTCTTGGTTTATATACGGGCAGAGGGCTATCTTTTTTCGAGAATGAGAGGACGAGGTGCAAGGCAGTTGCCGTTGGAGGCGTTATATCTGCCGTTATATCTTTTTTCCGAGAATGAAAGATGCAAAGCGATCGCAACGCGCAGTGGGGCCTGGGGGGGTTCCACGGCTGTGATCTCTCCTAGTATACGTGCTTCTTTGTCCAAACATGGGTGGTGAAGACGCGACGGCGAAAAAACAGACAGTTGATCATATCTATCTCCTATACTGCTTCTCCTATGGCGGTCCTTCGAGAATACGTCATTCGTTTCGCAAACGTTATGAAATGGCGATCGACCGTTGCAGATTATTCTTGGTTTATATACGGGCAGAGGGCTATCTTTTTCCGAGAATGAGAGGACGGGACGAGGCGGCGGTGCAAGGCAGTTGCCGTGACGGGAGAAACCATGTAAAAACAGGAGGGGAGGGGAATCGAGTGTATTCACACACACTAGAGTATGGGTACCTCCATTTTAGATCCCCTGACATCTGCGTTGGTCTATGCCGTGCAGGCCGGCGAGGCCGCCTCCAGTACGTCGTAATGGATACGGCATGCCAGACCAGACCTCTTTTCAGGAGGGGGGGGCTTTTAACTCCCGGATCACATACCGGACCTTTGTAGAGCCGATCGGTGTTACTTTCTATGTTGTCCGGGCGCGTATAAATATGAAGTACAGTAATCATTAAAAAAAAACATAAAACGTATAGATACGTTTTGCGCATACGGCGTTCGAGATTAATAAAGCGTATGGATACGTTTCCAGCATTTGATGTGTTAATATATTAGCGCCCCTCACTTCATACGGGTGCGAAGTGACACCCAACATTGCTCTCTCCCCATTAATTTGTTTTATCCAAAATGTGTTTGCAGTGGGTTTGTGTAGCATGTCTTAATGGTGTTTGTGTGCATGGCATTGGTTTTCAGCTTACTTCTGAAGCAGGTCGGACTGAATCTCCTGCAGCGTATTTGTGAGAGTTTCCACCAAATTATCCTCCGAAATGTTCTCCAAATTGCGTTGTTGTTGTTCTCTGTCTCTCCTCACAGCGTCACACTTCCGCTCCGAGACCAGCAGCTGGATTGGCACTCCCTGCAGACAGGGGAATACATCTCAATCACAAAACAATCTATGATATTCTTCTTTTCTGTTCTACAAACTTCTTTTCCGTGTGTACATGTCCTAGCACATCTTCAATTCTGAATTTTTTCCTTTTTAAATGTTTTAGTTGGACTCCAAGGCCACCGTACGCGTCGCTCTTCATTCATGTGTGGTCCGGTCACTTCCTAGTGTACCGCTGCAGAAAGAATGCCTCGTCTCTCCTAATCTAGGGCGTTCTCCGTGGTTTTGATCTGATGGATATACTAAGCTCTTCATTTCTGACTTCTCAACTGCCTCTTGTTCAAAATGCACACGTGCACGTACACTTTCTCTTATGTTCTTTTGATGAAATAATGGTGAAATATATTACCGTAATCTTTTTGGGTATGATTTTAAGCAGTTATCGCGACGCAGGTCGCATTTACTAGGAAATCATGCATTTCCCCAACAGTCAGTCACACCCCATATATGGTCATGCCTCGTGACATCACGTGATGTCATTAATATTAAGCCCATATGTGGAGATTCCTAACCCATCAATATTGGCCAGCAACTATACATCTCACCTCAAACCCTTAGATCTCCATATATGTTTTGACATTCCATATGTTGATCCCAGGTGGGGCGAAATACTTTCGCGGCGGAGACGTAAGTCCCGACCTATTATTTTCCGTTGTTGGCTATATTCGAGTACGTCATGGCGTAAATATCAATTCGTCCCGACGTTTTATTAATTCGCCCCAACGTCGGGTCTATAAAATAATTCGCCACGACTTAATAATTCGTCGCAGCGTTAAGAATCCGTTGTGGCGTGAGGACTCGTCGCGGCATAGAACGGGACTCGTCGCGGCTATATCTACCCGTTTGCGACGTAATAGGTTGACTTTGGTATATTTGCGGTGGTATAGAATCCGTTGTGGCGTGAGGACTCGTCGCGGCATAGAACGGGACTCGTCGCGGCTATATCTACCCGTTTGCGACGTAATAGGTTGACTTTGGTATATTTGCGGTGGTATTGCCTTTTTCCGCGCATCGTGCCCGGGGCCCGGCACGTGCGCCTCGCCGGTCCGATTCCGTGGAGCTCTCCGCCGTCTCCAGGCGAGCCCGAGTGGTTCTCTGGGGTTCCAGCAGGCCTTTTTCCGCGCGCATCGTGCCCGGGGAACGGCCCACGCGCCCGGGCCTGGCACCACCGCGTGCACCTTGCCGGTCCGGTTCCGTGGAGCCCTTCGCCGTCCCCAGGCGACCCTGCGTTCCAGAGCTGTCACCTCTTTTGCCCACCGAAAATAGCAGATCACCAGCTCCCCGGGCGGCCTTCCTACATACGGGATGGCCCGACCCGCGTCTGTGGACCCCTGGGGGGGTCCCCGTGGACCCTTGGGGATAACGGTAGTCCACGGGGGTCTGTCTGTGTGTGCGCGCACAACGCCGTTTCTATATGTCAGAAAGGCCGCAAGGCGTTTATAAAAGAGAGAGAGAGAGAGAGAGAGTGTGTGAGTGAGAGATAGAGTGAGAGAGAGAGTGAGATTGAGGGGGGGGGGGGGGGGGGGGGTGAGTGACCGGCTGCCGCCACCTCGCAATCAATCATGTGTCAATGTATCTCTCTCTCTCTCGTTATGTTTAATAGTTAATAGTGCGCATTGTATTATATATTATATATATAGTAGGCTAGTATATGTTTTTCGTTAATAATACATGCTAATTATTATTGAACCATTTCAAATATTTATATTTCACTATAGAATTTATGCTCCATTTTACCGATCTAGTCTGTCTGTCTGTCGGCATCTGATCTACAAGCTCACGCATCGCAGCGGACATCGGTTGATTATCGCTGGGCCGCAGCGGGTCTATATCCCCCCCCCCCCCCCCGCTCCTGCAGCAGTCATAGCTTGCCATAATTCTAATGATCATTTGCCGTCTGATTGATATGCAACGAACGTAGGCTATTGGTTTTATAAACGGCAGATCGGAGAGCGCCGTGCGCCCCGTGGATCAGAGCGCACGGGGTTAATGATAATAATATATTATATAGGCCTAATAGGTATATGACAGACAGACAGCCAGCCAGCCAGCCAGTCTGTCTGTCAGTTAGCCAGTCAGCTATATATAGCCTGCAGTCAGCCAGCCAAATAAAAACATGGCACATCATTAAAGACTCAGTGAGAATAGCATAATGTATCATACAGCGAATGAAAGCAAACCTCCCAAGGATGTGTGTGTGTGTGTGTCGCACGCGTGCGTGCGTGCGAACTTCATGACAGTGGTGCAGCATTACATTGTATTTTGATTTGAAATAATGATGAATAGATGTCTATACTGTTGCTTGTGTGTGTGTTTTTTTAGACAATAGACCACTTAATTAACCCTAAAAATATATAGACCTACCCTATAGGGTTAGCTCACTATAGAGAGAAGGTAGGGTAGTGCCCAAGCCTATTCCTATATGATCTGTGGCTATATTAAAGGCCTTTTATAGGTGATCTCACATAATGTGCGAGTCAGAGCTAACGTTACTCAATGATCATTTGCAGACTGATTGATATCACAGCACAGCGTGTGCTGAGAGAGAGAGAGAGAGAGAGAGAGAGAGAGAGAGAGAGAGAGAGAGAGAGAGAGAGAGAGAGAGAGAGAGAGGCTCTATAGGCCGTGCGAGACAGGATTATTTTAAATAAATATGTCTCTGTCTCTGCGTCTCTAGAGCTATAACATATATAGCACACATGTGTGCACATGTGTGCGCGCACACACACACACACACACACACACGAGATTCTGACAGAATGCGGCGGCATGCTTAAAATAAACAGATCTACAAGCTTATAGTGTACCATAGCGTACATACCAGCGTACTTACCGTTCAATAATAATTAGCATGTATTATTATTAACGAAAAACATAAATACTAGCCTACTATTTTATTGGTCTAGTTCAGTTGATTGAAACAAAAGTAATGGAATTCAATTGCCTACATTCAGTATAGGCCTGGTTTTGATATAATGATGCAGGGAGATTTTCTGAGCCAGTCCGTGCCATGTCATTTACTGCATTACATGAATAACGTGACACATTTATTTAGCATATTCATTCATTTTCATCATCCTGGCTTGGTTAGGGACGCACAGGGTCGAGGGGTGCCCAGCACCATGCATCCATGGCTTAATGAGGCTCACCATATCCAATCTATACATTCACGCGTCGCGTCCTCAGCATGTTGTTGTGAGCTTCTGCTATTTTCGGAGCTGCCAGATTAATATTTAAATCTTTAGTTGGAAGAATGCAATAGCATATCATAAGTGTTGACCATAATGGGACGGTTGGAACCAAATGAACCCCCGACGGCCGGCGCTATTCAGCTATAAGGCCTATAAACGATATGGCCATAAAAATATGGTTATGTGGTGGTCTGTGACATGTCTGCGTGCGTGCGTGAAAGACAGACAGAATACGACGCAATGACATGTCAAATTGTCAATTGTAGATCAGCTGCTTGTTATTAAAGTAGGCTAATATGAAGGCAGCGTCTCCGCAAACGTGGACACTAGGCATGTGGAAAATAATCGATGCATATCGATTCATCGATTATGACGTGCGCGATGCGAGTGAATCGGTCCATTCATGTGTATCGGTAAAATTGACAGGTGAAATCTCGATGCATCGTTCGCGGAGTGCTTGCATCGGTAAAATCCGTGGTTGCACCGTTTTTTCATGGTAAATTTCACCCTCTCCTGTGTTTCCGAGGCGCATTGAACGTAACATCAGAAAAGGAAGAAAAAAAAAAGCTCTCTCGCAGCCATAGCTCGCAGCGCACACAGGGCACGTTCGGAAATAGCGCACTGAGCTCACTGTGCAATGCAAACTAATAGGAGAGTGTGCTCCGGTGTGGTATTTCCGAACGCGCCCACAGTCAGTGAACAGAAGCTTCAAGCTACCGTACGACGGTGCAGTCAGAGTAGACACGTTGAGAGCTCTGTCCGTCGATCAGTTGACTTTACACTGTAGCGCTGCGTGCTGGACTGCTCGTAATGAATCTGATCCACACACTCCACAGCTGTGCTTGCTGATTATCCGACGCAAATCTGCGTCGCGATCCTCATCAATTTGTAATTAAAGAAAGCTTCTGCAGTCTGCACAGTGCACACACGTGTAAAACAACAACAACGCCACAGCAGGGTGTAGTTACAGTAGTACTGCTTGCGTCGTTTACAACTTTCCACTGTCCAGCTTTCCCCTGCTGTTCTCTGCGATAGAAGCCTTATTTATATTCTGCAGCAAGACGGTGTCGCACGCCTAAAATTGCAGATCCACAAGCTCACAGCGGGGCGTGGATGAGACGCGTTGTGAGCTTGTACATCTGCTATGTATTTATAACGTTAATAATACATGCAGGCCAGGGTCTTCAATGTTTTTCAGGTCAAGCCAAGGACCACTTAGCTGAGAGTGAGAGATCAAGTGGGGACCCCCACTATACATAGGCAATTATATTATAAAACTGTTGCAGATTAAACTAGACATAGACTTGTTTGACCTGTAATTTTTGTTTTGTTTATTTGTTTATTTTCTATTTATATGTTGGTAACATTAATTGATGAACGATTACATTTTAATCTCTTGAACCCTCTATACTCAAAACCTCAAATTGACCTTTGAGATATAATAATTATACTATATCCTATGATTATTAGTAATCTAACAACCACAATAACCAGCAGAGAGCAGACCCTTTGTTTACTTACATAATTCTATAAGTTGGGTTGTTTGAGATGCAGAGCTATAATACTAACCTACAGTAAAACAATAAATTGCTTTGAATTTAAATGTAATGCTTTTTACATGTTTTGGGAAATTAATAGAGCTTTAATATAAATCCTTTCTATTGTGATGAATCGCCATCAAATCGCATCGTATCGGTAGAGGGGTGAATCGCATCGTATCGCATTGATTTGAACTAAATGGTTATCGCATCGCATCGGGAAGAGGGAGAATCGTATCGCATCGTATCGCCAGGGGATTCCATGTATCTCTAATGTATCGTATCGCTGGCAGTGCATCGAGATGCGTATCGAATCGTGAGATGAGACGAGATTCACATGCCTAGTGGACACCCGTGGCCCCCCTTGATCCCCAAGGGTCAACGGGGCCCCCCCCCAGGTATGTAGGAAGGCCGCCCGGGGGTCCCGGGACCCGTTTGGGCGGCCCGTCAGGTGGTTTTCGAGCTTGTGGATCTGTAAAGTAAAGTTAGTAACTAATCAGAAGCAAACGTTAAACGTTTGACAAGCAATATGCAAAATACAACTATAGTTGTATTTTGAATATTGCTTGTCAAACGTTTAAGGCTTATAGCCTATTTAATCTGATTGGTATAGCTCTGCATGGTTGCTGCTTCTGATTAGTTACTAACTTTACTAGACCAATTTAAAATAGTATTAGATGTTTTTCGTTAATAATAACTTATTATTTATTTCAAATCAAAATACAATGTAATGCACCACTGTCACGAAGTTCGCACACACGCATGCGACACACACACACACACACAGATTCTGACAGAATGCGGCGCATGCTTAAAATAAACAGATATACAAGCTTATAGTGTACCATAGCGTACATACCAGTGTACTTGCGTTCAATAATAATTAGCATGTATTATTATTAACGAAAAACATAAATACTAGCTTACTATTTTATTGGTCTATAGTTGCTGGTTGCTGCTTCTGATTAGTTACTAACTTTATTAGACCAATTTCAAATAGTATTAGATGTTTTTCGTTAATAACTTATGCTAATTATTACTGAACTGATTACTGAAAATTATTGCTGCTATATGTTGATTGCCCATTTGTATAACACATTATATAATATAGGTGCTTGTATGGTGTGTGTATATATAATAGGCCTACATTTAAATGACCACATTTAACAC
The DNA here is from genome assembly GCF_964188405.1 of Protomyctophum parallelum. NCBI lineage: Eukaryota > Metazoa > Chordata > Actinopteri > Myctophiformes > Myctophidae > Protomyctophum > Protomyctophum parallelum. The sequence continues at coordinate 16,980,792 of NC_139699.1, forward strand.
ACACACACACACACACACACTAAGGCTGTACCCTAGACCTTATTTTGGGACTCGAACTTCGGCAGAAATTTTCGAGTGAACATTCGGACCATTTGTTTCTAATTCATTTAAAAAATAAACGTCTCGATCAGAGCGTCTGAGTTTCTGTAGCAGTTTTCGGAAGGGCGGGGGAGCAGTCGGTTTGGGGGGGTTCCCGACGGCTGCGCGTCGCTTCCTCCTCTGACAGAGGGGAAGCGAGTAAGCGACGCCGTCAGAAGCCCCCTTGCTCTGGAAGGCCCCTCAGACACACAACGTGTGTTTTTGCGACAATAACATACAGCCTACCGGTATGTAAGAGGAATATAAACACAAGACTTCATATTTACCCTGCTCTAATAATGCAACAAAAGTGTGTTCTTCCACACTCACAAGAAGTGGGCACAGTGAAAAAGCAGATCTTCCGTGACCGTTTTGCTCAGAGTTCACTCCTTTTTGCTATCATGCTAGAGAGCATAATGCTAATATATTATGGCTGCTAGTAAGAAAAGCGATCATGCTGGCGTGTGTGTGAGTGTGAGTGAGTGAGTGAGTGAGTGAGTGAGTGAGTGAGTGAGTGAGTGAGAGAGAGAGAGAGAGAGAGACGCGTCAGTCTCCAATCACCAAATGAACGTGCACAGCAGAACAAGAAGGGGAGATTTCTTTAAAAAATCGTAACTTCTGACAGGAATGCACTAGAAACTTACTTTTTTTTACATGTTCATATCGCATTCTCGCCGAGATATATTCAAGTTCAATATTCAAGTTAATAAAAAATAAAAAATAATAATTATTATATTTTTTTTAAATAAAAATTATATTAAAAAAACGAATGGTTCAAGCCCATTAATTAAGATTCGAGTGCCAACCCTAACGAGCGAACATTCGAACCTTGAATGTTTGGGGACAGCCTTAAAGGGACACTTCACCCTTTTTGCAAAAAAATATATGTTAATGACGTTTAGAAGCTTTAGATCACTTTCCTGGGGGTATTTATGTGTGTAATATGTGGTTTTAGATATTTTAGATTGTAGCAGTGAGCCTGTTTGCTCTGATGTCATGGACACTGGTCTCACTACCTTCCTGGAATACAATTCCCATAATTCTTTGGTGCACTGCTCCTCCTTGTGGATAGGGGGAGAGCTGTCTTACTGAGACAACATGTAGTCCAGGAAGGAAGTGAGCCCAGTGTCCATGACATCAGAGCAAACAGGCTCACTGCTACAATCTAAAATATCTAAAACCACATATTACACACATAAAGATCTCCAGGAAAGTGTTCTAAAGCTTCTAAACGTCATTAACATATATTTTTTTGCAAAAAGGGTGAAGTGTCCCTTTAACACACACACACACACACTAGAGCCCTGCACGGGCCTAAAATATAGGGGCCCGTGGAGTTAAGGCCCGTCCGGCCCTAAGCCCGTTGGTACAGTCCAGAAACGGCCCGGGCCCGGCCCGGAAGCCCGACATATTTTTATTTAATATTTCAAGCATACGTGCCGCTGCCGCGGTCGCTCTATTGGTGCACGGACTCAGCAGCAGCAGCTCACTCACAGCTGCACTATATCGCTCTGATAAACCTGCATTCTGCAGTTTCTGCAATGTACAAATCCAACTTTGTTTAGTGTGCTAATAAATGCTCCCGCAGTATTTAATGTTTTTAGAGCCGTAGCCTATAGGCTACTTACTTAGTACTCGGTGTGTGTGTGTACAGCTGCGCTGCACAATAATTAGGAGAGAGAGAGGACGAGAGTTTATAGGTCTCTCTCACACACACACCCCCTTGGGATTGGGAAGTTTGCTTTCATTCGCTGTATGATACATTATGCTATTCTCACTGAGTCTTGTGTCATCTATGTGCCATGTTTTTATTTGGCTGGCTGACTGGCTATATATAGCTGACTGGCTAACTGACAGACAGACTGGCCGGCTGCCCAGCGATAATCAACCGCTGTCCGCTGCGATGCGTGAGCTTGTAGATCAGATGCCGACAGACAGACAGACAGACAGACAGACAGACAATGCGCTATACGAGCGCGGTGAGCTTTGATGAACGGCTAAATGAATATAGCCGTGTATATAAATTAAATTCATATGTCCTTGTAGGTTATCTATTGTGTTGGCCAGCCCCCCCCCCCCCCCCCCCAGAAGGACGATCGTAATCACATTGCCTTGCGCTGTGCGTAAAATAGTATTTTTTTCAGTATGAGGCTATACGCAGCAAGTGCAAATTACGTCGCAAACGGGTATATAGATATAGCCGCGACGAGTCCCGTTCTATGCCGCAACGAGTCCTCACGCCACAACGGATTCTATACCACCGCAAATATACCAAAGTCAACCTATTACGTCGCAAACGGGTAGATATAGCCGCGACGAGTCCCGTTCTATGCCGCGACGAGTCCTCACGCCACAACGGATTATTAACGCTGCGACGAATTATTATTAAGTCGTGGCGAATTATTTTATAGCCCCGATGTTGGGGCGAATTAATAAAACGTCGCGACGAATTGATATTTACGCCATGACGTACTCGAATATAGCCAACAACGGAAAATTATAAGCCGCGACGCAAAATGATTCAGTCACAACCTAGGTCGTCCGCCGTGAATGGATTTCGCTGTCTCTCGTTGATCCTTCCCCATCAATCCATCCTCTTCGATGTCTCCGTTTTGACCGATACCCGTCCATTTAAACTCTAGGCGGGCCCGCCCTAAAGTTATTAGTGCAGCTGCCCCCAGCAGCCGGCGAAAAAGAGTTCTCAACAGGACGGAAAATTAAGGCCCGGCCCTACCTGGGCCCTCATCAAACCCTGTACACTCAAGACACTGCCCCCTGCTGCCAACCTTAGATCTCCATGTATGGAGCTGACATGTTCTGACATTCCATATGTTGATCTGACCTCATCAAACCCTGTACACTCAAGACACTGCCCTGCTGCCAACCTTAGATCTCCATATATGACATTCCATATGTTATGACCTCAAACCCTGTACACTCAAGACACGCTCCATATATGGCCAGTACAGAATTCATTTCATATGTTGATCTGACCCCCCATTCCAAAGCGCCAGCGCTCGCACAGCGGCGACTAGGCGCATGTGCGCTCGCCGCTCACCCTCAGACGTCTTACTGATTATTATTTTTAAGTAATATTGTGATCTATATCTGTTTATTATCTATATAGAGGCCATGAATGAGTCCCTCTCCCTCCTTACATCACTGATATACTGTTGTTACACCAATTTATTAACTTTCTTTAGGCCCATCACAATTATTACATAATCGTCTAATCGCATTATTTACCTTTACTTCCCAGTGGTTGGACTTCCATCTATGGGTGTGGTCTCGGAGGTCAGTCTCCACCCTGATGTTTTTATCCTCCAGCATGATGCGGTACTTTTCACATGTTTTCTTGATTTCCTCATCAACATTTCCGATGGGGAATTTGGGGATGATGACCACCTGACACGACACACACACACACACACACACACACACACACACTAGTGGATTTCATTCAACTGTATGGCCCTCATTTATCAACCGTGCGTACGCCAAAATATGGGCGGACGCCGAAATTACCGACATTTTCGGCATTTAACATTTCCGGCAAAGCTTGAAATTGAACGTGACAACGATCAAAAGTCACGTCTACTCGGCAGCTGCTGTACGCTGTTTTTCTGTCTTACACAAGCGGAGCAGCCTTGTCTGAACTGCTGAGAGGCTGTCACAGGCATCTAAACATATATGTATTCACTCCTAAAATGTTTATATAAAAGGTATGTATATGTATATGGGCTACATGTAAAAAATAAATAAATAAAAATGTTAAGGAATACATGTGTCATATGAAATTAGTAGGAGATAAAATCGCGCAATTAAAAACAATGTTGCAAGAGATGCTTAAGCCATTTAAACAGTGTTTTGCATGAGCGCATACATGCGAGGATTTGGGCTGTCTGTGCTGAAATATTTCCATGACGGGACGTTGGAGAGTATAGTGCAGCAGTGCTGCAGCTCAGCTGCGGAGAGTCCCAACGTGCAGGTATAGCCTACTGTAGCCTAATCTACAGCATGAAGGCCGATGTCTTTCTTACGGTATGTGCAATATAATAAACCTGACACGTCGCTCGAATGCCAAATGTACCGTGCCAGGCTGCCAGCACAAGTGGGAACTGCATCGGAGATATAGGTATATTACCCAGCCAGCCCATGCACCAGCCACATGAGGCTATATAGGTTTTGGCTGCACATTCATATAATGACAGTTGACAGCCCGGCTACTGCAGTGACTAACGACTGCGAGGCAATCTAAATAGACTGTCGAACGTCGGAACGTGCATGGTCAGTTGGTCACGGACGGACCACTGTGATAGAGAGAGACAGACACACAGACAGACAGACAGACAGACAGAGCACCTGCGAAACAGCAGTGTGTGTGTGCCTATTTGTTATTTAATTATGGTACACAGGTTCAGGTTTTCGTTCACAAATATATCTTGTTGTATATTCAATTAAAAATACTTTAATAATTTAATATACAACTAACAACACACAGTGAAAGTTGCAAATAGCGATATGTGCGTGCGTGCGGGGGGTGAGGCGGGCAGCAAGGGAAGCGAAGCGAGAGGAAAAACAGACAGCTTTATTTAATGTGTCATGTAGGTGCGTGCGTGCATGCATGACAGCAAGGCAAGCGAGGTGAGAGGGAAACAGACAGGGTAGGACTAGGCCTACAACTTTATTTAATTCATGCAGGTGTTCGTTCTTTATTTGTTTAACAACACACCAGTTAGTTGGGCTTGCAAGTTGCGTGTGCGTGCTGTGCGTGTGTATGAGAGAGGGGGGTGAGGCGGGCAGCAAGGCACGGGAGAAACCTATTTTTTCATGTAACCATGGTTTCAGGAAACGTATTGCCGTTGTTCATGTCGCAAAAACGAGGGCGAGGCTTGAGTTCTTAGGGCGTGCCAGATCAAATTCAGCCGCGACATTTATTAACGTGAGAACAAAATTAAGGAAGGATCAGCTGTTTGCGATCACTTTATAAATGCCGTGGCGACGTGGGTGTACTACGAAACCTGCACTCGAATCTGTGGCAGATTTTACACTCGATTGATAAATGAGGGCCTATGTGTCTTGAAGAATTCCTAACAGAGTCTGAGTATACAAATAGATTAATATTGATATTGATTGATTGATTCACTCTTTTCCGATGGATCCGTTACGGCTGATAAGCCACTCCAACCTACTCACATACAATGTGTATGATTGGTCTTTGTACAGTGTGTGACTGTGTGTTTATGTACAAGATTGTGTGTGTGTGTGTGTGTGTGTTCATACCTGATGAGGGGCGACGTTGGGCGGCACCACCAGGCCCTTTTTGTCTCCATGGACTATGGCCAGAAGGCTGATGGTCCTGGTGGTGAGGCGCCACGAGTTCTCGTATGCATGCTTCTCTTCTGTTTCATCAGGGACGTTGATCTTAGCAATTTTGTTACCCAGATGGTTACATGTGGCTCCCTGAGGCAGGTAGAGAGTAGGGGCGATATAGTAACTGCATCGACATTTTTAATTTCAATAATCGAAGTATATAGATATGTAAACAGCAAATATGCAAATGCTATAATCGGTACTAAGTAAGTATTTGTGCAAATACTGTATAATGTCCATGTATTTGCCAGAGAATCACCGTTTACTTTATATCCATAAAAGAACCTGCACTACCCATATGTTTCACACAGATTATTCTTTGCTAAATAGTATCGATTTTAAATCATTGAATCGTATCACCATGAATGAACCAATATCGTATCATCAACCTTGCATCGTATCGCTGTTTTTTACCAGGACGTCCACAGACGTCCTGGGCACTACATGCGGTAATTCATAGGACGTCTGGATGTCTTGGGCACAAAGTGTTAAAATGTATCATTACACCCCTAATAGGAGAGATATCATTGTCTCCACCAGGCCGAAGGCATGGGGGGGGAGAGTATGTTTTGCACTCCGTCCGTCCGTGTGTCCGTCCGTCCGTCCGTCCGTCCGTGTGTGTGTGTGTGTGTGTGTGTCCGTCCGTGTGTGTGTCCGTGAGCAGCTAATCTCGGCCACCGTTAACCCGGTCGATGCCAAATTTTGCACACACACTCCCTGGATGCCAACGATGAACCTCTGCCCCAAACTTTCCAGAACGGCCTGTTATAGCGCCACCAGGTGGCCGCTTTGTGCAAAACAAGTTTTTGCACAGTACACCTACAGATTTTGTCCAAACATCACGCAAATTGGTACACAGTCTCTCTCAGATTACTCAGACTCCATCCTGATTGGCTTCCAAAGTTCACAGGAGTGCTCAGTTTCAAACAGATGTCCTACATTCCTATCCTGGTGGAGACCTGTGCCCAGAAGGGCACTTTTTCTAGTTATATTATGTTACTCACACAGAAGGAAGCACGTCTGCACTAATGTACATATGGCAGTAGGAAATAGTTAAATCAAACGGTTCATGGTGAGGTCTGTGGATTCTCACGTGGAAGAGCCATTCTTTGCATAAATTGCAGCTGCTGAGATTTTGCACTTTGGGGCTTAATGGCATTTGGACATTTCGATGGCGGAGATCTCCCTCTAAGTAAACCTCAGTACACCAAAACTATCTGGATGGATACATTTTACTGCATGTAAAAGGAGTGCTTCACAACAAACAAAACACACACAGAATGTAGCACAGTCTTTAAGAGAAAATAAAGACACCATGAAAGGCTTCTATGAATGTATGATGTGTATTCTTTGGGGATGAAATACCTGGATGGCGTAACCATTAACAGGGATGAAGACCTCTAATTTGGTGGTGGAAACCCCGCTGGCCAACGTCTCCCTATTCCTCTTTACCACAGGGATGGCCAGCAGCCGCTGATAAACAATCTCATACAGGTGCAGGATCTTCTCGACCTACAAACATGCATGCACAGTGTCGTCGTAATGCAGGAAAAACCTTGTTTGCGCAGGGACAACAAATCTTGAAGGTCTATCTACACATTGTGTTGGAAAATCATGCACAAAAGGCAACTTTGTCACATCCAGTTCTGTGTGATCAGGCTTCACTTCTGTTTCTATAAAAAGTGATTAAATTGAGTTCCCACAAAGCTAAACATAGGCCTGTTAGAATGAATGTGAAGATTTTTTAAATCATGTCTGCAAAATGACGGCAAGAACGGTAGAGATTAAGATTAAGGTACAGTATATGAAATGGAAAAGAAGTAGTAATGATTTTCAAACCTCGTTCTCTGCGTCTTCCTCCGTGGCGAAGGCTGTGTGTGCCTCTTGCTGAGGAGAGGAGAGAGGAGGACAAGTGTTGTAATGTGCACCGATTCTTTTTGAGGGGCACTAGCCCGGCTAACGTTTGGCTTTTGAAATTACGTCACATGGCAGCCAAGTCTATGGACTTTTAATGTTTGTTTACAGCCATAAATAGGCAGGCTTCTAAAAGTCAGGCGCTCCTCACTTCACACAAGTGTTATTTTGTTCAGCTAATTAAGGCCTGATGCAGATTGTGAAAATGCCCCATCTGAACAACATATGTTGCTCAGTGGTTCTCAAACTTGTGCATGTCCAAGGACCCCCAAAAGTATATGCATTTGGCTGTGGATCTCCCCCATCTCATAATATTTCATTCCAGGGACTCCTAGAAGCAAAGATTTGAGTTAAAATTTTGCTTAAAAAAATATATATACATTTTGTCAAAAAAATACTACAAATACTTTTCAAAAAATACTACTGTTTTTGAATAAAACACGGAACCTTTCCCGGTTTGAAATGAGTTAACCCATTTTGGGCGGGGACCCCTTTTGGTGTTAGCATTATGTTATGCTTTAGCTATTGAAAAAGCTCATAGCGCGTCACCGAGTGGCGCGCTACGAGCTTGTAGGTCTGCTATTTTTGAAAAATCGAAGAACGCCTGACATAGAAACATAGCTTTTTTCAGAAAACTGTCAGGATGTAGAAGACATTTTTAAATCTGATCTCAGGTCAGAATGGGTTAAACAACATGAAAGAGCGTGAACAGACACTGACCACAACTTGACACCACTGGTTCAGTTTGATGGGCAGGCCGCTGTAGGACTGGGCCAATTTGGCGTAGGCTTGGTACATCTCTGAAGCAAGAGTTTCTATGGGGGGTTCTTCTGCCTGGGAAGGAAGGAGGAAGGTCCGCACACTGTTATGAGCTCCAATTCTTTATTTTAGGTTACAACGTTTCGACCTCTTGGGTCTTCTTCAGGTAATCAAATGGGTTCTTCTGCCACCTGAGTCACCAGAGGAGGAGAGTTTAAAGATATTAAAGATATGAAACTAAATCAAATAAGGTAAAACCAAGTAAAAAAAATAAAAATCATCATTAAAGTCAAAAGAGATCACCCAATCATATTGTCCCAAAAGAATGCTGCTAAACGACAGGTTACCCAATTAGAGTTCTCATTTTCTGCCCGAAACCGACCGGGCCGGGCCTCAGGCTCTGTGATTTTCCGTGATTTTAAAATGTTCTTTTTTCAAAAATGTTATAATAACAATAGCAATTCTGTTATTTGTGTATTGTGTAGGCTATATAGCCTACAAGTATGTATTTATTATGAAGAGGGCTGCACTATGGCGATTCACTTGTGACAGGAGGAAGAGGGAGGAGTGGAGGCGGGGGGCTTGGACTGGATTACTGACTGCGCAGGCAGAGAGAAGTGAACGGTGGGGTGGTTGTTTAATGTTTATACCGCTGGCTGGCCTCTGTTTTGCGGTGCACCAAATGAGCTTCAGTTCATAATGCTAAATGTTTTATAAATCAATTGGATTATCACACGATAGACTGCAACATGACAAAAACAGTTGCACTGAGCCATCTCGTTAAACCCAGCTGGCTGCGATGAATAACCTAATCATTAGGCCTAATCAACGTCATATAGTCACCAACCATCCATATAATTCTGTAGTGTATGATCTGACTACGCAATGTTACAGTCCACTGCAGGCTACAGGCTATTTGATTTACAAAATGATTAGTATTATAACCGCCGTCCCTCAGTGCGGCAGCGGCGCTCCTCGTTATATGTGCCCGATTTAAAATAACAGATCTCTAAGATGTCGAGACACGCCATGAGCGGGTGCATGGATGGTTTGTAAACTTTGTAGGCTATGTTTGTTCTTTTGGACACCGCACGGGGACGATACTTGGGGTCTTGGACATAGCTTTACCTCAGAGGAAACGGGGAGCTACTCACCATTCACCACCACTGGAAATGGAATCCATTAGAATGATATGGAAAATGGAAATGGTACATTAACAGTCTAACGTGAGCTACATAAATCCTTTATTTCGGCGATAAGTCCATTGAACTCCGTTCTCACTCTCACACAGACACACACTGAAAGAGAAAAAAAAGAACGCCACTTTATTTCATGGCCAGCGCAGCAGCATGCGCCGTCAGTGGTTCACTGACGGTTCACTGATGGCGCATGCTGCTGCGCTGGCCATGCATTAAAGTGGCGTTCTTTTTTTTCTTTGTCGGGCTTTATAGGGCTTCGGGCCTAACATTATGCTATTTTTTAGGGCCGGGCCGGGCTTCGGGCTGACCCAGTTAGGGCCGGGCCGGGCTTCAAATTTCGGGCCCGATGAGAACTCTACACCCAATACAGTATATTGTTCATTGTACTGGTTGTTGTTGGGGTATCTGCAAAGGCAATTTGCACATTGGAATGGAATTTGTTCTGAAATGTACCCACCCTGACTATTGTGCAGTGCTCCATTTATAATAGACCCCTTGAATCCGAGCCCGAGGTGACCATTCAATGAAAATAGCAGATTTACTGTGACAGCAAAGGGATTTTGCGTAGGAACAGACTTGGAAAAGATGATGTCGTTTACTTTCAACCCAGCCTTGCTTACCTCTGGGAAAAAGTCTGCCAGGAGGGAATATTCCTTGTACAGGGCAGCCTTGGACACAAAATCGGGGGAGCCGGGGGAGCCGTAGTAGTTCACCACTCCCAGCTTCTTAATCTTCTCGTCCAAGAACGTTTTGATGTTGTCCCAGATGGCAGAGCACCATGGACTGGGGAAGCAACAGTCTTTGGTGGCAACCACCATCTCTGCCTTGGCCATCACCTGGACAGACAGAGGGAGACAGAGAGAGGGAAGGGTGGAGGAACAGCGGGATAGATACACGCCATGGTTAGAAGGCAGGCTTTAGCTGTAGTATAAACAGTGTTCCTGGTCAACAGCACCCATATACATTTTTGTATTAAGTAATATAAATCCCAGGTCCCATTCTGACCTGGGAACGATTCTGCAAATGTCTTCTAAATCCTGACTGTTTTCTTGAAAAAGCTATGTTTTTCTATGTCAGTCGTTCTCAAACACTTTCATGTCACTTTTCATGATTCTTCAAAAATAGCAGACCTCGTAGCTTGTAGATCTGCTATTTTTCAATAGCTAAAGCATAGCATAATGCTAACACCAAAAGGGGTTCCCGCCCAAAATGGGTTAAAGGTGTAGTGAAACGGAAATGGTGAACAACATGAAAATGGTGTTTCAACATGAAACACCGGTCTGAAGTTTCTGAACCAATCAGAGCGTCGCATCCCTTCAGGCGATGGGACGGTAGCTAGGGACGGTAGTTATGCTATGCGCAACAGCGTGGTGTTTGTTTATAAATCATATGGTCGGCCAGCACAACCAGTTTACTGTTATGAGGCTTATTTCTACCCTATAATGTTTTCAGATACAGTATTCTGTAATCAGTAGCAGCTGTGATGGACGGAGGCGCAGATATGGGGAACTAAACGGGTGAGCTTCATTGTTATTGGCTTTTATCGATGTGTATCTCTACACGTCATACGCAGCACGTTTTCGTTTTAATAAATAAATAATGCAATCGTTTTTATGGACCTTTGATATAAAAACAAACAGAAATGAGAATTTTCACATTTTTTTGGCATCCATCGTTAGGTATGCCCATATAATGACCACGGATATGGTCTAAAAGTGTGAAAAACGTCTTTTTCATTTCAATACACCTTTAAGGGAAACGATGTGAGGAAAAATAGAGCAGGGACCTTGACGTGAATCCTGCCACACTACTAGCCAGCGCAACACCCCATCCTTTGTCGCTTTCTCCTACCAAACCACACCGTTTGCACACATCTCACCATGCACAACACCAACAGCATGCCTGTCCAGACATCACACACTACTTTGCATCCATGCAACTGTCATATTTACAGTACAATACCCATTTCTATGAAAGAACACATTCTTGCGCAAGACCACCAGCCTGTTTGCTGTGACGTCAAAATCGTCACCACTTTGCCGAGTTACACCAACTCCGTTCACTTCATGGGGCCAGTCCAATGGCGCATTGTATAGTAGTCTACGGCCTTCACAGTGACACACGCGTTACATGAACCACGCGACCGGGATGATTTCCAACCCCTTAATGTCCAACCTCACTGCCTCTGATCCACACCAGCTCATTCTACCTCAGCCCCCTCCCCCTCTGGCTGCTGTGCCGGACAGGCGAACACTCCACCTCAGTAACAGTACGCATCGACAAACACCACGTCGTGTTGACTAGACTACACTAATAAGGACCCATAACGGCCACCGCCAGCAACAACCTGAAAAAGACATCTCTCACCTATCGCACGGCAAACGCCACACAACTACGCTTGGTGAACCGAACGCAGCTAAAGCAGCTGCCGTACAACATGGACCTCGCATCAGTGCCACGGGTTCACTGTGGAGGATTTTTGTATCGCATCACAGGGCTGGGGGGACTTGTGTTGTTGCGAGCGCAACAACACATAATTAATAACCCATCCGTTACTACATGTGCAGGGCACAAAACTGGGTCACACAGCTAAAACATGAAGTGGAGTCTGTCAACTCCCGCAATTTCCATCTTCCCATATTGTGCTGCAAAGTAACTCTAGGATGAGCCGCCCAAAGGGCGGCGAAATTCTAGTTTATATTATTATAATAATCATTATGACTCACCTCTTTATACCAGGATTTCGGGTCATCCTCTTTATTGGCTTTTATTGTCAACCTAGAGAGTGGGAAAGCATCTTGTGATATCGTTTTCAAAATGTGTTAATGGAAATCTATCTAGTTTTAGCGCCATTCATAGCATTTCACTCAAGACCAACATGCAACCAACCATCTGTACACTCTAAACATGCTGCTCAACTTAAACGCTACCACAAAGAGTTCAGTTTTCACAAACTACTCAATCTTAACGACAAAGTATACATGCAAATACAGGAATGCAAACTCCAATTACAGTCTTATTCACAATGCATACGAGCTAGCTAGTACAAACAGTGTTTGTTAGCTTGTTGGGTGACAATACATGCTTCTCAGGAAGGAAAGAGGGGGATGGTCAGAGTATAGTGCAAAATTGACAACAATTTAACAAATAATTGAGCATGTTTTACACTCAGTTAAATTGAGACATTACAAATATGATATCATACTATAATTCTAACAATGAATGAATGAATGTCAGAAACACCGCCGTATCTCCTCATTGCCTGCACCAATCGCTCACACTTTTCACACAGGCATTGACCATAATAATATGGAGGTCTTAACAGAGCCCTTTTTTCGATTTGACACATTAATGATTAATAATGAATTTCTTAGTGAATTAACCTCGCACCCTCACACACCTCCGCCCCTTAGCGACACCTGCATCACAGGCCACCGTTCTCACCGTTACCCCACTGGCATGCTTCCTCTCAGCTACCGCTGCAACACAACAAAGAGTGGCCTATAGAATTTGGCGCCACGTGTGTGTGTGTGTGTTGCATCCTTTGGCCGTCTTCTCCTACCAAAACACACCGTTTGCACACATCTCACCATGCACAACACCAACAGCTAGCCTGTCCACACATCAACCACTACTTTGCATTCATATTCATGTCATATTTACAGTACAATACCCATTTATATGAAATAATAATCCAACCGCAACAACTCATCTCCCCGCAAATCACGTGTCACCAGTGAAATGCATGTTGGGACGGACACAGATTAATACTGGGACACAGTTTCCGACCCACACGAGGAAAACAACTCGGTCCCATAGTACAGCTACTCTTGCGTCAGTCGACATAACTTCGTCTTTGGGGAAGCATCGCGGACGGGTTGCGTGGCACAGGCAGCTCCGAGAGAGAGAGAGAGAGAGAGACACACACACACACACACACACACAGTCCGCACCCTCCTCAACCACCTCCTTTGCCGTGCCATACACATGGGCTACATGCACGCTCAAAGCCTGGACACTAATAACGACAGGTTACAGCCCTGCGCGCACCCAGCGTGGCTGCGTGACACACTGAACAGCACGATCACAACGGAATGCTTATCTGTCGGGGTCTCGGGGTGGCCAAATGGAGACGTTTGGGGAAGACAGATCCCGTGCCGTCGGAACAACACAATGACAAAATACATACAGACAGATGCAATGACAACGACATAAATCACACAAAACATCAATTTTTTATCCTGATTATATAAAGAACAAACTACAACTTGCTTTGAAGCCCAAAAAGCCAACCTCCGCGTTCACCGTTTAATAGCTTATATCTCCATGCGCAGCAGACGGTGAGCGGTTAGGGACCGTCTACAAAGTGCAATACCGAACTTGAAAATATTCAAAAACTTCCATTTATAGGCAGAATATCACCACCATATTTACATCACACATCAATGGTGTACTTATGATTGTACTACAGCATTTAATTAGCCTATACTTTTGTGCCCAACCCAACTTCCCAAGACCATCTGTAAACAATTCCCCGCCTATCAGTAATGTGATCTATTACATCGCACACTGAACATGATTTGCTGTTCATATATTCAGAACGGGTAAGGACTTCCATCACAGCTGTTCCCTGAACCAGCTGAGCCATGCCTCACGAAAGTTATTAATGATATTTATTTAATTTATTATGTGGCCCTGCTCTCAAGCTGAACTCCTGCTATATGGCTCAATACTGCAAGTTGAAAACAGACATCAGGTCAGTAGCCTACGTAACGCATTGTAAGGCCTCGGTCATTCACACTTTCACTACACCACGTCTTTTGAAGAAGGCTTCCATTCAAAACCAACAAAGCCATTGACACATCTGTGAACAACTCCACCCCTGTCTGTCCATCTCACCTACTGTAGGTTCCTCAGTCAAAGCAAACATGCAAACGATGCAATAAACTCGCTATGGAATGTTGCTGTAACATACTACCTTTCAATAGGCATTTTGTAGATCAAGGCGAGCGTGAGGCAGTCCCAAAAATGGAACGTATTTGTGACCGCAACGCCCATGAAAAGAAAAGCATTCAACCATTATGATTTGAGAGACAAAAAGAGTAAAAGAGAAAGAAAGAGGGGGGGAGGGGGAGGCTGAGAGAGCGAGCTGATGCAACATCATGTCATACCTGGTCCACTTGCTGCACACATCACGGAATAGCTTCTGAGAGGCCTTGTTGTCGAACCATGAACGGACATGGACATGGTCTTTCATACACTCCTCATGGTCTGTATGAAAGACATTTAATCTAGCTGGATTTAAATCAGGTGATCCCATTCTACTTTAAAGGTAGAATGCCACCATTTTTTCCCCAGTTTGTCATGTGTCTATGAGGTCCATGTGTCTACTTCATTAGACACCCTGGAGTCGTATTTATGTGCAATGATGTATTCATTGCACATAAGTTACTATTACAAACAACAATTCAATTATTTTCAGAATGGATAAATCTATACAATTGCCCAGCTCTACATGAAAGTACACTATACACATACAACAACAATGTCCACAAGCAAAATGAAGGCAACAATGACATTATATGATAGCAGTCACGTTGAAATACCATGTGTAATGAATAATGATCCATAACAAGACTACAGACAGTTCTGATTTGGTGTAAAAACACCTAACACAAAAAATAAAACAAGGTAAACTGTCATGTTGGAAATATTCAAGAAATATCTTTTGTGGCTACGCATGGACCCAGTTTCACATCTCTCTCCTCTCTGTCCTTGGTTTCCTGTCTCACTAGCACACTACTTAATTAGTTTGTTCATTCATTCATATATGTATTTATATTTGAATGGCTACAATCATAAATGGCTTTAAATGAATAGATCTTGTGTGACGAACCTTTGAGTGCAGCCCAGACACAGAAATCCGCCACGGTGAAAGCATTCCCCACCAGGAATAATGTTCCTCCTTCCATGACTTGGTTTAGTTGTTGCAGGCTGGATTGACCAAAGACACTTTTTTTGCTGATCTGCAGCCAATATTTCACCTGGAGAAAAAAGTATAGGTTGATTTACTGTAGATTTGATAGGCCTTTCACAATTACATAATCGTCCAATCGCAATTATTTGAGATGACAAGATAATAACAATTATTCTTTCATAATCGTCAGTTGTTTCCACGTTGAAAAATGTGCATACATTTTAAAACATTTTCCAAAAATGGCAGAAATAGTTGGTTAACTATTTCCGCATTGTATTAATAAGTAGGGATGCACCGAAAATTCGGCCACCGAAAATATTCGGCCGAAAATGGCTAAAAATGTATTTTCGGCCTATTCGGTTTCGGCTCAAATAAGCCGAAAAATATCACCGAATAGTAGTAGTGGTCCTAAAGTTGTGAATCGAACTAAACTGCGGGAAAAACACAGATGTACAAGCCCAACGCGCTGTGCATTGCGACGGGTAGATAGCTTGTAGATCTGCTACTTTCAGCGCAGGAAGGGCGCATGCTTATGACGCTCTTGCATCAGCTCAGCAGGCAGCAGTCACAACACAACACACAAGCAGCAGTCACGGAATGCTTCAATGCACAGGCAGATCCGACACAACTTTATTGCATACATCTGTGCTTTCATCCAAGCTTCCATAGCCTTTTAAATCTTATTTCCCATCCACGGGCACAAGCAACGTGATATCAGCAGCTCTTCCACCCGATCTGTGGACGGGTCGGGTGGTGTTATGTTGACGAGGGAAGCTATAGCTAGCAATAGCATGGGAGCTAACGTTAGTTTTAACAGTACTTTCCATCCGTTCCCCAACACCTCACACAATGATACTGTATCGTTGCGTCTGCCCATGTTTAATGGTCATGAAGGGTTTCACTGTCCACAGCACGTGACAGCAGGCAGACCTGTCAAAACGATGCACTTCCCAAAACTCAGAGACATACCACCACCTATAAATTCAAACCCACCTCTGGAATATTGCTATCTCATTCCACTTTAATTTATTTTATTCCATAGTCTTAGTTTTTCTCTAATAAAGTTGTTTTTATTTGTTTTCTCATGTTCTCCTTGAAAAGTGTCTAAGTACTCAGAGAAGCTTTATATAAATAATATTATTATCACTATTATTATTACTACTTGTTTTATTGCCTATGCTTATGTAGAAAAAAAAGCTCACCGCTCAGGTCAAATAGGCCTATTGATATGCGATTAAAATGTGATTAATTGAGATTAATTAATCACAAAGCCTCCAATTAATTAGATGTTTTTTAATGGAGCCATAAGTGTTTATTATTTAAGTTAGGTTTTGCCATAATTATGTCTTTTGCCATAATCAGGTAGCTTTACAACAAATATGTATTCGGCTATTCGGTATTCGGTTTTCGGCCAACTGTTTCCTATATTCGGTATTCGGTTTCGGCCAAGAATTTCCCTTTCGGTGCATCCCTATTAATAAGTATATAATAAGTAATAAGTATAAAAGTATTACATTTGTCAGTAATGTCTTTGTCTATTCAAGTCATGTGTCATATCTGACCTGTGCAATTTGAGATTACGAAGAATGAGACATAGCCTAAAAGCCGAACAGAATTTTGAATTCTATTCATAATAATGTCGACAAAAAATAAAATAATAATAATCGTTAATCGCATATTTGTGTGACAAACAAGTAATAATCAAAATGTCAAAAAATCAAAATGTTAATTGTGGCAGCCCTAGCATCATAGGTGTGGCGTTCTTAGGTGACTTACCTCTTCTTTCTTTTTTTCATCTTCGCCGCGAAGGCAATGGTTGAAACTGGCCAGGAATTGTGCGATGTCGTCATCTTCCGTCAAATCCTCACTCTCAGTATGTTGACCAACTTGACCATCCTCACTACAAGGAGAAGGACGGGGTGGTTGGTTTGTAGGTTTCAGTGACACACTCAAACGTTGTTGATGGGAAACTGATGTACAGCATCATTCAAAACAAGCTCAGTTTTCTATGAACAGGTTTCAATTGTCCCAGGTCTGAATGAGTCATGAGACCATTGCTCATTGGACCAGAGATTCTCTGTAGCCTCTGCCCCGAACAGGCACTTTACTAGTTCATGAAGTTACATTAAATGTAGGTTTTGTTCATTTCCATTTTTTGACACTGAGGTGACAAAAAAAAAATAATAACATAAGGTTGTCCCGATCCGATCATGTCATCGGAAAACAGGGCCAATCACGCAATTTTCAAATGATCGGAAACGGATTTAGAGCAAAAACGTCAAGGACAATGGGGCACACATATATATATATATACACATATATATATATATATATATATATATATATATACATATATATATATATATATCTATCTCATGATATTAGACTGGATATTGTCTGTAATTTTGGATATTGTACTATTACTATTGTGGTATGGCATAAACTATAAATATCGGATCAGGAAAATTCAATAATTAAATGATCGGAATCGGATCAGGAGCAAAATAATATGAACATATAACATATTAAAGTGAACTAGTGAATGTAAAATAAGTTCAGCAGAAAAGATTGGGTTCTGGGATTTAGGAGATTAACCTTAATTCCCATTGGCCACGTTTATTTCTCCAGCTGTTTGCGGTGTGTAGTAAAAGGCATCAGTGCGAGAAAGAACTCTTACCGCCGGAAGTGGAGAATGGTTTTCCTGCCCTCCAACACAGAGAGTTCCAATTTCAGGTACTCTGCAACCAACAGCGCCCCTGGAAGAGGATGGGAATGTTAGTGTCAGCTAACCAACAACACCTGTCAGTACACGCAACAACATTTCTTTCCAGGGCCCAGGGTCAATTATAGAAACCCGTCTCAAGTCTGTGTGCGAGTGCGTCTGTCGTCATTTCTCTTGGGGCAATGCTCAATTGAATTTAGCACTGCAAATCAGAATGCCCGCAACATTCAAGATTAAATCAATGTTTCAAAGTGAGAAACGGAGAGAGAACAGCCATCACTCAATGTCTTTTCACATTTATTTACCTGACCCAGAGCAACAAACGCGTTTCAATCAAATTAGACCCTTCCTCATCCAGGAGTCAGCCCAGCTCCTTATTCAGACATCTGTCATGTCAAAACTTGACAAATGTAACTCCCTTCTTACTGGCCTACCGGCATCACGGCATGTGCTCTTAAGCCTCTCCAATAAATCCAAAATGCCGCAGCTCGCTTGGTCTTCAACCAGCCAAAATTCTCATGTATCCCCCCTTCTCCGCTCCCTCCATTGGCTCCCGGTTGCTGCCCGCACAGAGGACAAAACTCTGATGCTGGCATTCAAAGCAACCAAAGGTACGGCACACCATATCTTGCAAGTCTGATCGAACCCTACACAATTTACAATTTAGGCATTTAGCAGACACTCTTAATCCAGAGCGACTTACATTAAGCAAGAACAAAAGCATGGGAATACATCACATAAAAGCATTTATCATGAAACATGCGTAAGCTAAGAAAGTAACAGTGGAATATCTATATTATGAGACTATACATATAAACTATATATATGCTACTATGCTATACATATGTACTATGGCATGCTATGACTATATACAATGCAATTATAGTGCTGTCTACATAACATGCTATAAGTCTGTATCAAATTCTATCTAAGTCTATGGAAGTGCTATCTAAGGGGGTAGGTTAAGTGCTATGGGCCATGATTGAGTCTGAAAAGGTGGGTTTTCAGACTACGGCGGAAGATTGGGAGTGATGCTGCAGTTCTGACTGCAATGGGAAGGAAGTGCATTCCACAGTTTTGGAGCCAGAAGGGAGAAGATCGAGTCTGGGACGTGTGGAGCGTTGTCCCGGCGTTTTTAGTGAGGGTACTTCCAGCTTCCCTGCGTTGGCTGATCTGAGTGCGCGGGAGGGTTTGTAGGGTTCAATCATACTTGCAAGATATGGGGGAGCCATACCTTGGTTGCTACAAACCCTCCCACGTGCTCAGATCAGCCAAACACAGGAAAGCTGGAAGTACCTTCACTAAAAACACAGGGACAACGCTCCACACTCAAACACTTCTCCCTTCCGGAATGCACTTGGCCCCTGTAAAATCTGAATCCCCCCCCCCCCCCAAAACCCCTTTTTCCCCCTCACTGTATATGTTTATTTTCCCGTTTTACCTCCTTTATGATGAATTCCTGTTCTGTTCTTTGGCTATATAGAAGTGTATATTTGTACGTCTCTAAATGTTTTGATGAATTGAACAAGGTGGACCCTCTTGTAAACAAGTGTAATACTTTATTGGGTCGTCCACTCACAGTCTTTGTATTGAGTTGTGCTTGAAATGTACTGTAATTCTGCAAACTGTTAATAAATATTTAAATCAATCAAACTTCCCATACAGTAATTGTAATCAGAACTGCAGATTCACTCTCAATCTGCCGCCATAGGCTGAAAACCCACCTCTTCAGACTCCATCTTAGCACTTGCCGTGGCACTTCACTTGCCCTAGCCCCGACGATGTTACAGGCGTATGCAAATTAAGGCTCAAATTATCTAACTTTAGCATTTTATGTAGACATAGCACTGTTAGGTTCTTAGCTTATGTATGGTTCATTATGACTATTTTCATGTATATGATGTATTACCATGTTTTTGTTCTTGCTTACTGATAGTCACTGGATTAAGAGCTACTGCTAAATGCTTAAATTGTATGAATAGGCCCTATGTGATGTGTGGATGTGAAACACTATTTTGCATCATTCATCAAAAACTAAATAATTTGTCCATGGTTATATAATGCCATAAAACACTGATGCAAAAACAAAAAAATTACAAACATACCGTACCGTTATTGAAATCTCTAAATAGTACAGCAGTAAAGCACTATAAAACCTGCCCAACTTGCCCAGTAGAAAAGCTGTCACATGGGAGAACATCCTTTAATTTAACCTATGAGTGGTTTACACTAGGGGTGTGACTAGAGATGCAACCGATCCGATATTATATCGGTATCGGCCTCCGATCCAGCTTAATTAATGTATCGGAGATCGGATTTGAGACACCGATACACGCTCCGATACAGGAGGGGGGACACGTGTTTAATGTTTACAGTCCGTCCTGCACAGACAGTGCAGTGAGCGAATCCAACCTCCAGTATGTACAGACTGCAAACAGACTATAGAAAAAAGCCCCACTAAGGTGCAATATGCAAGAGAATGGAATCACTTACAGACTTAACATTAATAAAAGTATAAAGTTTACCCGTCATCGCACGGATGATGACGGATCAGTCAAATCACTGCATGCGCAGTTCAGTTGTGTGGTGGAGCCTGATCATCTAGCTGCGTTCTGACATTGTTGATGAGATTGTCTTGTAATCCATTCTTCTGCTATATATACACACGTGCTGTTTAGCGCTATGTGATTCAATCTTTGTAACTTTATTATTGCCATTGAAAAAAATGCTGCTGTGACGACGCTGCTTTGACGACGACGATGTTGATGATGAATAATAAGCGCGTCGTCGTCGCGGTAAAATCCGTCTTAATATAATTGGCTCAGTTATCAAACCATGACATTGTTGTCAGAAGCTCAACCACTGATTCAGATTGTAAGTGTAGTGCAATTCTTAAGACAGACAAGAGTTTGCAAACTATAGTAGCAACACAACACCAGCTAGCGCCATAACAAACGTCCTGAGGTATTTTTTTTTCTCCCCGAGTTCTGTCGGTAAGGCTCAGGGGCTTTTGTCACATGAAAGCACAGCTGATTTCCGGCATCGCATTAGGGGTAAAAAGGTACCACGTGTATATAGCAATAATAATAATAACTATTATTATTAATATTAATAATAATAATAATAAACCATAGAATGAATTAACAGGTTACATGCAGGCATCACTTTAGGGGTAAAAATGTACCTTTGCACATAATAATAATCCATAGTATTAATTAACAGGTTGCCATTCCCTTAAGGTTTACAGGTTAAACAGTTCATATTCTTATTTTTACAGGTTAAACACTTAACCATAAACATCCCCTCTTTGAATATTTTTGTATTCATTTGTTTTGCTATGTAGCCTACAGCAAATATCGGATCGGCAAATATCGGATATCGGGAAATTTCAAAATGAATATATCGGATCGGATCGGAATTGAAAAATCAGTATCGTTGCATCTCTAGGTGTGACTGTTCATAAAGATTTAAACGTACAAAATAAAAGGGGAGAGATGAGTATGAGACAGGGGGGAGACAAGATGAATAAACACCCAACAGCCATGACAGCAATGATGGTACTACAAACATTGAATCTAAGCTTGTCTCTGATAGGCCTAAAGGCATGGCCGAGACTATGTTTTGCAGCCTGTCTGACACAGTAGAAAGATGAGGGAGAGTGAACTATTGTGTCAGTGACAGACAGTATAGTGATTGCTGAGTGTGCCCATTTGCAGGACGCTTGCATCATCTGCTTTAACGCAGAACAAACACAAGACGGGTTGACGGCGTTGTTTGACCAATTCCAGTGAATGAACTTATTGCCACTGTTTTGATTGATTTATTGAAGTATGTATTAACAGTTTGCAGAATTACAGTACATTTCAAGCACAACTCAATATGAAAACTTAACTGTGGACGAAACCATAAAGCATTACACTTGTTTACAATAGGGTACACACTGTCATGTCATCTTTGTTTAGTACAGTAACCTATAACTATATAGCTTGCCTTTACTCTTAGTCTTCACTGAGCACAATGCAATGCTAATTCTACCCACACACGTCAAAAACATTATTAATGTCTTCTTCATCAATCTGTAGCTCTGGTACAGGGCCAAACCCTCAAAAAGAGGCTTAGTTTTCGAGGTACCCCTCCCCGAGGTATAACAAAACGGGACATAGTTTTTTTATATCTTTAGGATGTCCCCTTCATGAAATGAATTGTCCCGAGATTTACTTTTACTGCAAAGGTCATGAAATTGATCCATGAAGTTACTCACCACATAGGCAAAAAATGCCTATAATGCAAATATTTGGTTCTATGTTGAATCAGCAGCCTTTTATATAGGACTTTCTATAGGTGGAATTTACATTTGAGGAATGTTCCCTGGTAATCCTGATTCCTAGTGATACTCTTCTATAAGGGCCAGTATAGGGACAAATATTTCATTACTTTGACTTGTCCTCCATGAAATGGATGGCCAGAAGTTCTACTTTTACTGCAAAAGTCATGAAAGTCTTCAATAAAGTGATTTACCAAAAAAGAGCAGAAACATCCCCACAAGTTATAATCATGCACCATGTTCCACTAACTGGTTGGATTTACATCATATTTTCTCTACATGTACAAAGTGTTGTACATGTAGAGAAAATGCAGACCACTACGCCTGTGGCCTGGGTCATGTGTCATGCTTAATGACAAATAATCAATCCACAGTTTATTTCTCATTTTCATTTATTCATTTCCAAATCAACAACTATTTTGATTGAACAGTGTGAGAGGGACTGAGCAATTTATTTATTATGTAAATTGTTCAGCAGGTTGAATAAGTCACAAGCATTAGGACAGTCCATGTAAACACAGGAGCAATATTCTGTGCAGCGCAATCCCACAGACAGACATTGGCACTTTCTACTTTGACTGCAATCCTTATCATTGCAGTAGAGTAGCCCCTTTCGGGACCCTACATAAAGCTATTCTGAAATTTTGATGAGTTTTATGTTTAATCAGGGCTGCACATAAGTGGTGCGCATGCACCGTCAAAATTCATAATGCGCTGTCAATCAAGCGCCGGGAAGCGCTTCTGCGTACCAACAGCTGGGGCCGCACAGAATTATTATCATGGCCAGAATACTAGCACATTCCGTGGCGAGAGCATTTTCCACTGACTGCCACTCAAAGTAGCTACTACTGGCTACACAGCACGTCTTGCACAAGTGCACTGGCCATTGTGGCTAATCACAGCGCGTCCTTAGTCAAACGAGGGAGGATCCACTCTATGGGGAGGATTCCAAGCTGCTATGCGATGCAACTTGCTCGTGTGCGATGCCGTCTCTCACGGACTGGCACTGCTGCACAATATGAAGCTTATCAACATGATAACAGCGTGTCCCGACATACTGTCCCTTATTATCGTAAAGTCGGGTAGTGTACACTGTTTATTTTGCACAGAGGAGCCATGTGTGTCTGACTGTCTTGACTCTGTGTTGACTGTGGACATCGCCTCGGCTAAAAACAAGAGGGAAGCCTGACGTATGCTTCGCCGTACGACGTGTCGTATGTTAAACAAATAGGCAATAGCTGATCTGCAATTTAAATAAAGAAAAGTATCTAAATATTGCTTTGATGCTCATATTATCCTCATAGTATTAAGAAGTTTGTATTAAAATATGCATATAGGGCTGGAATACACATGGACCTATAGCTGCAATTTGCAACTCTAGATTTATTTGTATAATGGGATGAATCTAGAGTTGCAATACTCGCCATTGACTCCCCAGTCCCCACTTATCCAATAAATATCGTTTTGCTATAAGTTATTCATGCATCCCTCTTTTATCCATCCGCATTTTAGGAGCACCAAGTAACTCCTCCAGGTGCTCCTCTGAGTACTAGACCAAAAAAAGTTGTGTGCAGCCCTGCCTATACTGCCCCTTATAGAAGAGTATCACTAGGAATCAGGATTACAAGGGAACATTCCTCAGAAATGTAAATTCCGCCTATAGAAAGTCCTATATAAAAGGCTGCTGATTCAACATAGAACCAAATATTTGCATTCTGATTGCTGTGGGTTGTAGGGACACTACCTGTAGACAATCTGTGCAAGTATGATGTAAAAACAAGCAACAGGTAGAAAATGGCAAAGGAGTGAAGGGGAACTCCATCTTTCAGGTTAGGCGTTTTTTTAACCTATATGGTGAGTAACTAATGTTTGCGCCAATGAGACGCCGAACAGAATAGTGTGTGAAATTTAGCAAAATAAACTACAAACAACCAACATAGGCAACTGAAAACAAGGGTGTAACGCTGCGATGTACCACGTGCGTGGTTAGCATTAGCCCTGGTGACTGCAGTTGCCTGTCATCATGGAGAGTGCAAAACTTGTTTTAAATTTCTTGATGGAAAAACATTTAACTCACCCAGGGGCGGTTCTTCGCCGTTTATGATGAGATTGAAGAGAGGTACTTTTGAGCCCTGCATGTTTGTAGATCACTCAGGCTCCAATCTCAAGACGAAAG
Source organism: Protomyctophum parallelum (assembly GCF_964188405.1). NCBI lineage: Eukaryota > Metazoa > Chordata > Actinopteri > Myctophiformes > Myctophidae > Protomyctophum > Protomyctophum parallelum. The sequence continues at coordinate 17,005,314 of NC_139699.1, forward strand.
ATCCCCTCATGAAATCTAGACGACAAAACAGCGTTATTCACGATGACGTTCGACAACTTCCGGTTCACGTCCGGGTTTGATGCAAGAAAGCTTAGAGAAGGAAAAGACACCACCGTCATGGTGTCACGTGACTGGACGCCAGGGCTGCGCCATGACACCCCACCACGCCCCCATGTGCAAGAACTCGCAGCGGAAGTTCGATGAATACATTGGAGTGGATGGGAGCCCGCTGGACATCTTGTAAACAAACATTATTTATGAACGATAGCGACCTTTGTCATATAATCGGTCCAGGAATATAATAGAAGACATATCACAGATTGTTTTCCGACTGGGTGTTTTTCGACTTGCTAACTGTTTCATTTTATTCAGGAATTTAAAGAGCACAGAGTACGTTTCTGGGCTGCATGGGCTTAGCCTGACTCCGCCAGCTGGTGGCAGTATTGGGTTCACAATCCTGCCTTCAAAATCCCATATGCCTATATTGTTTTTAATTCATCAACATTACAAACTAAATAACGCTTAAAAAATGTTGAGAATAAAGGATTTTGCAATATTACAAGTCAGTGGTGTTTGATGAAATACTTTTTTTCACTAAAAGTAAAAGTTGCCTATTAATAATAATAAAACTTTATTTGTATAGCACCTTTCATGACATGAAATGCAGCTCAAAGTGCTTTACAGAACAATTGAAGTGTCTATTTGTATGTCTCTAAATGTTTTGATGAATTGAACAATGTGGATCCTGTTGTAAACAAGTGTAATGCTTAATTGGGTCGTCCACTCACAGTTGACAGTCTTTGTTGAGTTTGTGTTTGAAATGTACTGTAATTCTGCAAACTGTTAAAAGGCGGGTCCTATAGCCTCACCCGCAACGAAGCCAAGTCTATGTCTACCAGACTCTTGGCTGGAGACTCGTTCACGGAGGAGGAGGAGGCGATCACCACCACCACCATCCTCCGAACGGAACCACTCGGCGAAAACAACCTGTCATATGTCTTCTTGTATATTCCTGGACCGATTATAATGACAAAGGATTGTGAACCCAATACTGCCACCAGCTGGCGGAGTCAGGCTAAGCCCATGCAGCCCAGAAACGTACTCTGTGCTCTTTAAATTCCTGAATAAAATGAAACAGTTAGCAAGTCGAAAAACACCCAGTCGGAAAACAATCTGTGATATGTCTTCTATTATATTCCTGGACCGATTATATGACAAAGGTCGCTATCGTTCATAAATAATGTTTGTTTACAAGATGTCCAGCGGGCTCCCATCCACTCCAATGTATTCATCGAACTTCCGCTGCGAGTTCTTGCACATGGGGGCGTGGTGGGGTGTCATGGCGCAGCCCTGGCGTCCAGTCACGTGACACCATGACGGTGGTGTCTTTTCCTTCTCTAAGCTTTCTTGAGTTCAGTCAGGAAACTCAGAGCAGTTGCTGCCGGCCGTTCATTGGGTCGCCTCAGCATCACGTTCTCATTCACATGATTCACTTCATCCAATCACACACTCATTCACATGATTCACTTCATCCAATCACACACTCATTCACATGATTCACTTCATCCAATCACACACTCATTCACATGATTCACTTCATCCAATCACAGCATCACGTTCTCATTCACATGATTCACTTCATCCAATCACACATGCACTCATTCCATCTTGTGCTGCTAGGATCCTGGTGAGAGTGCGAAAATACGAACACATCACACCCATACTCCACTCCCTTCACTGGCTTCCCGTCTCCTCCAGGATTGAATACAAGGTCTGCCTCCTCACCCATCAATGCATCCACAGCAACCCCCCCCCCCCTTCCTCTTAAGTAAGGCATTTGCCCAGTCAGACTTTTAAGCTGCCCTGTGTGCTGTTTTAACTGTTTTATTCTTTTTAACTGTTTAATTCTTATTCTTTTTTTCTCCTTTACATTTTTTTTTCTGCCTGTAGCACTTTGAGATTTGTTTCAAATGTAAAGTGCGCTATAAATAAAATGTATTATTATTATTATTATCTTCATACCGGCTATTCAAACTGGAAGTTTGCACTTCTCCTGCTTGCTGCCTAGGACAAATAAAGAGGATAGAGCACGGAGATGTGGCCCGGTCTCCTGCGGGAGGTTTGCACATGCTCAGTGTAAACAGGAACTGTTTATTGGCTGTTGGTTGGCATGGCTGCCAGTTCCCACCTGATGTTGTGTGGGAGTTCAGACTGTTTCAGACCATACTGAATAAATGCCAGCTTGCATAAGGTCTTCAGAGTAGGACTCAAGTCTAAGACATACAGATCATCAAAGACATCGTTCCATAGTGTACGTCCTCCAAAGAAGATGATACGATCTCCCACCATGCAACAGAATGTCATGTTACGCCGTAATTCGCCTAATCCGTAAGAAGCGTATAAACATGGATAATTCCCTTTGGACTCAACATTCTTCCAGGTGAAAGTCACTGGACTGAATTTCCACAGATGATTTAAGTGCTGGTTAAAGTCCTCATTGTTCCTGCCACCAAATATGTACAGCTCTCCATTGTAGGAAAAGGCTGAATGATGTAGCGTCCTTCTTGAAGAGGCAGTGCAGATTCTGCAGAAGGAGTGTCCAGCCAGTGGTTGGTCTCTGTGTCAAACACTCTGATGTTGTGGAGGTCAGTGTCAGACCCCCAGCCCCCCAATACAAACATCTTTGTCCCAATGATGGTGACAGAGTGACATTCTGTGTAGAAGGTGGAGATATTCCTCTGGTGTTAATTAAAGTACAGATCATTGTGGTGGTGTCCAGCTTGTAGATGTTATTAGTACAATCTCCATAGAAAAACATGACCTTCCCAACAACACAGTCTGAGTGGCCGCTCCTCCCCTCTGGAACAGTCCCAGAAACCTTCTGTGTGATCATTCTATGGTCGTCGACGTCAAATGCATAAAGCACATTGCTGTAGTTGTGTGTGTCAGTAACCCAGATGTAGATGCAAGGGTCGATCAGCACAGCTGTGAGGATGCGCATATGGCGAACCTCAAAGGAGCGCTGTCCTCTTCCGGGTGTCTCTGGGGGCAACTTGGTCCAGCATAAAGACTCTGTGTTGAAGACATGCACTTCAATCCGACGCTGGTACTCCATAAAGTCTCCTCTAAAGCAGTACACTTTGTGGTCCACGGCTACAGCAGCATCATACTCTGGAAGCCCTTTTAGGTGCACCGTCCAACAAAGCATTTCACACAGTAGTTTATAGGTTTCTCCCTGTAAAATAATGCAGTCCTGAATACATTCAATGAACGACTTGAAGGAATGCATTCCTACTGTGTGGGTCAGCACTTATATAAGTTAGCGGGCCTACGTGTGACGTAGACATGACTGAGAGTACCTTTTTCTAACTGACTGGCTTTGTGCAGCAAACTTGACCAAAAAAAAGGGAAATGAGGAAAGTCCAGGCGAAGAGTTAAAGTTGAACTCAAAAGGTTTATTTGATCCAAGCTGAAAACAAAAATAAAGATACTTTTAGCATATAACTGTAACTGAGAATAGAAGGAGGTGTAGAACAAAAACCAGACGTAAAAAACTGTGAACATCCAATCAACAACACCTGGCCCTCTGATGGCCAGGTAATTTATGTCCTCTCTGCCATGTCTGTAGGGGGTGACAAAGCACACTAACAGGAATGTTAGACATGGCATGATGGCACATACATGATGTGATGGCCTATTGTAGATCGGCTCCTACAATCCTTATCCTTATTATTATTATTATTATTATTATTATTATTCCTTTTTTTGTTTTGTCTCGTTTGATTATTGTTCCATGACAAATTCATTTGGAAAACTGCTTTGGGGTTGAGCAATGGAATACTGAGGGTGGAACCCCCCCTCCCCCACTCTCTCTCTCTCTCTCTCTGTAGCCTCTGTAGTAAGCCCACTGACGACTGTATACAATTAACATAACCTGTTTGGCTAGACACTGGGGGGAGAGAACCAATTTCCCACACCGAACAGTTTTGTTCAGACTAGTTCAAAACTGTCAGAATGCAACAGACTTAGCATTTTTAATCAGCACAAACCAGTCGGCCAATGAAACATTATTTTTGCCTATGCAAAGTAGCCTGTAGTGCTGGTTTGCAGTAGTGTTGCCTGTTCAGCTTATTATAAGCGAATTTGTGCTAGTTTCCCCCTGTAAAATAGCTTAAATAGTCATGGTTGCGTGTTGCCATATTGGGCTTGTTTCTGAGGCTTGGTTGCTGATTTGGGCTTTCTTTCACCATTCTCTTTTTGAAAAGAGCTGATGGCTCAAGTCGTGAGTGAAACTGGTTGCTTTTTTGGGTTTGTTTTGTTTTTTCACTAGGTCTGCTTTGTTTGGAGTTGAGCGATTGGTATAAGAATTGAGAGTTGATTGTAAATAATGGTATCTATAGTTCACCTGAATCACGACGAGCAGACTTATGGTTGTGAGATCTGGGGGCCATTAGCAAACCAAGACCTTGAAAAATGGGATAAACACCAAACGGAAACCCTACACACAGAATTCTGCAAATCCATTCTCCGGGTCCAGCGGAAGACACCAAATAATGTATGCAGGGCAGGATTATACATTTTACAACCCCCTAAAAGAAAGTGACCCAGAGGCAAGAGCCACCAGATAGAAAATCCAATGGACTAAAACAAATAAGATGGGAAAGCTATTCACACATTGGAAAAAAGCAACACTAAAGCAGAGTAAACTAGAATGCTATTTGGCCCTAAACAGAGAATACACTGAGCACTGAACAAATGAACTCTTTGTTTAGTGGGGGGTGGGGGAATACGAACTGCCTTGCAAGACAGACATGTAATATTTTTTTCATTTAGCACCTTAAGAATGAACTCAAGCAACTGTATGGGGTTCACTCAAAAACCTGAGTAGACCCCAGAAATGTTTTAAAGAGAAAAAACAAATACCCCTGGAAAAAGTACTAAAAGTACTACTTTGGTAATTACAAGTAAAAGTTCGTAATGCAACATTTACCTGAGTAAAAGTACAAAAGTAACAAAAGTAGAAATAACACTTTATGCATAATGTATAATTTCAATTTTTCAAATATATATAAATCTTTTTGAAAATAGCAGATATACAAGCTCACAAGCTTGTGTAGCTATATGGCTAAAGTTAATGTGTGCGTTTGTGATGTGATCGAAAATCTACAAAGTAACTAGTATAAACTAAAGTTTTAAAATAATTGTATAAAAGTACAATATTTGCCTATGAGATGTAGTGGAGTAGTACATACGTGTTTGCATGTATTACAACATGTACAACACATGTAGTGGAATGAACAGTGCAAATTACAATTTGCTATGCCAGCTATAGGAATAGAGTAGTATAGAGTAAAGAGCTCTGGTCTGACACCTACTGTCCACCTACTGTATTACACAGTGTGTGAAAAAAAGAAGGGTTAACCACATCCCTTAAGCCAAGGCAAATGTACAAATGTTTTTTTTTTAATTTTTATCCCACGACTTTGTAACCCAGTTTTTCTTTTCACGCAGTGCCAATTATCTAATGTAATCCTGGGCGCTACACTTCCTCTGCCAACCTGGGGGGCAGCGGACTGACCTCATGCCTCCTTCTATGCATGAGGAGTCCAAGCTGCTTCTTTTCATCTGACAGAGGGGAATTTCCCCGGCCGGACGTAGCGCGTGGAAGGGCCACGTTATTCCGACCAGTTCCTTACCCCTCCATCAGGCACCCCGGCTGGCCAGGGGGAGGTAGTTTTAGAGACCAGGATTACGGCATGTTTTTGTAAGGGTATCTACCCTAGGCCTAGGGGACACGGGGAGAACATGCAAACTCCACACAGAAGGGCCCTACCCCCGCCTCGGGTATGGGCACTGATGACGTGGAGGAGGGAACACGCCGCCAGTGCCCACAGCGTCCCCAGCGGGAATCGAACCCAGGACCTTCTAGCTGTGAGGCGACAGCACTACCAACTGTGCCACCGTGCCCCTAACATTTTTACATTTTTTTAAACTTAAAATCATTATTTTATACTAATTGGCTATTCAAAAATTTAGAAAATTTTTAATTTAAAAATAGCTCGAGTTTCTGCCTATTAAAGGGCCACTTTTTCAACCAGATCTTATTTTAATGATGTTTGGGAGACAAGAAACACTTTCCTGGGTTTTTTTATGTGTGTAATATGTGTTTTTTAGATATTTTAGTATTTCAAAGTGCCAGTGATGTCATGGACATGGTGGTCTCCCTTCCTTCCTGGACAGTAAGGGTGTAAGCAGACCTAGGATTCCTTCCTGGACTACATGTTGTCTCAGTAAGGGTGTAAGCAGACCTATATTCCTTCCTGGACTACATGTTGTCTCAGTAAGGGTGTAAGCAGACCTATATTCCTTCCTGGACTACATGTTGTCTCAGTAAGGGTGTAAGCAGACCTATATTCCTTCCTGGACTACATGTTGTCTCAGTAAGGGTGTAAGCAGACCTATATTCCTTCCTGGACTTCATGTTGTCTCAGTAAGGGTGTAAGCAGACCTAGGATTCCATGCACGGCCAAAAGCCGCTGTCTGCCCAGATTCCAGGAAAAGCTTGCCGCTGGGGTGGAGCTTCATTTCCATCCACCAGCTCTCTAAAAACCAAGAAAGCTTTGAGAAGGAAAGGAATTGGTCTCGTGACTGGGCTGCGCCATGACACTTTCATGGGAGCCAAAACTCACACCGGAAGTTCAATGAATACATGGCAGTGAATGGAGCCGGCGACCTTTGTCATATAATCGGTTCAGTTATATAAAAGAGGCTTTATTGACTGAAGATGAGTTGAATAATTAAACAGAAGTATAACTTAACAATGATAACATCGCTCACATAATTGTTTATCGTTTGTTTTAGATTACATAAACCAAAACAGCAATAGAATATAACCCACGACACACAAAGTCGGATATGAACAACTTTATACAGCAATATTCAAATAATCCTCAATAGTGTTAGGGATAACAATTCTCTGTCTTTGTTTGGCCAAGAGATATTTGTCTTCTGGTAGCTTCTGGCTAAAGAAGAGAGAATGAAAAAATGCAAAGAAACAAGGCTGAAAACTGATAGAATGGTAACAAGTGCTTTGTACAAATAATTCATTTTCAACCAAAGTTGATTCATATCAGATTATTAGGAGATAACAGTTACACAGTAAAAATCTCAGTTTTATTTTAACCCTCAGGGTGCAAAATGACCCACTGAGGATTTTACTGTGAAGGCTACTGAACCGCTGCAAGAAATGTCCTGTGAACATGCTTTTCCCTGAATATCTGTGTCCGCATGGATTTATATATTTTTTTGTCCCACGATTTTGTAACCCATTTTTCACCCCTGTGTCAATCATCCTGTGATGTGATCCTGGGCTCTACACACCCTCCGCCAACCTAGGGAGAGCAACGGACTTAACTCATGCTTCCTTCATGCTTGAGTGTCCAAGTTGCTCCTTTACACCTGACAGGGGGGAGTTTCCCTGGTTGGACGTAGCGCGTGGAAGGAGCACGTTATTCCAACCAGTTCCTTTCCCCTCCATCAGGCGTCCCAGCTGGCCAGGGGGAGGCAGTTTAGAGACCAGGATTACTGCATGTTTTTGTGAGGGTACCTACCCTAGGGGACACGGGGAGAACATGCAAACTCCACACAGAAGGGCCCTTTCGCCAACCCCGCCTTCGGGTATGGACACTGATGACGCGGAGGAGGAAACACGCCGCCAGCACCCACAGCGCCCCGAGCGGGAATCGAACCCAGGACCTTCTAGCTGTGAGGCGACAGCACTACCAACTGTGCCACCGTGCCCCGTCTGTGTCCGCATGGATGACTTACAACAATTTTAATAAATAACGTACTTTTTTAAGTTCTCCTTTTTTAAGTGTTTTTTTTAGATATGTTTTTTAAGTCACGTTTTTTAAGTAATCTTTTTAGTATGTATGTGTGCGTGCAGGTTTTATTTTATTTTTTGAGTCGCTTACCTCCACAGCGTGTTGTAGTTTGTAGTGTTGTAGTTTCTGGTGGTCACCTGATCACCTAAAACTGAGTATGAATAGGTCTTTAGTTGGAAAACTAAAATGTACCGATTAGCTGCCAGTCAAGTTGAGTCAACCTATTCTGATACTCACTGATTCACTGATAGATTTAAAGATTAATTGCGACCTATGGGTCGCAGATTACTATGAAAACCTGCAAAACCTGTCAGTCAGTCCGTCCGTCACGCCTCCATATATGGTTGTCAGTCCGTCACGCCTCGTGACACGCCATGCCACCATATATGGCCATCAGTCCGTCACACCTCGTGACACGTGAACATATGGCTGTTTCCATATATGAAGATCACAACAATGACCTTATCAAACCCTGGATAGCCATACAAAAAAAGACTGGATCATCACCTAGATCTGCATAGATGGAGCTGTTCAGCAACTCTACATCTGAACCTCAAAACCTTAGATGTCCATATATGGAGCTGACCTGTTCTGACATTGCATGATGTTGATCCTACCCCATCCATCCTTTCTCTTCGATGTCTCCCTTTTGACTGATACCTGTCCATTCAAACTCTAGACGGGCCTGTTGACTGATACCTGTCCATTCAAACTCTAGACGGGCCTGTTGACTGATACCTGTCCATTCAAACTCTAGACGGGCCTGTTGACTGATACCTGTCCATTCAAACTCTAGACGGGCCTGTTGACTGATACCTGTCCATTCAAACTCTAGACGGGCCTGTTGACTGATACCTGTCCATTTAAACTCTAGACTAGACGGGCCTGTTGACTGATACCTGTCCATTCAAACTCTAGACGGGCCTGTTGACTGATACCCGTCCATTCAAACTCTAGACGGGCCTGTTGACTGATACCTGTCCATTTAAACTCTAGACGGGCCTGTTGACTGATACCTGTCCATTCAAACTCTAGACGGGCCTGTTGACTGATACCCGTCCATTCAAACTCTAGATGGGCCTGTTGACGCCTGTTGATGCCAGGCCGTACCTGGGCTGGCATGAGGCCACTTACTAATTAGCACACATGTTTTTGCCCTACCCGGCCCGGAGGGAAAAAAAGGGTCCATATATGGGCATTCCCAGATCTGTAGTTTCAGCGCAACGTCGCTTCTCGCCCTCAGGGCGTCTTACTGGTATTTGACTTCCTACTGTATGGTGGATTTTCTGACACATTAGACATTAGTTAATCACAGAGAATACAGACATGACAATGTTCCCATTTAGGAGATACGTGGAGCATAAATGCAAAGAATAACAACCTGCTTTGTTTTGGTTTCTGGCTACTCGTCAAGTCAATGCTATTATTGTAATCATAAACCTGAGGCTTTAAAAACAAGGCTTCAGACATCCCAAAACAAACTGGTCAGGCTACCTACAGTACAACTCATTGAACCTCTCCCTACTCATTATGCTACAGGGTGGGATAGATATCTCAGGGTACAGTACAACTCATTGAACCCTAACCCTACTCATTATGCTATAGAGCGTCACAGTCCCTCCCCCTTTCAGAACGAGTGGCCCAGGAAATGAATCCCAATGCATTTCATTTTTATTTTATTTAAAGACCTTTTAAGTGTCGTACGAAGCCAACTCTTGTCGTGACAAATCATGACAACATACACAATCTTTCGGGCCAAACAAATAATTAGAAAGTAGAAAAAAACAGGTTATAACACTTTTTTTGTTGTTTTTCTTCTTTGTAATTATTTGTTTGGTCCAAAATATTGTGTGTGTTGTCATGATTCGTCACGACAAGAGTTGGCTTCGTACGACACTTAAAAGGTCTTTAAATAAATTAAAAATGCCTATGGTCAAAATGCATTGGGATTCATTCCCTGGGCCACTCGTCGTTCTGAAAGGGGGAGGGACTGCGACGCTCTATAGGGTGGGATAGATACGTTTCTCAGGGTACAGGACAGAGGGATACTGGACTACTCGCCCCGGTGCTTGCCCGTTTTTCCTCCCGGAATCTTCCCCAGTGAGGGGGATAACTTTGTAATATGCTATTGGCTGTTTGTATTCTTTTTGGAAAAATATAAAAAGATACTCCTGCGGAAAGGCTATATTATTTGACTTATATTGAACCTATAAACAATTTAGTATTATTTAGTATAATTATGTAAGGTTTTGCCCACTCAAATGGTACCTCGTCAGATAATCCCCACATATCCTACAACAACTTCTGTGAACAGACTTCACTGTAGTAGCTTTTCATAAATTATATTTGTACTTATAGTTATAGGCCGTCTGCTGTCATGAAAGTTTATAGTTAGAGAAATTCAAAGTCCAGCCGTCTGCTGTCCAGCCTTTCCCACCCCTCACTGGGGAAAATTCTGGGAGGAAAACAGAAACTGGCGAGTAGTCTTGTTACCAGACAGAGTACAGCAACTTGCAATGGGCCTGGTCTACAAGATACACTACACAGCTCTCCAGCACAAAGACAAACTACTTAAAAAATGTTAAAGGCGTTCACAATCACACCACCAGAGGGAGCTCCACAAATCCCGTTATGGTTCAACCCAGATTCGGCTCTAACAAGGGGTTAAATTCGTTTTACTGTTATGCCACCAAAATGTGGAACAGTCTTGCAACAGTCAGAACATTTTTTTGACTCCTTACTCTCTTTCAAAACCGCTCTGAAAGCATACTAATACTTATGCCTACTGGTGGCTGCAATTTGTAACTGGCCTCTGTAAAAAGTCAATGGCCTTTCACCAGAATTGTCTTTTCTCTCTTTTTGATTACTACTCGTTTATATGATGTTGTTGCATAGAATTGTATATTATCGTTTGTCTTTTTTTTAATCTATTCTTTTTTGCAAACTTAAAAAATAAAGTATTCAATCAACAAACAAACCCCACATGCTTAGTTGACTGGCATAGGCTTACCCAGAGCCCTCTCCTTTCCCCCCCCCACTTCCATACAAATCGTAGCTAATTTGCAGATCTACCAGCTCACGTGCTGTGAGCTTGCAGATCATGTAGATGTAGCCTATTTTGGCTGAATGTTCACCCCAGAATAGAGATCCTGGGCTGTATTTTGCGTGTCTTAAGTACCAGGTCTTATTACTATAAACTTAAGACCTGGAGGCGTGGTCAATGCTCTTTGGACACTCAGAATAGCCAAATGGCATTGATCACGCCTCCATGTCTTAAGTTAAGTAATAAGACCTGGTACTTAAGACACGCAAAATACAGCCCTCAGTGTGGTTAAACTTAATTTGTTCTCCATCGCACAAGGATGTCACTTGTCAAATGGAACAGATCTGTTATTTTTTGCCAAGTGACACATTGCACTTAAATTAGGCTATTTATAGAAACACCTGGCAGAGGATCAGTGCAACACATAACAGCAATGCATGCCGAGTATCACTTCAAACACATAAGTTTAAATTAGTGATGCAACGATATGGAAATTATTGGCCGATGCCGATGTTTAAAATAACTAAGGGCAGATTCATACTACTATTTTAGAGACGAATAAAAGTCGGTTCGGCTCTGTAGAGCCTACAATGTGACGTCATTTGAGGTTGGGGGGGGTACCGTCCTAAAGTCGGCTCTTCGGTGCTACTGAAAATTTCTGACGAGCCGAAATCATTTCGGCACTACAGCGCCGAAACAGCTGTAAAATAGGAGTATGAATCGGCCCTTAGCCGATACTGATACCGATTGTTTATTTAGTTTTTGTTGTTTTTTATTTACCCCTTCTGTGGCAGGGAAACAAATATCTACAAGAAATAAATGTTCAGAATCTATTCTATAGCTTGGTAGGCTGCAGAAAACCAACACACCAACATAGCCAACGCAAAATGTATGTTAAAGGTCTCCACACACCGGGCGCAAATCGGATGCCGGTGTGCAACCACCTTTATCAACAGATAAAGATCGGCTACTGCCGTCGGTTAATGTCCGTTTTATTTGCCGTCTTGCCGATACCTATATATTGACCGAGAACAGCAAATATCGGCCCATACTGATATGTGACCGATACATCCCTAGTTTAAATTAATTATTTACATTCTAATACATTGTCCAATCATGTAACAGAGTTCAGACGTATTTGTTTGTTTTTTGATAGTACTGTAACTGTGAATCAGTAAAGGTCTCCAAACACCGGGCACGAATTCGGATTTTTAGCAGCGTTTCTCCATCGGTTTTCCGAAAAACGCGGCCGGTGTGCAACCACCTTTATGGTGAGTAATATTAATACAGTAACCACACAACAATGTCCACATCATGAACCATGCAGGTGATCACCTTCAATGTCAATCCTCCTTTAATCCATCCATCCAGGTGGGTCATCACCACCATCCTCATAAAAGGCTTCACGTGAACGAGGGGAAAGAGTTGACAAAAAAGAAAATCATCTAAAACACAGGCCACTTAAAACAAGGAGGGTAACAAGATATATAAGGCACATAACTATCAAGATACAGTAAAAGACCCACCATCTTTAAAATAAAACAGCATCATGGTTTGTGTGGGGTTGTAAAACATGTTAGGTCTCTTAGGTTAGAGTTTAGACAGTTTGATCAGTACTGTAAACAGGAAGACTTGCTCCTCTAAAAAAACGAATTTTTTTTAAAAAAAAAGCATTATTCTTTCTTGCCCAAAATATCAATATCATAGTGGGGGGAAAAAACTATTGCATTTTGTTGAGGAAAATTCTTAGGGTGAAAGATATTCCAAATCTAAAGTGCTTCAAAAGCAAGATCCAATGTGTACGTGTATGACAACTCACCCCTTTTCTGATTTCCTCCCGGAATCTTCCCCAGTGAGGGGTGGGAGAGGCTGGACAGCAGACGGCTGGACTTTGAATATTTCCAACTATAAACTTTAATAATATATATATAAATATATAAAAGTACAAATATAATTTATGAAAAGCTACTACAGTGAAGTGAAGTCTGTTCACGGAAGTTGTTGTAGGATATGTGGGGATTATCTGACGAGGTACCATTTGAATGGGCAAAACCTTACATTAGGCCTATACTAAATTGTTTATATGGTCAATATAAGTAAAATGATAAAGCCTTTCCAAAGGAGTATCTTTTTTTAAATCTTTTTCCAAAAAGAATACAAACTGCAATTAGCAGTTATAGCAGTTATCCCCCTCACTGGGGAAAATTCCGGGAGGAAAAACGGGCAAGCACCGGGGTGAGTTGTCCAGTATTCGACTGAACAAGAGATATGCAGTTGAGTTCCACACTTATACACCATGCTTAAAATGTGTCAGGGGAAACATTCACAACATCACACATGTTAAACATTCACAACATCACACATGTTAAAAGAAAGACAACAACATTCAGATGCAAATGCAGAGCATTTTATCCAGCATTTAAACAAAAAGTTATTTCTTAAATAAAAGCCTATTTCAGACTAAAATCATTACGTGCTGCATAAGATGCGTTCGTTGACCAGTCAGTAATAGCCATGCATAGTATTCATTTCAGTATTTTGCAGTATGTTGCCGATTGTGAACAGTAGGTGGCAGCAACATGTTTAGTTTAGTTTGTGTCGAACCTTTGTATGTATTATGTATAACAATACATAATACATTATACAGACAGTAGGTGGGAGCAACATGTAACAAAACAAGCAGAAATCCAATGATCTGCTTGTTCCTACTGTTCAACACAACACAGTACAAAACTTAGTACACTTAAAACATAATGTATAAAACAAGACTAAAGTGTAGTATTGGAATAATGTTGGGAGTAAACATTAACTGTGGACAGAGTAGCCTATTTCAAAACAATTTTAAACAAGTAAACATATTTAAAACAGATACTGAAACAGAACCAGCAGGTCACATTCCTGACTCAAAGACTATAGGCCCTTATTTAATACAACACTTAGCCGACCCTGTCCATTCATTAGAAATGGTCTCAGAATGTTCCCAAAGATAAAGTGCTTCAAGTTAGTGACATATAGATCACTTTTAACCATGAAAGAAATCAGTCCTAACCAGAGTTTAAAACAGTTTAAAAGCCGACTCCATTTTCAAAGCCATTCTCTAAAACAGAAGATTCTACAGCAATGGATTTGTTGACCTCAGCAGTCTTGATACAGCCCAGATTGCACTGACAATTATAGCCCATCGGTCTTGTAAAATGTTGCTTTTGTTTTCACTAACGCCTGCACAGTAAAACCCCAATTTAATTTAAGTCTGAGAGTGTTTTTTTTTCTCTCTCTCAAGAGGCTTTTACTGTTTCATTTCTATTTCATTACATCTTATAATGTAGCCGTTAAATTGATTTAAATAGGCTATTATCAAAAAACCATAAGTGACATCGTAAAGCCTTTTCAACAAATCCACGGGAATGTTTGTATGCGGCTACAATAACCCTGAAAAAGATTTGCAAACAGTTGCATTGCCACATCAATGAAAACAACATACAGTGTCTGTTCTTTGGCTTTAGCAGAAGGACATATAAAACATTTCAGAGCTACATACACATTCAATATCACCGTAAAAATAATTATGTAAGTAAACATTAAAAAAAGGTGCATGTGGCCACCATTATATGGCAAGACACAAAAAAAACATGCCAGCAAAATGCTTTATCTACGCAGTAAAAATCCAGAGTGTTCATTTAACTCTGAGAGAGTCAAAACTTGACAAATAAAGAGATAAATAAACACTCAGGACTTAAACTGTGTATCGTTTCAGTTTCAGTTGAAAAGCACGTCAGGCGTTACGGTTAGGGATTAGTGGACATGGATCCCTGTCGAGTGTCTAGATTAGCCTCTGGCCCACATGCTCCTCCAGCCACAGCAGTAGAGGCTGTAAGGAGGCCTGTAAGGAGACAGGTCCAGCCTCCTCCTCTGCGTACATCTGCAGCAGCATATCTTGCAACATGAGCAGCAGAGGAACACCCAGGCTCAGCACCTCATACAGGAACGTATAGTCGTGGGCATTGTCCCTCAGGTGGAGGCTTAGCGCCGTGGCCGTGCCACGCACCCAGCGGGACAGCCGCCGCGGGGAGTCACGCTCAGAGGCCACCTCAAACCCTTCTTCAGAAACCAGCGTAGGCGGGTACCTGCTGCTGCTGCTGCCGACGGGTTCGATGGCTGCCCGTCGGTGGCAATATGTCCGACCGATGTGTCTCCGTTTGGAGAACCCGGGGAGGTGGCAGATTCATCCTGCTGCACGTTGTTTCCACTGTGATTCTGAATGAGGGGAGAGAGGTTTAAAAATATATGGTCATATATACAGTGTAAATCTAAAGCCCAGTCCCGAGTCACTACTGATGATTCGCGACTGCTGCAACTGCTTCCAGAATGCCAAAACTGCACCGACCCCAATTCAGGCTGGTGAAACTGGTTACAAGTTGCAAGGAGTTGCATTTGCGAATCTTTGGTGTACTGTGGACCGGGCTTTAAGTAATAATGAACTACCAGTAAATAATCTGCATGACAAGACGCTCCAGAGAAACTTACTGAGCGCAAGTTGAAATGATTCCGCCGTAGGTTTGTTCCACTCTCACGTTGAGCAAAATGAGGTTTGCAATACAGTTTACCTGTAAGATGACAACAATTACCATCCTAGATTTAATACAGTTTACCTGTAAAATGACAACAATTACCATCCTAGATTTAATACAGTTCACCTGTAAGATGACAACAATTACCATCCTAGATTTGAATGTGATACTGTATGGGGGGGCAGGACGCAGTGAGAGAATAGATACATAATTATAATTTAAAAAAGGGAATCGTACAGAAGAGATTAGAACAATAAAAGAGCTGATATTTAATGACGTACCCTGTTCAGAGTCAAACGCATGTGCTCCTTGACGCAGGGCGGAGCCGCATGTATGACACTGAAAACACTTCCTGTGGAAATAGAGGCCCTCGGCACATATGCGCTCGGCTGCGAACACGCGCCTGTCACACTTGTGACACTTATCACTGGACACGGGGAAGTCCCGTCGCACGCCACCCTGGGAGAGATAAAAAGATATATGCTAAGAATGTAGTCGGAAACAAGACGACACATTATAATAATGATATCCTGCCTGGACCCATCGTCAAAGTCAGGCTGTACTTTTCAGGAAGTGGAAAACATAAAGTTATTTATTTTAGACACAGGCTCTTTGTACTTTTCAATGATATTTATACATTTACTAGAAAAGATCTGCTCTCCCATTACATATACGGTTTATTTAAATCTTTGATTGCGGACTTACCCCCCAAGTGTCTGCACCTGTTTTTTAAACATGTATTCACACAATGAGGAAATGTTGCTATTCTGTTTTATTGTTTTTTTGTTTATTGCTTTGAAAATGTTGTCTTATGTTGTACTGTATCTCAACGACACTGCAAATGAGGGAAACCTCAATGTCTCTCGAGAATAAATAAAGGGTTGAATGAATGAATGAATGAATGAACGAGCGTGATCAGAGGTTCCTACTAGGATCCTAGAAGGAAACCCACCGGTGATCTAGCTTCTTCCACACTCCAGACAATGACATTCATTTCAGGCTGTCACATCCTGAATATCACCTTTCTCAGAGACAGACCTGCTTACCGGAGATGATGTTGGTGACGTTTGGGGCGATAAAGGAGGTGAGGTTGGGGGTGAACAGTGGGGGACCCTAGACATGTGGTCATTTTCTGCGTTAGGTCTTACTGCCATAGACACCTTCCCAACTGTCCGCTAGCATTCAGCACAGAAGAACGGACAGAACAGAGACAGTGAAGGAAGACAGCAAGCAGGAAAAACAGGACAGAAAGAGGTGACAGGTATCCTCTTGAATACTTTATATATTATAGACAGAGATTAGGTAAGAAAACAGAGGTGTAACAGTAAAGGAAAAGGATACTCAATATTTAATGCCAAACTACATTGTGTCTCAAGAAGAACGCAATAATAAGTGTTGGGCCTTAATTACTTCTTGTGTGAGGAGAGCGGCGCAAGTACCGTTTTCGCCTGCGTATGTCGGTGACACCCTCGGCCAATCAGGAACCACCCTTTTTACGTAAGCATACATAGTTACGTCATCAGCCACCAAAACTACACCATATTAAATACACAATATGTATACATATGTGGACGACGTAACCAATTTGAGTTTCAAACTTATATATAGGACACTTAAAACATTTAGAACGCGTTGTAGTGGATATCTCGAACGGGATTTATACAGACATAACTCAGATGTTTCAATAACTTGGTTGAGGTAAGTTAATTGCGCGCTCTGCTCACGCACAAGTAGGCCATTCATAGCCAACTTGTGTGCGAAGCGCAAGTTTGGCAGCTCGTCAGAGTGCATTTCTAGTTTGGTCTGCAATTAGTCTAAATAAATGGCAATTTTCCTACTTTGAGCGCTGATTATTTGACCGCTGAGTAAAGGGAGAGAAGTTCCTGCCCATCACATTAAAAACATTCCAACTACAACATCTGGCCTTTGAGGTTCTCTGGAATAGGAGGGGCTGAGGAGGCTGCTACTGTAAGTACTGTAACCACAAAAATACTGAAAACTACTACTGAAAATACTTAATAGTTAATATGCCTATGCAATATAGTTTTGTCTATTTGTATGCTGTGATTACAGTACAGTACAGACTACTTAAGTATTTATTTATTTACAGAATTCTGTCTGTTGAAATATAAACACTATTGTGTCATGGTCACTTAATTTTTAGCAATCTACAAACCATAAATATTTGATGTATCCTAGCTAGAAGCAGACTGTGATCCTGGGCTCTACACACCCTCCACCAACCTAGTCCCCATATATGGGGGACTGGGGAGAGCAACGGACTTGAACTCATGCTTCCTTCATGCCTGAGTGTCCAAGTCGCTCCTTTACACCTGACAGGGGGGAGTTTCCCTGGTTGGACGTAGCGCGTGGAAGGAACACGTTATTCCAACCAGTTCCTTTCCCCTCCATCAGGTGCCCCCGGCTGGGCAGGGGGAGGCAGTTTAGAGGCCAGGATTGCTGCATGCTTTTTGTGGGGGTACCTACCTTAGGGGACACGGGGAGAAGATGCAAACTCCACACAGAAAGGCCCTTTCGCCAAACCCGCCTTGGGTATGGGCACTGATGACGTGGAGGAGATGACACACCGCCAGTGCCCACGGCGTCCCGAGCGGGAATCGAACCCAGGACCTTCTAGCTGTGAGGAGACTGCACTACTGACTGTGCCACCGTGCCCCCCTCCATGGGTGAGTCTTAACGGGCCACGTAGTCGGACTAACGGGATGTTGGACTAATGGGAGCCTTATGCGTTTTAAAATGTATACCAAAGAATAATGTACTCAAACACAAAAATCACACTATCCATCCATCTATCTATCCATCCAAACATCCATCTGAAAGCAGTACTGGACAACACTGTGGGAATTATGAATGCTTTATTATATACGAGGAGGAAATGGACAGAAAGAAATGTGGAAAAAGTGCTGTTCTCCAGCAATAACTACTAGTGGAAAATGAACCAAAAGTGTAACAATTAACACCATTTTATTTTACTGAGCACCCACATTTTCCAAACCAAGTACTACATTTGGACAGCTGGACTCTTGGGGGAGGGGGTTCCAAGATATCAGATGAAAAACAACACTAGACCCATCTTCTAACATGGCTGAACAATAAATACCAACCAGTAATTCTAAACTCCGTTCCAGGGGACCCAGAGTACTGCTCCTTTTCATTTGGTCCAACCACTGGTATTGTTTTGTAAAGCACTTTGTAAAGAACATGCAAACTCCACACAGAAAGGCCCTATCGCCAATGAATGTGATGAATTTCTATTACAATAGAAAACTACAGAACAGACCAAAACCTAGAGTCGCACCTCCGTTGTGCCATCTCAAAAAATAAGTGTAGAAAATCCAGAAATTCCACAATAACCGTCCTCAACAGCTTAAATACACAATAAATGAAAAGAAGAAAAGACCGACAGCCATTTAAACCATACTGTCCACCATCGTCAAATTTGTTTAGTAGCGAGCTCCAAACAGGGTGGGGAACTGAGCTCTGGTCTTCTGGCAGAGCACACACAGCACATTTCTCCCAATCTTCTTCAGGGGATGGAAGGGGATAGACAGACTCTGTCCACTGGAGAACACAGGAAGGAAAAGAGAGAGAGAGGGGGGGGGGGCATGGTTAGTTTTATTCACTAAGGACATTTACTTGGCTAGTTTCTCTTTAGCTGCTCACAAACACAAAGTAGGAAATAAATAGAAATAATTATGCAAAATACAAGAGTATAATATGAAAATAAGCTAGTTTTTGATCAAAACAAGCATTATCCACGACTCATAACTAAAGTGTCGCTGGTCTCTGTTACAAAATGTACATTTCGGGTGAATAAAAAAATAAAGATTGCGGCTAACTCTACATAGCCATTGCTAACTTCCAGTTCTTGGACCCGGGAGTGAAAATGAGATGGTGATTATGTGGAACTTACCGTAATGTGCGGACTATAAGCCGCACCTGAATATAAGCCGCACCAGCCAAATTTAGGGAAAATCCCGTATACAAGCCGCACCGGACTATAAGCCGCACCGGACTATAAGCCGCAGCTACGTTAGCTCAGAGCCTGAGATGGTTCTGCGTTAGCTGTAAAAATCCATAGATTAGCCGCACCGTTGTATAAGCCGCAGGGTTCAAATCATGGGTAAAAAGCCGCGGCTTATAGTCCGGAAATTACGGTACTTGTCTGTGTAGTCCTTAAGCAATTTCTCGCATTCTCTATCTCCGCAGACTGGAAGCTCGACAATCTGTTAACACGACAAATGCATGTTTGTTGATGGGAAATGACATTTGTCAAACAAGAATAAAGGTCCATTCACACAAAAGCACGAACTTTAACTGTAATGGACATAGTGGCCGAATTTGGTATTGCAGCGTGGGCCCAAACACATGAACGCGCTGGTCCGTTGACTATCATTGTGCACGTTCACAACGGCAGAACGTTCGTGCGCGTTCGTGTACGTTCAACGGCAGCGCGTTCATGTGTTTGGGCCCAGACACTATTGCAATCCATCCCAGATGGAAGGAGAACTCGGATGCCATCTCTATTCATACTCTAAGGTGGCACCCTGCCAGACTGGATTACCAGCCAAGGTGCCTGGACCACTGAGCCATGGCCCAGGCCGAAAAGCACTGCTTTTGAACAAACCATGAATCTTTAAGCCTGAATTATACTGTACTTATTTACTTAGTTGTGTGCAGCGAAAATAGTAGATCTAAAATCTCAACACATTACGCTGAGACACGTTGTGGGTCTGCCATTTGTGGTGTGTCACACAGCGTGTACAAATCAGTCATTAGAGCGCCTAGAGCCTAAAAATTTAAATAAACTATTTAGTACAACATACACAAATGTCATGAAAATAAAAACTGATAGCCTGTCATAGACATAAAAAGATAGACATGTGCTCCGGCTCTGTGTATCGTAAGGTTGGCTGCCTTAAGAGGCGGCTGTTCATAGCTACTGTGGAGTCAGTACTGCTGTATGGGGCCGAGACATGGACCCTCACAGTACAACAGGAAAAAGCCCTGGATGGAGTCTACACAAGAATGCTACGAATGGCACTAGGTGTCACATGGACTGACCGCATCAGAAATGTGGACCTCTATGGGGACCTACCACGCGTCACGGACAAAGTCAGAGAGAGAAGGATGAGGCTGGCAGGGCACTGCGTCAGGCACCCAGAACTTGAGTCAAGTAAATTGACCCTATGGGAGCCAACCCAGGGCAAAGCCAGGAGGGGAAAGAAGCGTACCACCTATGTAGACGTGCTGCGGCGCGACAGCTTGGCTGACAACACTGCAGAGCTCAAGAACCTGATGTTGGATAGGAATTTGTGGAGGGCAGCGATCCAGGAATCCCGAGTTGGTGTTGGCTAGACCTCACTCTCGCAGCAAGAAGAAGGCTGCCATTTTTGTTTCCGTGCCACAGCACGCTGCTGCTCAAATGACTACTGGCCAATCACAGCCTGTATTTCCCGGGACGTTGAGTGGCAGCGTGCCGTGGCTCCACCACAACATGGCTGCCTCCATAAGATTACATGTCACTCCAATGAATGCAGCGGCCAATGAGGAATCTAGGTTATCTATGGGCTCTATCCTCACTATTCCATGATCTAGTCAGAACTTTAACCCTTGAGACAGAGGGTTAGAGTTCTGATAAAGTGTTCGACTCACCCTCACCCCCATGCTCAGTTTGTCCTGAAACCACAAGGCATGAGTTTCTCCATGTCGGCCAAAGCCCTGAAAACACACACACATAATGTTTGTTTTGACACTGTTTTACATCACCTAATCATAGCAAAACGGGTTAGACTTTAAACACATTGAGTGCTACAGTGTGACATTTTCTCAGGATTGGTGGTGCTAAGCGATTAACATTGGACTTTTGAACTTTTTAGGGGCCCACAGCGAGGGGCTTCTTATAGCGAGAATCACACCGCATAAATCAAAAGAAAGCCAAACTTGTCCACTTCAATTTTTTTATGATTCTACCATCTTCCATTCTGGAGATATACCTTTTTCTAACACCTGCTTTTGGCTGCACGCTGCTCGCTTGAAAAGACAGCAGAGATATGGAAGGTTGAAGTTGACAGACATTGACAGACAGATATAAAAATGAACACAAATAATATCATATACATACTACACACTGAATGAAAGCCCTGAATGTCTACTTTTAGGAGGAAAACAAATACAGATATAAGTGAAGTGAGCAGTGCAATGTTGTGAAACATTGCACTGCTCACTTCACAGGGGTGTGATTTTTATTATCATGCGGTAGTTTCATACGGTATATAGTATGTACATGTCGCTATAGGCCTTATTTTGTGAATAATAGTTCTTCAGGTCCATGCATTCTCTGAAATCCTCTCTGAAAAAGAGTATTTTAGACAAGGTATGGACCCGACAACTAAATATTCACAAAATAAGGCCTATAGCGTACATACTATAGACATATCTGATCATTGTCTCAGTAACAGGGGGGGCAACAAAAGTCTTGATCAGTGTAGGCTACCTTCCACTGATCGTTTCAGAAGGATAGTATAACGGTGAGACGCGTTAGTGGTTGACATGTCTGGACATGTTAGGGCAAAGAACCACAGGAGCGATAAGCGATGGAAAGAAAGGAGCTTCATCCACTCGAGAGAGACGCTAATCCCGGCTGTGATTTCGACAAAATGACAGATAACTCGATGGCTCCCGCAGTTTAGGATGAGCCATGTGTATTCGTTATACATTACAAACGGGTCGATTACGTCCCAGACGCCTTCATTGCGGTCTTATCACTGCAATTATAATGAATAAAAAGTCGGTTACAATCACACTACGGAGTACGGATAGTGTTGGGTGCATTGGCTGGCGAAGGCGCTATGGCTAATGGCGATGATGGTGATCCACGGTGTCGAGAGAATCGCTAAGCCCGGCTGTGATCTCTTCTATACGGGCTTCTTTGCCCAAACATGGGTGGTGAAGACATAAAGCGGCCAGTTGATCATCTCTCTCATACGTCATTCGTTTCGCGTATCGTTATGAAATGGCAATCGTTGCAGATTATTCTTGGTTTATATACGGGCAGAGGGCTATCTTTTTTCGAGAATGAGAGGACGAGGTGCAAGGCAGTTGCCGTTGGAGGCGTTATATCTGCCGTTATATCTTTTTTCCGAGAATGAAAGATGCAAAGCGATCGCAACGCGCAGTGGGGCCTGGGGGGGTTCCACGGCTGTGATCTCTCCTAGTATACGTGCTTCTTTGTCCAAACATGGGTGGTGAAGACGCGACGGCGAAAAAACAGACAGTTGATCATATCTATCTCCTATACTGCTTCTCCTATGGCGGTCCTTCGAGAATACGTCATTCGTTTCGCAAACGTTATGAAATGGCGATCGACCGTTGCAGATTATTCTTGGTTTATATACGGGCAGAGGGCTATCTTTTTCCGAGAATGAGAGGACGGGACGAGGCGGCGGTGCAAGGCAGTTGCCGTGACGGGAGAAACCATGTAAAAACAGGAGGGGAGGGGAATCGAGTGTATTCACACACACTAGAGTATGGGTACCTCCATTTTAGATCCCCTGACATCTGCGTTGGTCTATGCCGTGCAGGCCGGCGAGGCCGCCTCCAGTACGTCGTAATGGATACGGCATGCCAGACCAGACCTCTTTTCAGGAGGGGGGGGCTTTTAACTCCCGGATCACATACCGGACCTTTGTAGAGCCGATCGGTGTTACTTTCTATGTTGTCCGGGCGCGTATAAATATGAAGTACAGTAATCATTAAAAAAAAACATAAAACGTATAGATACGTTTTGCGCATACGGCGTTCGAGATTAATAAAGCGTATGGATACGTTTCCAGCATTTGATGTGTTAATATATTAGCGCCCCTCACTTCATACGGGTGCGAAGTGACACCCAACATTGCTCTCTCCCCATTAATTTGTTTTATCCAAAATGTGTTTGCAGTGGGTTTGTGTAGCATGTCTTAATGGTGTTTGTGTGCATGGCATTGGTTTTCAGCTTACTTCTGAAGCAGGTCGGACTGAATCTCCTGCAGCGTATTTGTGAGAGTTTCCACCAAATTATCCTCCGAAATGTTCTCCAAATTGCGTTGTTGTTGTTCTCTGTCTCTCCTCACAGCGTCACACTTCCGCTCCGAGACCAGCAGCTGGATTGGCACTCCCTGCAGACAGGGGAATACATCTCAATCACAAAACAATCTATGATATTCTTCTTTTCTGTTCTACAAACTTCTTTTCCGTGTGTACATGTCCTAGCACATCTTCAATTCTGAATTTTTTCCTTTTTAAATGTTTTAGTTGGACTCCAAGGCCACCGTACGCGTCGCTCTTCATTCATGTGTGGTCCGGTCACTTCCTAGTGTACCGCTGCAGAAAGAATGCCTCGTCTCTCCTAATCTAGGGCGTTCTCCGTGGTTTTGATCTGATGGATATACTAAGCTCTTCATTTCTGACTTCTCAACTGCCTCTTGTTCAAAATGCACACGTGCACGTACACTTTCTCTTATGTTCTTTTGATGAAATAATGGTGAAATATATTACCGTAATCTTTTTGGGTATGATTTTAAGCAGTTATCGCGACGCAGGTCGCATTTACTAGGAAATCATGCATTTCCCCAACAGTCAGTCACACCCCATATATGGTCATGCCTCGTGACATCACGTGATGTCATTAATATTAAGCCCATATGTGGAGATTCCTAACCCATCAATATTGGCCAGCAACTATACATCTCACCTCAAACCCTTAGATCTCCATATATGTTTTGACATTCCATATGTTGATCCCAGGTGGGGCGAAATACTTTCGCGGCGGAGACGTAAGTCCCGACCTATTATTTTCCGTTGTTGGCTATATTCGAGTACGTCATGGCGTAAATATCAATTCGTCCCGACGTTTTATTAATTCGCCCCAACGTCGGGTCTATAAAATAATTCGCCACGACTTAATAATTCGTCGCAGCGTTAAGAATCCGTTGTGGCGTGAGGACTCGTCGCGGCATAGAACGGGACTCGTCGCGGCTATATCTACCCGTTTGCGACGTAATAGGTTGACTTTGGTATATTTGCGGTGGTATAGAATCCGTTGTGGCGTGAGGACTCGTCGCGGCATAGAACGGGACTCGTCGCGGCTATATCTACCCGTTTGCGACGTAATAGGTTGACTTTGGTATATTTGCGGTGGTATTGCCTTTTTCCGCGCATCGTGCCCGGGGCCCGGCACGTGCGCCTCGCCGGTCCGATTCCGTGGAGCTCTCCGCCGTCTCCAGGCGAGCCCGAGTGGTTCTCTGGGGTTCCAGCAGGCCTTTTTCCGCGCGCATCGTGCCCGGGGAACGGCCCACGCGCCCGGGCCTGGCACCACCGCGTGCACCTTGCCGGTCCGGTTCCGTGGAGCCCTTCGCCGTCCCCAGGCGACCCTGCGTTCCAGAGCTGTCACCTCTTTTGCCCACCGAAAATAGCAGATCACCAGCTCCCCGGGCGGCCTTCCTACATACGGGATGGCCCGACCCGCGTCTGTGGACCCCTGGGGGGGTCCCCGTGGACCCTTGGGGATAACGGTAGTCCACGGGGGTCTGTCTGTGTGTGCGCGCACAACGCCGTTTCTATATGTCAGAAAGGCCGCAAGGCGTTTATAAAAGAGAGAGAGAGAGAGAGAGAGTGTGTGAGTGAGAGATAGAGTGAGAGAGAGAGTGAGATTGAGGGGGGGGGGGGGGGGGGGGGTGAGTGACCGGCTGCCGCCACCTCGCAATCAATCATGTGTCAATGTATCTCTCTCTCTCTCGTTATGTTTAATAGTTAATAGTGCGCATTGTATTATATATTATATATATAGTAGGCTAGTATATGTTTTTCGTTAATAATACATGCTAATTATTATTGAACCATTTCAAATATTTATATTTCACTATAGAATTTATGCTCCATTTTACCGATCTAGTCTGTCTGTCTGTCGGCATCTGATCTACAAGCTCACGCATCGCAGCGGACATCGGTTGATTATCGCTGGGCCGCAGCGGGTCTATATCCCCCCCCCCCCCCCCGCTCCTGCAGCAGTCATAGCTTGCCATAATTCTAATGATCATTTGCCGTCTGATTGATATGCAACGAACGTAGGCTATTGGTTTTATAAACGGCAGATCGGAGAGCGCCGTGCGCCCCGTGGATCAGAGCGCACGGGGTTAATGATAATAATATATTATATAGGCCTAATAGGTATATGACAGACAGACAGCCAGCCAGCCAGCCAGTCTGTCTGTCAGTTAGCCAGTCAGCTATATATAGCCTGCAGTCAGCCAGCCAAATAAAAACATGGCACATCATTAAAGACTCAGTGAGAATAGCATAATGTATCATACAGCGAATGAAAGCAAACCTCCCAAGGATGTGTGTGTGTGTGTGTCGCACGCGTGCGTGCGTGCGAACTTCATGACAGTGGTGCAGCATTACATTGTATTTTGATTTGAAATAATGATGAATAGATGTCTATACTGTTGCTTGTGTGTGTGTTTTTTTAGACAATAGACCACTTAATTAACCCTAAAAATATATAGACCTACCCTATAGGGTTAGCTCACTATAGAGAGAAGGTAGGGTAGTGCCCAAGCCTATTCCTATATGATCTGTGGCTATATTAAAGGCCTTTTATAGGTGATCTCACATAATGTGCGAGTCAGAGCTAACGTTACTCAATGATCATTTGCAGACTGATTGATATCACAGCACAGCGTGTGCTGAGAGAGAGAGAGAGAGAGAGAGAGAGAGAGAGAGAGAGAGAGAGAGAGAGAGAGAGAGAGAGAGAGAGAGAGGCTCTATAGGCCGTGCGAGACAGGATTATTTTAAATAAATATGTCTCTGTCTCTGCGTCTCTAGAGCTATAACATATATAGCACACATGTGTGCACATGTGTGCGCGCACACACACACACACACACACACACGAGATTCTGACAGAATGCGGCGGCATGCTTAAAATAAACAGATCTACAAGCTTATAGTGTACCATAGCGTACATACCAGCGTACTTACCGTTCAATAATAATTAGCATGTATTATTATTAACGAAAAACATAAATACTAGCCTACTATTTTATTGGTCTAGTTCAGTTGATTGAAACAAAAGTAATGGAATTCAATTGCCTACATTCAGTATAGGCCTGGTTTTGATATAATGATGCAGGGAGATTTTCTGAGCCAGTCCGTGCCATGTCATTTACTGCATTACATGAATAACGTGACACATTTATTTAGCATATTCATTCATTTTCATCATCCTGGCTTGGTTAGGGACGCACAGGGTCGAGGGGTGCCCAGCACCATGCATCCATGGCTTAATGAGGCTCACCATATCCAATCTATACATTCACGCGTCGCGTCCTCAGCATGTTGTTGTGAGCTTCTGCTATTTTCGGAGCTGCCAGATTAATATTTAAATCTTTAGTTGGAAGAATGCAATAGCATATCATAAGTGTTGACCATAATGGGACGGTTGGAACCAAATGAACCCCCGACGGCCGGCGCTATTCAGCTATAAGGCCTATAAACGATATGGCCATAAAAATATGGTTATGTGGTGGTCTGTGACATGTCTGCGTGCGTGCGTGAAAGACAGACAGAATACGACGCAATGACATGTCAAATTGTCAATTGTAGATCAGCTGCTTGTTATTAAAGTAGGCTAATATGAAGGCAGCGTCTCCGCAAACGTGGACACTAGGCATGTGGAAAATAATCGATGCATATCGATTCATCGATTATGACGTGCGCGATGCGAGTGAATCGGTCCATTCATGTGTATCGGTAAAATTGACAGGTGAAATCTCGATGCATCGTTCGCGGAGTGCTTGCATCGGTAAAATCCGTGGTTGCACCGTTTTTTCATGGTAAATTTCACCCTCTCCTGTGTTTCCGAGGCGCATTGAACGTAACATCAGAAAAGGAAGAAAAAAAAAAGCTCTCTCGCAGCCATAGCTCGCAGCGCACACAGGGCACGTTCGGAAATAGCGCACTGAGCTCACTGTGCAATGCAAACTAATAGGAGAGTGTGCTCCGGTGTGGTATTTCCGAACGCGCCCACAGTCAGTGAACAGAAGCTTCAAGCTACCGTACGACGGTGCAGTCAGAGTAGACACGTTGAGAGCTCTGTCCGTCGATCAGTTGACTTTACACTGTAGCGCTGCGTGCTGGACTGCTCGTAATGAATCTGATCCACACACTCCACAGCTGTGCTTGCTGATTATCCGACGCAAATCTGCGTCGCGATCCTCATCAATTTGTAATTAAAGAAAGCTTCTGCAGTCTGCACAGTGCACACACGTGTAAAACAACAACAACGCCACAGCAGGGTGTAGTTACAGTAGTACTGCTTGCGTCGTTTACAACTTTCCACTGTCCAGCTTTCCCCTGCTGTTCTCTGCGATAGAAGCCTTATTTATATTCTGCAGCAAGACGGTGTCGCACGCCTAAAATTGCAGATCCACAAGCTCACAGCGGGGCGTGGATGAGACGCGTTGTGAGCTTGTACATCTGCTATGTATTTATAACGTTAATAATACATGCAGGCCAGGGTCTTCAATGTTTTTCAGGTCAAGCCAAGGACCACTTAGCTGAGAGTGAGAGATCAAGTGGGGACCCCCACTATACATAGGCAATTATATTATAAAACTGTTGCAGATTAAACTAGACATAGACTTGTTTGACCTGTAATTTTTGTTTTGTTTATTTGTTTATTTTCTATTTATATGTTGGTAACATTAATTGATGAACGATTACATTTTAATCTCTTGAACCCTCTATACTCAAAACCTCAAATTGACCTTTGAGATATAATAATTATACTATATCCTATGATTATTAGTAATCTAACAACCACAATAACCAGCAGAGAGCAGACCCTTTGTTTACTTACATAATTCTATAAGTTGGGTTGTTTGAGATGCAGAGCTATAATACTAACCTACAGTAAAACAATAAATTGCTTTGAATTTAAATGTAATGCTTTTTACATGTTTTGGGAAATTAATAGAGCTTTAATATAAATCCTTTCTATTGTGATGAATCGCCATCAAATCGCATCGTATCGGTAGAGGGGTGAATCGCATCGTATCGCATTGATTTGAACTAAATGGTTATCGCATCGCATCGGGAAGAGGGAGAATCGTATCGCATCGTATCGCCAGGGGATTCCATGTATCTCTAATGTATCGTATCGCTGGCAGTGCATCGAGATGCGTATCGAATCGTGAGATGAGACGAGATTCACATGCCTAGTGGACACCCGTGGCCCCCCTTGATCCCCAAGGGTCAACGGGGCCCCCCCCCAGGTATGTAGGAAGGCCGCCCGGGGGTCCCGGGACCCGTTTGGGCGGCCCGTCAGGTGGTTTTCGAGCTTGTGGATCTGTAAAGTAAAGTTAGTAACTAATCAGAAGCAAACGTTAAACGTTTGACAAGCAATATGCAAAATACAACTATAGTTGTATTTTGAATATTGCTTGTCAAACGTTTAAGGCTTATAGCCTATTTAATCTGATTGGTATAGCTCTGCATGGTTGCTGCTTCTGATTAGTTACTAACTTTACTAGACCAATTTAAAATAGTATTAGATGTTTTTCGTTAATAATAACTTATTATTTATTTCAAATCAAAATACAATGTAATGCACCACTGTCACGAAGTTCGCACACACGCATGCGACACACACACACACACACAGATTCTGACAGAATGCGGCGCATGCTTAAAATAAACAGATATACAAGCTTATAGTGTACCATAGCGTACATACCAGTGTACTTGCGTTCAATAATAATTAGCATGTATTATTATTAACGAAAAACATAAATACTAGCTTACTATTTTATTGGTCTATAGTTGCTGGTTGCTGCTTCTGATTAGTTACTAACTTTATTAGACCAATTTCAAATAGTATTAGATGTTTTTCGTTAATAACTTATGCTAATTATTACTGAACTGATTACTGAAAATTATTGCTGCTATATGTTGATTGCCCATTTGTATAACACATTATATAATATAGGTGCTTGTATGGTGTGTGTATATATAATAGGCCTACATTTAAATGACCACATTTAACACACACACACACACACACACACTAAGGCTGTACCCTAGACCTTATTTTGGGACTCGAACTTCGGCAGAAATTTTCGAGTGAACATTCGGACCATTTGTTTCTAATTCATTTAAAAAATAAACGTCTCGATCAGAGCGTCTGAGTTTCTGTAGCAGTTTTCGGAAGGGCGGGGGAGCAGTCGGTTTGGGGGGGTTCCCGACGGCTGCGCGTCGCTTCCTCCTCTGACAGAGGGGAAGCGAGTAAGCGACGCCGTCAGAAGCCCCCTTGCTCTGGAAGGCCCCTCAGACACACAACGTGTGTTTTTGCGACAATAACATACAGCCTACCGGTATGTAAGAGGAATATAAACACAAGACTTCATATTTACCCTGCTCTAATAATGCAACAAAAGTGTGTTCTTCCACACTCACAAGAAGTGGGCACAGTGAAAAAGCAGATCTTCCGTGACCGTTTTGCTCAGAGTTCACTCCTTTTTGCTATCATGCTAGAGAGCATAATGCTAATATATTATGGCTGCTAGTAAGAAAAGCGATCATGCTGGCGTGTGTGTGAGTGTGAGTGAGTGAGTGAGTGAGTGAGTGAGTGAGTGAGTGAGTGAGTGAGAGAGAGAGAGAGAGAGAGACGCGTCAGTCTCCAATCACCAAATGAACGTGCACAGCAGAACAAGAAGGGGAGATTTCTTTAAAAAATCGTAACTTCTGACAGGAATGCACTAGAAACTTACTTTTTTTTACATGTTCATATCGCATTCTCGCCGAGATATATTCAAGTTCAATATTCAAGTTAATAAAAAATAAAAAATAATAATTATTATATTTTTTTTAAATAAAAATTATATTAAAAAAACGAATGGTTCAAGCCCATTAATTAAGATTCGAGTGCCAACCCTAACGAGCGAACATTCGAACCTTGAATGTTTGGGGACAGCCTTAAAGGGACACTTCACCCTTTTTGCAAAAAAATATATGTTAATGACGTTTAGAAGCTTTAGATCACTTTCCTGGGGGTATTTATGTGTGTAATATGTGGTTTTAGATATTTTAGATTGTAGCAGTGAGCCTGTTTGCTCTGATGTCATGGACACTGGTCTCACTACCTTCCTGGAATACAATTCCCATAATTCTTTGGTGCACTGCTCCTCCTTGTGGATAGGGGGAGAGCTGTCTTACTGAGACAACATGTAGTCCAGGAAGGAAGTGAGCCCAGTGTCCATGACATCAGAGCAAACAGGCTCACTGCTACAATCTAAAATATCTAAAACCACATATTACACACATAAAGATCTCCAGGAAAGTGTTCTAAAGCTTCTAAACGTCATTAACATATATTTTTTTGCAAAAAGGGTGAAGTGTCCCTTTAACACACACACACACACACTAGAGCCCTGCACGGGCCTAAAATATAGGGGCCCGTGGAGTTAAGGCCCGTCCGGCCCTAAGCCCGTTGGTACAGTCCAGAAACGGCCCGGGCCCGGCCCGGAAGCCCGACATATTTTTATTTAATATTTCAAGCATACGTGCCGCTGCCGCGGTCGCTCTATTGGTGCACGGACTCAGCAGCAGCAGCTCACTCACAGCTGCACTATATCGCTCTGATAAACCTGCATTCTGCAGTTTCTGCAATGTACAAATCCAACTTTGTTTAGTGTGCTAATAAATGCTCCCGCAGTATTTAATGTTTTTAGAGCCGTAGCCTATAGGCTACTTACTTAGTACTCGGTGTGTGTGTGTACAGCTGCGCTGCACAATAATTAGGAGAGAGAGAGGACGAGAGTTTATAGGTCTCTCTCACACACACACCCCCTTGGGATTGGGAAGTTTGCTTTCATTCGCTGTATGATACATTATGCTATTCTCACTGAGTCTTGTGTCATCTATGTGCCATGTTTTTATTTGGCTGGCTGACTGGCTATATATAGCTGACTGGCTAACTGACAGACAGACTGGCCGGCTGCCCAGCGATAATCAACCGCTGTCCGCTGCGATGCGTGAGCTTGTAGATCAGATGCCGACAGACAGACAGACAGACAGACAGACAGACAATGCGCTATACGAGCGCGGTGAGCTTTGATGAACGGCTAAATGAATATAGCCGTGTATATAAATTAAATTCATATGTCCTTGTAGGTTATCTATTGTGTTGGCCAGCCCCCCCCCCCCCCCCCCCAGAAGGACGATCGTAATCACATTGCCTTGCGCTGTGCGTAAAATAGTATTTTTTTCAGTATGAGGCTATACGCAGCAAGTGCAAATTACGTCGCAAACGGGTATATAGATATAGCCGCGACGAGTCCCGTTCTATGCCGCAACGAGTCCTCACGCCACAACGGATTCTATACCACCGCAAATATACCAAAGTCAACCTATTACGTCGCAAACGGGTAGATATAGCCGCGACGAGTCCCGTTCTATGCCGCGACGAGTCCTCACGCCACAACGGATTATTAACGCTGCGACGAATTATTATTAAGTCGTGGCGAATTATTTTATAGCCCCGATGTTGGGGCGAATTAATAAAACGTCGCGACGAATTGATATTTACGCCATGACGTACTCGAATATAGCCAACAACGGAAAATTATAAGCCGCGACGCAAAATGATTCAGTCACAACCTAGGTCGTCCGCCGTGAATGGATTTCGCTGTCTCTCGTTGATCCTTCCCCATCAATCCATCCTCTTCGATGTCTCCGTTTTGACCGATACCCGTCCATTTAAACTCTAGGCGGGCCCGCCCT
The DNA here is from genome assembly GCF_964188405.1 of Protomyctophum parallelum. Taxonomy (NCBI): domain Eukaryota; kingdom Metazoa; phylum Chordata; class Actinopteri; order Myctophiformes; family Myctophidae; genus Protomyctophum; species Protomyctophum parallelum. The sequence continues at coordinate 17,037,650 of NC_139699.1, forward strand.
AAAGTTATTAGTGCAGCTGCCCCCAGCAGCCGGCGAAAAAGAGTTCTCAACAGGACGGAAAATTAAGGCCCGGCCCTACCTGGGCCCTCATCAAACCCTGTACACTCAAGACACTGCCCCCTGCTGCCAACCTTAGATCTCCATGTATGGAGCTGACATGTTCTGACATTCCATATGTTGATCTGACCTCATCAAACCCTGTACACTCAAGACACTGCCCTGCTGCCAACCTTAGATCTCCATATATGACATTCCATATGTTATGACCTCAAACCCTGTACACTCAAGACACGCTCCATATATGGCCAGTACAGAATTCATTTCATATGTTGATCTGACCCCCCATTCCAAAGCGCCAGCGCTCGCACAGCGGCGACTAGGCGCATGTGCGCTCGCCGCTCACCCTCAGACGTCTTACTGATTATTATTTTTAAGTAATATTGTGATCTATATCTGTTTATTATCTATATAGAGGCCATGAATGAGTCCCTCTCCCTCCTTACATCACTGATATACTGTTGTTACACCAATTTATTAACTTTCTTTAGGCCCATCACAATTATTACATAATCGTCTAATCGCATTATTTACCTTTACTTCCCAGTGGTTGGACTTCCATCTATGGGTGTGGTCTCGGAGGTCAGTCTCCACCCTGATGTTTTTATCCTCCAGCATGATGCGGTACTTTTCACATGTTTTCTTGATTTCCTCATCAACATTTCCGATGGGGAATTTGGGGATGATGACCACCTGACACGACACACACACACACACACACACACACACACACACCCTAGTGGATTTCATTCAACTGTATGGCCCTCATTTATCAACCGTGCGTACGCCAAAATATGGGCGGACGCCGAAATTACCGACATTTTCGGCATTTAACATTTCCGGCAAAGCTTGAAATTGAACGTGACAACGATCAAAAGTCACGTCTACTCGGCAGCTGCTGTACGCTGTTTTTCTGTCTTACACAAGCGGAGCAGCCTTGTCTGAACTGCTGAGAGGCTGTCACAGGCATCTAAACATATATGTATTCACTCCTAAAATGTTTATATAAAAGGTATGTATATGTATATGGGCTACATGTAAAAAATAAATAAATAAAAATGTTAAGGAATACATGTGTCATATGAAATTAGTAGGAGATAAAATCGCGCAATTAAAAACAATGTTGCAAGAGATGCTTAAGCCATTTAAACAGTGTTTTGCATGAGCGCATACATGCGAGGATTTGGGCTGTCTGTGCTGAAATATTTCCATGACGGGACGTTGGAGAGTATAGTGCAGCAGTGCTGCAGCTCAGCTGCGGAGAGTCCCAACGTGCAGGTATAGCCTACTGTAGCCTAATCTACAGCATGAAGGCCGATGTCTTTCTTACGGTATGTGCAATATAATAAACCTGACACGTCGCTCGAATGCCAAATGTACCGTGCCAGGCTGCCAGCACAAGTGGGAACTGCATCGGAGATATAGGTATATTACCCAGCCAGCCCATGCACCAGCCACATGAGGCTATATAGGTTTTGGCTGCACATTCATATAATGACAGTTGACAGCCCGGCTACTGCAGTGACTAACGACTGCGAGGCAATCTAAATAGACTGTCGAACGTCGGAACGTGCATGGTCAGTTGGTCACGGACGGACCACTGTGATAGAGAGAGACAGACACACAGACAGACAGACAGACAGACAGAGCACCTGCGAAACAGCAGTGTGTGTGTGCCTATTTGTTATTTAATTATGGTACACAGGTTCAGGTTTTCGTTCACAAATATATCTTGTTGTATATTCAATTAAAAATACTTTAATAATTTAATATACAACTAACAACACACAGTGAAAGTTGCAAATAGCGATATGTGCGTGCGTGCGGGGGGTGAGGCGGGCAGCAAGGGAAGCGAAGCGAGAGGAAAAACAGACAGCTTTATTTAATGTGTCATGTAGGTGCGTGCGTGCATGCATGACAGCAAGGCAAGCGAGGTGAGAGGGAAACAGACAGGGTAGGACTAGGCCTACAACTTTATTTAATTCATGCAGGTGTTCGTTCTTTATTTGTTTAACAACACACCAGTTAGTTGGGCTTGCAAGTTGCGTGTGCGTGCTGTGCGTGTGTATGAGAGAGGGGGGTGAGGCGGGCAGCAAGGCACGGGAGAAACCTATTTTTTCATGTAACCATGGTTTCAGGAAACGTATTGCCGTTGTTCATGTCGCAAAAACGAGGGCGAGGCTTGAGTTCTTAGGGCGTGCCAGATCAAATTCAGCCGCGACATTTATTAACGTGAGAACAAAATTAAGGAAGGATCAGCTGTTTGCGATCACTTTATAAATGCCGTGGCGACGTGGGTGTACTACGAAACCTGCACTCGAATCTGTGGCAGATTTTACACTCGATTGATAAATGAGGGCCTATGTGTCTTGAAGAATTCCTAACAGAGTCTGAGTATACAAATAGATTAATATTGATATTGATTGATTGATTCACTCTTTTCCGATGGATCCGTTACGGCTGATAAGCCACTCCAACCTACTCACATACAATGTGTATGATTGGTCTTTGTACAGTGTGTGACTGTGTGTTTATGTACAAGATTGTGTGTGTGTGTGTGTGTGTTCATACCTGATGAGGGGCGACGTTGGGCGGCACCACCAGGCCCTTTTTGTCTCCATGGACTATGGCCAGAAGGCTGATGGTCCTGGTGGTGAGGCGCCACGAGTTCTCGTATGCATGCTTCTCTTCTGTTTCATCAGGGACGTTGATCTTAGCAATTTTGTTACCCAGATGGTTACATGTGGCTCCCTGAGGCAGGTAGAGAGTAGGGGCGATATAGTAACTGCATCGACATTTTTAATTTCAATAATCGAAGTATATAGATATGTAAACAGCAAATATGCAAATGCTATAATCGGTACTAAGTAAGTATTTGTGCAAATACTGTATAATGTCCATGTATTTGCCAGAGAATCACCGTTTACTTTATATCCATAAAAGAACCTGCACTACCCATATGTTTCACACAGATTATTCTTTGCTAAATAGTATCGATTTTAAATCATTGAATCGTATCACCATGAATGAACCAATATCGTATCATCAACCTTGCATCGTATCGCTGTTTTTTACCAGGACGTCCACAGACGTCCTGGGCACTACATGCGGTAATTCATAGGACGTCTGGATGTCTTGGGCACAAAGTGTTAAAATGTATCATTACACCCCTAATAGGAGAGATATCATTGTCTCCACCAGGCCGAAGGCATGGGGGGGGAGAGTATGTTTTGCACTCCGTCCGTCCGTGTGTCCGTCCGTCCGTCCGTCCGTCCGTGTGTGTGTGTGTGTGTGTGTGTCCGTCCGTGTGTGTGTCCGTGAGCAGCTAATCTCGGCCACCGTTAACCCGGTCGATGCCAAATTTTGCACACACACTCCCTGGATGCCAACGATGAACCTCTGCCCCAAACTTTCCAGAACGGCCTGTTATAGCGCCACCAGGTGGCCGCTTTGTGCAAAACAAGTTTTTGCACAGTACACCTACAGATTTTGTCCAAACATCACGCAAATTGGTACACAGTCTCTCTCAGATTACTCAGACTCCATCCTGATTGGCTTCCAAAGTTCACAGGAGTGCTCAGTTTCAAACAGATGTCCTACATTCCTATCCTGGTGGAGACCTGTGCCCAGAAGGGCACTTTTTCTAGTTATATTATGTTACTCACACAGAAGGAAGCACGTCTGCACTAATGTACATATGGCAGTAGGAAATAGTTAAATCAAACGGTTCATGGTGAGGTCTGTGGATTCTCACGTGGAAGAGCCATTCTTTGCATAAATTGCAGCTGCTGAGATTTTGCACTTTGGGGCTTAATGGCATTTGGACATTTCGATGGCGGAGATCTCCCTCTAAGTAAACCTCAGTACACCAAAACTATCTGGATGGATACATTTTACTGCATGTAAAAGGAGTGCTTCACAACAAACAAAACACACACAGAATGTAGCACAGTCTTTAAGAGAAAATAAAGACACCATGAAAGGCTTCTATGAATGTATGATGTGTATTCTTTGGGGATGAAATACCTGGATGGCGTAACCATTAACAGGGATGAAGACCACTAATTTGGTGGTGGAAACCCCGCTGGCCAACGTCTCCCTATTCCTCTTTACCACAGGGATGGCCAGCAGCCGCTGATAAACAATCTCATACAGGTGCAGGATCTTCTCGACCTACAAACATGCATGCACAGTGTCGTCGTAATGCAGGAAAAACCTTGTTTGCGCAGGGACAACAAATCTTGAAGGTCTATCTACACATTGTGTTGGAAAATCATGCACAAAAGGCAACTTTGTCACATCCAGTTCTGTGTGATCAGGCTTCACTTCTGTTTCTATAAAAAGTGATTAAATTGAGTTCCCACAAAGCTAAACATAGGCCTGTTAGAATGAATGTGAAGATTTTTTAAATCATGTCTGCAAAATGACGGCAAGAACGGTAGAGATTAAGATTAAGGTACAGTATATGAAATGGAAAAGAAGTAGTAATGATTTTCAAACCTCGTTCTCTGCGTCTTCCTCCGTGGCGAAGGCTGTGTGTGCCTCTTGCTGAGGAGAGGAGAGAGGAGGACAAGTGTTGTAATGTGCACCGATTCTTTTTGAGGGGCACTAGCCCGGCTAACGTTTGGCTTTTGAAATTACGTCACATGGCAGCCAAGTCTATGGACTTTTAATGTTTGTTTACAGCCATAAATAGGCAGGCTTCTAAAAGTCAGGCGCTCCTCACTTCACACAAGTGTTATTTTGTTCAGCTAATTAAGGCCTGATGCAGATTGTGAAAATGCCCCATCTGAACAACATATGTTGCTCAGTGGTTCTCAAACTTGTGCATGTCCAAGGACCCCCAAAAGTATATGCATTTGGCTGTGGATCTCCCCCATCTCATAATATTTCATTCCAGGGACTCCTAGAAGCAAAGATTTGAGTTAAAATTTTGCTTAAAAAAATATATATACATTTTGTCAAAAAAATACTACAAATACTTTTCAAAAAATACTACTGTTTTTGAATAAAACACGGAACCTTTCCCGGTTTGAAATGAGTTAACCCATTTTGGGCGGGGACCCCTTTTGGTGTTAGCATTATGTTATGCTTTAGCTATTGAAAAAGCTCATAGCGCGTCACCGAGTGGCGCGCTACGAGCTTGTAGGTCTGCTATTTTTGAAAAATCGAAGAACGCCTGACATAGAAACATAGCTTTTTTCAGAAAACTGTCAGGATGTAGAAGACATTTTTAAATCTGATCTCAGGTCAGAATGGGTTAAACAACATGAAAGAGCGTGAACAGACACTGACCACAACTTGACACCACTGGTTCAGTTTGATGGGCAGGCCGCTGTAGGACTGGGCCAATTTGGCGTAGGCTTGGTACATCTCTGAAGCAAGAGTTTCTATGGGGGGTTCTTCTGCCTGGGAAGGAAGGAGGAAGGTCCGCACACTGTTATGAGCTCCAATTCTTTATTTTAGGTTACAACGTTTCGACCTCTTGGGTCTTCTTCAGGTAATCAAATGGGTTCTTCTGCCACCTGAGTCACCAGAGGAGGAGAGTTTAAAGATATTAAAGATATGAAACTAAATCAAATAAGGTAAAACCAAGTAAAAAAAATAAAAATCATCATTAAAGTCAAAAGAGATCACCCAATCATATTGTCCCAAAAGAATGCTGCTAAACGACAGGTCACCCAATTAGAGTTCTCATTTTCTGCCCGAAACCGACCGGGCCGGGCCTCAGGCTCTGTGATTTTCCGTGATTTTAAAATGTTCTTTTTTCAAAAATGTTATAATAACAATAGCAATTCTGTTATTTGTGTATTGTGTAGGCTATATAGCCTACAAGTATGTATTTATTATGAAGAGGGCTGCACTATGGCGATTCACTTGTGACAGGAGGAAGAGGGAGGAGTGGAGGCGGGGGGCTTGGACTGGATTACTGACTGCGCAGGCAGAGAGAAGTGAACGGTGGGGTGGTTGTTTAATGTTTATACCGCTGGCTGGCCTCTGTTTTGCGGTGCACCAAATGAGCTTCAGTTCATAATGCTAAATGTTTTATAAATCAATTGGATTATCACACGATAGACTGCAACATGACAAAAACAGTTGCACTGAGCCATCTCGTTAAACCCAGCTGGCTGCGATGAATAACCTAATCATTAGGCCTAATCAACGTCATATAGTCACCAACCATCCATATAATTCTGTAGTGTATGATCTGACTACGCAATGTTACAGTCCACTGCAGGCTACAGGCTATTTGATTTACAAAATGATTAGTATTATAACCGCCGTCCCTCAGTGCGGCAGCGGCGCTCCTCGTTATATGTGCCCGATTTAAAATAACAGATCTCTAAGATGTCGAGACACGCCATGAGCGGGTGCATGGATGGTTTGTAAACTTTGTAGGCTATGTTTGTTCTTTTGGACACCGCACGGGGACGATACTTGGGGTCTTGGACATAGCTTTACCTCAGAGGAAACGGGGAGCTACTCACCATTCACCACCACTGGAAATGGAATCCATTAGAATGATATGGAAAATGGAAATGGTACATTAACAGTCTAACGTGAGCTACATAAATCCTTTATTTCGGCGATAAGTCCATTGAACTCCGTTCTCACTCTCACACAGACACACACTGAAAGAGAAAAAAAAGAACGCCACTTTATTTCATGGCCAGCGCAGCAGCATGCGCCGTCAGTGGTTCACTGACGGTTCACTGATGGCGCATGCTGCTGCGCTGGCCATGCATTAAAGTGGCGTTCTTTTTTTTCTTTGTCGGGCTTTATAGGGCTTCGGGCCTAACATTATGCTATTTTTTAGGGCCGGGCCGGGCTTCGGGCTGACCCAGTTAGGGCCGGGCCGGGCTTCAAATTTCGGGCCCGATGAGAACTCTACACCCAATACAGTATATTGTTCATTGTACTGGTTGTTGTTGGGGTATCTGCAAAGGCAATTTGCACATTGGAATGGAATTTGTTCTGAAATGTACCCACCCTGACTATTGTGCAGTGCTCCATTTATAATAGACCCCTTGAATCCGAGCCCGAGGTGACCATTCAATGAAAATAGCAGATTTACTGTGACAGCAAAGGGATTTTGCGTAGGAACAGACTTGGAAAAGATGATGTCGTTTACTTTCAACCCAGCCTTGCTTACCTCTGGGAAAAAGTCTGCCAGGAGGGAATATTCCTTGTACAGGGCAGCCTTGGACACAAAATCGGGGGAGCCGGGGGAGCCGTAGTAGTTCACCACTCCCAGCTTCTTAATCTTCTCGTCCAAGAACGTTTTGATGTTGTCCCAGATGGCAGAGCACCATGGACTGGGGAAGCAACAGTCTTTGGTGGCAACCACCATCTCTGCCTTGGCCATCACCTGGACAGACAGAGGGAGACAGAGAGAGGGAAGGGTGGAGGAACAGCGGGATAGATACACGCCATGGTTAGAAGGCAGGCTTTAGCTGTAGTATAAACAGTGTTCCTGGTCAACAGCACCCATATACATTTTTGTATTAAGTAATATAAATCCCAGGTCCCATTCTGACCTGGGAACGATTCTGCAAATGTCTTCTAAATCCTGACTGTTTTCTTGAAAAAGCTATGTTTTTCTATGTCAGTCGTTCTCAAACACTTTCATGTCACTTTTCATGATTCTTCAAAAATAGCAGACCTCGTAGCTTGTAGATCTGCTATTTTTCAATAGCTAAAGCATAGCATAATGCTAACACCAAAAGGGGTTCCCGCCCAAAATGGGTTAAAGGTGTAGTGAAACGGAAATGGTGAACAACATGAAAATGGTGTTTCAACATGAAACACCGGTCTGAAGTTTCTGAACCAATCAGAGCGTCGCATCCCTTCAGGCGATGGGACGGTAGCTAGGGACGGTAGTTATGCTATGCGCAACAGCGTGGTGTTTGTTTATAAATCATATGGTCGGCCAGCACAACCAGTTTACTGTTATGAGGCTTATTTCTACCCTATAATGTTTTCAGATACAGTATTCTGTAATCAGTAGCAGCTGTGATGGACGGAGGCGCAGATATGGGGAACTAAACGGGTGAGCTTCATTGTTATTGGCTTTTATCGATGTGTATCTCTACACGTCATACGCAGCACGTTTTCGTTTTAATAAATAAATAATGCAATCGTTTTTATGGACCTTTGATATAAAAACAAACAGAAATGAGAATTTTCACATTTTTTTGGCATCCATCGTTAGGTATGCCCATATAATGACCACGGATATGGTCTAAAAGTGTGAAAAACGTCTTTTTCATTTCAATACACCTTTAAGGGAAACGATGTGAGGAAAAATAGAGCAGGGACCTTGACGTGAATCCTGCCACACTACTAGCCAGCGCAACACCCCATCCTTTGTCGCTTTCTCCTACCAAACCACACCGTTTGCACACATCTCACCATGCACAACACCAACAGCATGCCTGTCCAGACATCACACACTACTTTGCATCCATGCAACTGTCATATTTACAGTACAATACCCATTTCTATGAAAGAACACATTCTTGCGCAAGACCACCAGCCTGTTTGCTGTGACGTCAAAATCGTCACCACTTTGCCGAGTTACACCAACTCCGTTCACTTCATGGGGCCAGTCCAATGGCGCATTGTATAGTAGTCTACGGCCTTCACAGTGACACACGCGTTACATGAACCACGCGACCGGGATGATTTCCAACCCCTTAATGTCCAACCTCACTGCCTCTGATCCACACCAGCTCATTCTACCTCAGCCCCCTCCCCCTCTGGCTGCTGTGCCGGACAGGCGAACACTCCACCTCAGTAACAGTACGCATCGACAAACACCACGTCGTGTTGACTAGACTACACTAATAAGGACCCATAACGGCCACCGCCAGCAACAACCTGAAAAAGACATCTCTCACCTATCGCACGGCAAACGCCACACAACTACGCTTGGTGAACCGAACGCAGCTAAAGCAGCTGCCGTACAACATGGACCTCGCATCAGTGCCACGGGTTCACTGTGGAGGATTTTTGTATCGCATCACAGGGCTGGGGGGACTTGTGTTGTTGCGAGCGCAACAACACATAATTAATAACCCATCCGTTACTACATGTGCAGGGCACAAAACTGGGTCACACAGCTAAAACATGAAGTGGAGTCTGTCAACTCCCGCAATTTCCATCTTCCCATATTGTGCTGCAAAGTAACTCTAGGATGAGCCGCCCAAAGGGCGGCGAAATTCTAGTTTATATTATTATAATAATCATTATGACTCACCTCTTTATACCAGGATTTCGGGTCATCCTCTTTATTGGCTTTTATTGTCAACCTAGAGAGTGGGAAAGCATCTTGTGATATCGTTTTCAAAATGTGTTAATGGAAATCTATCTAGTTTTAGCGCCATTCATAGCATTTCACTCAAGACCAACATGCAACCAACCATCTGTACACTCTAAACATGCTGCTCAACTTAAACGCTACCACAAAGAGTTCAGTTTTCACAAACTACTCAATCTTAACGACAAAGTATACATGCAAATACAGGAATGCAAACTCCAATTACAGTCTTATTCACAATGCATACGAGCTAGCTAGTACAAACAGTGTTTGTTAGCTTGTTGGGTGACAATACATGCTTCTCAGGAAGGAAAGAGGGGGATGGTCAGAGTATAGTGCAAAATTGACAACAATTTAACAAATAATTGAGCATGTTTTACACTCAGTTAAATTGAGACATTACAAATATGATATCATACTATAATTCTAACAATGAATGAATGAATGTCAGAAACACCGCCGTATCTCCTCATTGCCTGCACCAATCGCTCACACTTTTCACACAGGCATTGACCATAATAATATGGAGGTCTTAACAGAGCCCTTTTTTCGATTTGACACATTAATGATTAATAATGAATTTCTTAGTGAATTAACCTCGCACCCTCACACACCTCCGCCCCTTAGCGACACCTGCATCACAGGCCACCGTTCTCACCGTTACCCCACTGGCATGCTTCCTCTCAGCTACCGCTGCAACACAACAAAGAGTGGCCTATAGAATTTGGCGCCACGTGTGTGTGTGTGTGTTGCATCCTTTGGCCGTCTTCTCCTACCAAAACACACCGTTTGCACACATCTCACCATGCACAACACCAACAGCTAGCCTGTCCACACATCAACCACTACTTTGCATTCATATTCATGTCATATTTACAGTACAATACCCATTTATATGAAATAATAATCCAACCGCAACAACTCATCTCCCCGCAAATCACGTGTCACCAGTGAAATGCATGTTGGGACGGACACAGATTAATACTGGGACACAGTTTCCGACCCACACGAGGAAAACAACTCGGTCCCATAGTACAGCTACTCTTGCGTCAGTCGACATAACTTCGTCTTTGGGGAAGCATCGCGGACGGGTTGCGTGGCACAGGCAGCTCCGAGAGAGAGAGAGAGAGAGAGACACACACACACACACACACACACAGTCCGCACCCTCCTCAACCACCTCCTTTGCCGTGCCATACACATGGGCTACATGCACGCTCAAAGCCTGGACACTAATAACGACAGGTTACAGCCCTGCGCGCACCCAGCGTGGCTGCGTGACACACTGAACAGCACGATCACAACGGAATGCTTATCTGTCGGGGTCTCGGGGTGGCCAAATGGAGACGTTTGGGGAAGACAGATCCCGTGCCGTCGGAACAACACAATGACAAAATACATACAGACAGATGCAATGACAACGACATAAATCACACAAAACATCAATTTTTTATCCTGATTATATAAAGAACAAACTACAACTTGCTTTGAAGCCCAAAAAGCCAACCTCCGCGTTCACCGTTTAATAGCTTATATCTCCATGCGCAGCAGACGGTGAGCGGTTAGGGACCGTCTACAAAGTGCAATACCGAACTTGAAAATATTCAAAAACTTCCATTTATAGGCAGAATATCACCACCATATTTACATCACACATCAATGGTGTACTTATGATTGTACTACAGCATTTAATTAGCCTATACTTTTGTGCCCAACCCAACTTCCCAAGACCATCTGTAAACAATTCCCCGCCTATCAGTAATGTGATCTATTACATCGCACACTGAACATGATTTGCTGTTCATATATTCAGAACGGGTAAGGACTTCCATCACAGCTGTTCCCTGAACCAGCTGAGCCATGCCTCACGAAAGTTATTAATGATATTTATTTAATTTATTATGTGGCCCTGCTCTCAAGCTGAACTCCTGCTATATGGCTCAATACTGCAAGTTGAAAACAGACATCAGGTCAGTAGCCTACGTAACGCATTGTAAGGCCTCGGTCATTCACACTTTCACTACACCACGTCTTTTGAAGAAGGCTTCCATTCAAAACCAACAAAGCCATTGACACATCTGTGAACAACTCCACCCCTGTCTGTCCATCTCACCTACTGTAGGTTCCTCAGTCAAAGCAAACATGCAAACGATGCAATAAACTCGCTATGGAATGTTGCTGTAACATACTACCTTTCAATAGGCATTTTGTAGATCAAGGCGAGCGTGAGGCAGTCCCAAAAATGGAACGTATTTGTGACCGCAACGCCCATGAAAAGAAAAGCATTCAACCATTATGATTTGAGAGACAAAAAGAGTAAAAGAGAAAGAAAGAGGGGGGGAGGGGGAGGCTGAGAGAGCGAGCTGATGCAACATCATGTCATACCTGGTCCACTTGCTGCACACATCACGGAATAGCTTCTGAGAGGCCTTGTTGTCGAACCATGAACGGACATGGACATGGTCTTTCATACACTCCTCATGGTCTGTATGAAAGACATTTAATCTAGCTGGATTTAAATCAGGTGATCCCATTCTACTTTAAAGGTAGAATGCCACCATTTTTTCCCCAGTTTGTCATGTGTCTATGAGGTCCATGTGTCTACTTCATTAGACACCCTGGAGTCGTATTTATGTGCAATGATGTATTCATTGCACATAAGTTACTATTACAAACAACAATTCAATTATTTTCAGAATGGATAAATCTATACAATTGCCCAGCTCTACATGAAAGTACACTATACACATACAACAACAATGTCCACAAGCAAAATGAAGGCAACAATGACATTATATGATAGCAGTCACGTTGAAATACCATGTGTAATGAATAATGATCCATAACAAGACTACAGACAGTTCTGATTTGGTGTAAAAACACCTAACACAAAAAATAAAACAAGGTAAACTGTCATGTTGGAAATATTCAAGAAATATCTTTTGTGGCTACGCATGGACCCAGTTTCACATCTCTCTCCTCTCTGTCCTTGGTTTCCTGTCTCACTAGCACACTACTTAATTAGTTTGTTCATTCATTCATATATGTATTTATATTTGAATGGCTACAATCATAAATGGCTTTAAATGAATAGATCTTGTGTGACGAACCTTTGAGTGCAGCCCAGACACAGAAATCCGCCACGGTGAAAGCATTCCCCACCAGGAATAATGTTCCTCCTTCCATGACTTGGTTTAGTTGTTGCAGGCTGGATTGACCAAAGACACTTTTTTTGCTGATCTGCAGCCAATATTTCACCTGGAGAAAAAAGTATAGGTTGATTTACTGTAGATTTGATAGGCCTTTCACAATTACATAATCGTCCAATCGCAATTATTTGAGATGACAAGATAATAACAATTATTCTTTCATAATCGTCAGTTGTTTCCACGTTGAAAAATGTGCATACATTTTAAAACATTTTCCAAAAATGGCAGAAATAGTTGGTTAACTATTTCCGCATTGTATTAATAAGTAGGGATGCACCGAAAATTCGGCCACCGAAAATATTCGGCCGAAAATGGCTAAAAATGTATTTTCGGCCTATTCGGTTTCGGCTCAAATAAGCCGAAAAATATCACCGAATAGTAGTAGTGGTCCTAAAGTTGTGAATCGAACTAAACTGCGGGAAAAACACAGATGTACAAGCCCAACGCGCTGTGCATTGCGACGGGTAGATAGCTTGTAGATCTGCTACTTTCAGCGCAGGAAGGGCGCATGCTTATGACGCTCTTGCATCAGCTCAGCAGGCAGCAGTCACAACACAACACACAAGCAGCAGTCACGGAATGCTTCAATGCACAGGCAGATCCGACACAACTTTATTGCATACATCTGTGCTTTCATCCAAGCTTCCATAGCCTTTTAAATCTTATTTCCCATCCACGGGCACAAGCAACGTGATATCAGCAGCTCTTCCACCCGATCTGTGGACGGGTCGGGTGGTGTTATGTTGACGAGGGAAGCTATAGCTAGCAATAGCATGGGAGCTAACGTTAGTTTTAACAGTACTTTCCATCCGTTCCCCAACACCTCACACAATGATACTGTATCGTTGCGTCTGCCCATGTTTAATGGTCATGAAGGGTTTCACTGTCCACAGCACGTGACAGCAGGCAGACCTGTCAAAACGATGCACTTCCCAAAACTCAGAGACATACCACCACCTATAAATTCAAACCCACCTCTGGAATATTGCTATCTCATTCCACTTTAATTTATTTTATTCCATAGTCTTAGTTTTTCTCTAATAAAGTTGTTTTTATTTGTTTTCTCATGTTCTCCTTGAAAAGTGTCTAAGTACTCAGAGAAGCTTTATATAAATAATATTATTATCACTATTATTATTACTACTTGTTTTATTGCCTATGCTTATGTAGAAAAAAAAGCTCACCGCTCAGGTCAAATAGGCCTATTGATATGCGATTAAAATGTGATTAATTGAGATTAATTAATCACAAAGCCTCCAATTAATTAGATGTTTTTTAATGGAGCCATAAGTGTTTATTATTTAAGTTAGGTTTTGCCATAATTATGTCTTTTGCCATAATCAGGTAGCTTTACAACAAATATGTATTCGGCTATTCGGTATTCGGTTTTCGGCCAACTGTTTCCTATATTCGGTATTCGGTTTCGGCCAAGAATTTCCCTTTCGGTGCATCCCTATTAATAAGTATATAATAAGTAATAAGTATAAAAGTATTACATTTGTCAGTAATGTCTTTGTCTATTCAAGTCATGTGTCATATCTGACCTGTGCAATTTGAGATTACGAAGAATGAGACATAGCCTAAAAGCCGAACAGAATTTTGAATTCTATTCATAATAATGTCGACAAAAAATAAAATAATAATAATCGTTAATCGCATATTTGTGTGACAAACAAGTAATAATCAAAATGTCAAAAAATCAAAATGTTAATTGTGGCAGCCCTAGCATCATAGGTGTGGCGTTCTTAGGTGACTTACCTCTTCTTTCTTTTTTTCATCTTCGCCGCGAAGGCAATGGTTGAAACTGGCCAGGAATTGTGCGATGTCGTCATCTTCCGTCAAATCCTCACTCTCAGTATGTTGACCAACTTGACCATCCTCACTACAAGGAGAAGGACGGGGTGGTTGGTTTGTAGGTTTCAGTGACACACTCAAACGTTGTTGATGGGAAACTGATGTACAGCATCATTCAAAACAAGCTCAGTTTTCTATGAACAGGTTTCAATTGTCCCAGGTCTGAATGAGTCATGAGACCATTGCTCATTGGACCAGAGATTCTCTGTAGCCTCTGCCCCGAACAGGCACTTTACTAGTTCATGAAGTTACATTAAATGTAGGTTTTGTTCATTTCCATTTTTTGACACTGAGGTGACAAAAAAAAAATAATAACATAAGGTTGTCCCGATCCGATCATGTCATCGGAAAACAGGGCCAATCACGCAATTTTCAAATGATCGGAAACGGATTTAGAGCAAAAACGTCAAGGACAATGGGGCACACATATATATATATACACATATATATATATATATATATATATATATATATACATATATATATATATATATCTATCTCATGATATTAGACTGGATATTGTCTGTAATTTTGGATATTGTACTATTACTATTGTGGTATGGCATAAACTATAAATATCGGATCAGGAAAATTCAATAATTAAATGATCGGAATCGGATCAGGAGCAAAATAATATGAACATATAACATATTAAAGTGAACTAGTGAATGTAAAATAAGTTCAGCAGAAAAGATTGGGTTCTGGGATTTAGGAGATTAACCTTAATTCCCATTGGCCACGTTTATTTCTCCAGCTGTTTGCGGTGTGTAGTAAAAGGCATCAGTGCGAGAAAGAACTCTTACCGCCGGAAGTGGAGAATGTTTTTCCTGCCCTCCAACACAGAGAGTTCCAATTTCAGGTACTCTGCAACCAACAGCGCCCCTGGAAGAGGATGGGAATGTTAGTGTCAGCTAACCAACAACACCTGTCAGTACACGCAACAACATTTCTTTCCAGGGCCCAGGGTCAATTATAGAAACCCGTCTCAAGTCTGTGTGCGAGTGCGTCTGTCGTCATTTCTCTTGGGGCAATGCTCAATTGAATTTAGCACTGCAAATCAGAATGCCCGCAACATTCAAGATTAAATCAATGTTTCAAAGTGAGAAACGGAGAGAGAACAGCCATCACTCAATGTCTTTTCACATTTATTTACCTGACCCAGAGCAACAAACGCGTTTCAATCAAATTAGACCCTTCCTCATCCAGGAGTCAGCCCAGCTCCTTATTCAGACATCTGTCATGTCAAAACTTGACAAATGTAACTCCCTTCTTACTGGCCTACCGGCATCACGGCATGTGCTCTTAAGCCTCTCCAATAAATCCAAAATGCCGCAGCTCGCTTGGTCTTCAACCAGCCAAAATTCTCATGTATCCCCCCTTCTCCGCTCCCTCCATTGGCTCCCGGTTGCTGCCCGCACAGAGGACAAAACTCTGATGCTGGCATTCAAAGCAACCAAAGGTACGGCACACCATATCTTGCAAGTCTGATCGAACCCTACACAATTTACAATTTAGGCATTTAGCAGACACTCTTAATCCAGAGCGACTTACATTAAGCAAGAACAAAAGCATGGGAATACATCACATAAAAGCATTTATCATGAAACATGCGTAAGCTAAGAAAGTAACAGTGGAATATCTATATTATGAGACTATACATATAAACTATATATATGCTACTATGCTATACATATGTACTATGGCATGCTATGACTATATACAATGCAATTATAGTGCTGTCTACATAACATGCTATAAGTCTGTATCAAATTCTATCTAAGTCTATGGAAGTGCTATCTAAGGGGGTAGGTTAAGTGCTATGGGCCATGATTGAGTCTGAAAAGGTGGGTTTTCAGACTACGGCGGAAGATTGGGAGTGATGCTGCAGTTCTGACTGCAATGGGAAGGAAGTGCATTCCACAGTTTTGGAGCCAGAAGGGAGAAGAGTCTGGGACGTGTGGAGCGTTGTCCCGGCGTTTTTAGTGAGGGTACTTCCAGCTTCCCTGCGTTGGCTGATCTGAGTGCGCGGGAGGGTTTGTAGGGTTCAATCATACTTGCAAGATATGGGGGAGCCATACCTTGGTTGCTACAAACCCTCCCACGTGCTCAGATCAGCCAAACACAGGAAAGCTGGAAGTACCTTCACTAAAAACACAGGGACAACGCTCCACACTCAAACACTTCTCCCTTCCGGAATGCACTTGGCCCCTGTAAAATCTGAATCCCCCCCCCCCCCCAAAACCCCTTTTTCCCCCTCACTGTATATGTTTATTTTCCCGTTTTACCTCCTTTATGATGAATTCCTGTTCTGTTCTTTGGCTATATAGAAGTGTATATTTGTACGTCTCTAAATGTTTTGATGAATTGAACAAGGTGGACCCTCTTGTAAACAAGTGTAATACTTTATTGGGTCGTCCACTCACAGTCTTTGTATTGAGTTGTGCTTGAAATGTACTGTAATTCTGCAAACTGTTAATAAATATTTAAATCAATCAAACTTCCCATACAGTAATTGTAATCAGAACTGCAGATTCACTCTCAATCTGCCGCCATAGGCTGAAAACCCACCTCTTCAGACTCCATCTTAGCACTTGCCGTGGCACTTCACTTGCCCTAGCCCCGACGATGTTACAGGCGTATGCAAATTAAGGCTCAAATTATCTAACTTTAGCATTTTATGTAGACATAGCACTGTTAGGTTCTTAGCTTATGTATGGTTCATTATGACTATTTTCATGTATATGATGTATTACCATGTTTTTGTTCTTGCTTACTGATAGTCACTGGATTAAGAGCTACTGCTAAATGCTTAAATTGTATGAATAGGCCCTATGTGATGTGTGGATGTGAAACACTATTTTGCATCATTCATCAAAAACTAAATAATTTGTCCATGGTTATATAATGCCATAAAACACTGATGCAAAAACAAAAAAATTACAAACATACCGTACCGTTATTGAAATCTCTAAATAGTACAGCAGTAAAGCACTATAAAACCTGCCCAACTTGCCCAGTAGAAAAGCTGTCACATGGGAGAACATCCTTTAATTTAACCTATGAGTGGTTTACACTAGGGGTGTGACTAGAGATGCAACCGATCCGATATTATATCGGTATCGGCCTCCGATCCAGCTTAATTAATGTATCGGAGATCGGATTTGAGACACCGATACACGCTCCGATACAGGAGGGGGGACACGTGTTTAATGTTTACAGTCCGTCCTGCACAGACAGTGCAGTGAGCGAATCCAACCTCCAGTATGTACAGACTGCAAACAGACTATAGAAAAAAGCCCCACTAAGGTGCAATATGCAAGAGAATGGAATCACTTACAGACTTAACATTAATAAAAGTATAAAGTTTACCCGTCATCGCACGGATGATGACGGATCAGTCAAATCACTGCATGCGCAGTTCAGTTGTGTGGTGGAGCCTGATCATCTAGCTGCGTTCTGACATTGTTGATGAGATTGTCTTGTAATCCATTCTTCTGCTATATATACACACGTGCTGTTTAGCGCTATGTGATTCAATCTTTGTAACTTTATTATTGCCATTGAAAAAAATGCTGCTGTGACGACGCTGCTTTGACGACGACGATGTTGATGATGAATAATAAGCGCGTCGTCGTCGCGGTAAAATCCGTCTTAATATAATTGGCTCAGTTATCAAACCATGACATTGTTGTCAGAAGCTCAACCACTGATTCAGATTGTAAGTGTAGTGCAATTCTTAAGACAGACAAGAGTTTGCAAACTATAGTAGCAACACAACACCAGCTAGCGCCATAACAAACGTCCTGAGGTATTTTTTTTTCTCCCCGAGTTCTGTCGGTAAGGCTCAGGGGCTTTTGTCACATGAAAGCACAGCTGATTTCCGGCATCGCATTAGGGGTAAAAAGGTACCACGTGTATATAGCAATAATAATAATAACTATTATTATTAATATTAATAATAATAATAATAAACCATAGAATGAATTAACAGGTTACATGCAGGCATCACTTTAGGGGTAAAAATGTACCTTTGCACATAATAATAATCCATAGTATTAATTAACAGGTTGCCATTCCCTTAAGGTTTACAGGTTAAACAGTTCATATTCTTATTTTTACAGGTTAAACACTTAACCATAAACATCCCCTCTTTGAATATTTTTGTATTCATTTGTTTTGCTATGTAGCCTACAGCAAATATCGGATCGGCAAATATCGGATATCGGGAAATTTCAAAATGAATATATCGGATCGGATCGGAATTGAAAAATCAGTATCGTTGCATCTCTAGGTGTGACTGTTCATAAAGATTTAAACGTACAAAATAAAAGGGGAGAGATGAGTATGAGACAGGGGGGAGACAAGATGAATAAACACCCAACAGCCATGACAGCAATGATGGTACTACAAACATTGAATCTAAGCTTGTCTCTGATAGGCCTAAAGGCATGGCCGAGACTATGTTTTGCAGCCTGTCTGACACAGTAGAAAGATGAGGGAGAGTGAACTATTGTGTCAGTGACAGACAGTATAGTGATTGCTGAGTGTGCCCATTTGCAGGACGCTTGCATCATCTGCTTTAACGCAGAACAAACACAAGACGGGTTGACGGCGTTGTTTGACCAATTCCAGTGAATGAACTTATTGCCACTGTTTTGATTGATTTATTGAAGTATGTATTAACAGTTTGCAGAATTACAGTACATTTCAAGCACAACTCAATATGAAAACTTAACTGTGGACGAAACCATAAAGCATTACACTTGTTTACAATAGGGTACACACTGTCATGTCATCTTTGTTTAGTACAGTAACCTATAACTATATAGCTTGCCTTTACTCTTAGTCTTCACTGAGCACAATGCAATGCTAATTCTACCCACACACGTCAAAAACATTATTAATGTCTTCTTCATCAATCTGTAGCTCTGGTACAGGGCCAAACCCTCAAAAAGAGGCTTAGTTTTCGAGGTACCCCTCCCCGAGGTATAACAAAACGGGACATAGTTTTTTTATATCTTTAGGATGTCCCCTTCATGAAATGAATTGTCCCGAGATTTACTTTTACTGCAAAGGTCATGAAATTGATCCATGAAGTTACTCACCACATAGGCAAAAAATGCCTATAATGCAAATATTTGGTTCTATGTTGAATCAGCAGCCTTTTATATAGGACTTTCTATAGGTGGAATTTACATTTGAGGAATGTTCCCTGGTAATCCTGATTCCTAGTGATACTCTTCTATAAGGGCCAGTATAGGGACAAATATTTCATTACTTTGACTTGTCCTCCATGAAATGGATGGCCAGAAGTTCTACTTTTACTGCAAAAGTCATGAAAGTCTTCAATAAAGTGATTTACCAAAAAAGAGCAGAAACATCCCCACAAGTTATAATCATGCACCATGTTCCACTAACTGGTTGGATTTACATCATATTTTCTCTACATGTACAAAGTGTTGTACATGTAGAGAAAATGCAGACCACTACGCCTGTGGCCTGGGTCATGTGTCATGCTTAATGACAAATAATCAATCCACAGTTTATTTCTCATTTTCATTTATTCATTTCCAAATCAACAACTATTTTGATTGAACAGTGTGAGAGGGACTGAGCAATTTATTTATTATGTAAATTGTTCAGCAGGTTGAATAAGTCACAAGCATTAGGACAGTCCATGTAAACACAGGAGCAATATTCTGTGCAGCGCAATCCCACAGACAGACATTGGCACTTTCTACTTTGACTGCAATCCTTATCATTGCAGTAGAGTAGCCCCTTTCGGGACCCTACATAAAGCTATTCTGAAATTTTGATGAGTTTTATGTTTAATCAGGGCTGCACATAAGTGGTGCGCCAGTGCGCATGCACCGTCAAAATTCATAATGCGCTGTCAATCAAGCGCCGGGAAGCGCTTCTGCGTACCAACAGCTGGGGCCGCACAGAATTATTATCATGGCCAGAATACTAGCACATTCCGTGGCGAGAGCATTTTCCACTGACTGCCACTCAAAGTAGCTACTACTGGCTACACAGCACGTCTTGCACAAGTGCACTGGCCATTGTGGCTAATCACAGCGCGTCCTTAGTCAAACGAGGGAGGATCCACTCTATGGGGAGGATTCCAAGCTGCTATGCGATGCAACTTGCTCGTGTGCGATGCCGTCTCTCACGGACTGGCACTGCTGCACAATATGAAGCTTATCAACATGATAACAGCGTGTCCCGACATACTGTCCCTTATTATCGTAAAGTCGGGTAGTGTACACTGTTTATTTTGCACAGAGGAGCCATGTGTGTCTGACTGTCTTGACTCTGTGTTGACTGTGGACATCGCCTCGGCTAAAAACAAGAGGGAAGCCTGACGTATGCTTCGCCGTACGACGTGTCGTATGTTAAACAAATAGGCAATAGCTGATCTGCAATTTAAATAAAGAAAAGTATCTAAATATTGCTTTGATGCTCATATTATCCTCATAGTATTAAGAAGTTTGTATTAAAATATGCATATAGGGCTGGAATACACATGGACCTATAGCTGCAATTTGCAACTCTAGATTTATTTGTATAATGGGATGAATCTAGAGTTGCAATACTCGCCATTGACTCCCCAGTCCCCACTTATCCAATAAATATCGTTTTGCTATAAGTTATTCATGCATCCCTCTTTTATCCATCCGCATTTTAGGAGCACCAAGTAACTCCTCCAGGTGCTCCTCTGAGTACTAGACCAAAAAAAGTTGTGTGCAGCCCTGCCTATACTGCCCCTTATAGAAGAGTATCACTAGGAATCAGGATTACAAGGGAACATTCCTCAGAAATGTAAATTCCGCCTATAGAAAGTCCTATATAAAAGGCTGCTGATTCAACATAGAACCAAATATTTGCATTCTGATTGCTGTGGGTTGTAGGGACACTACCTGTAGACAATCTGTGCAAGTATGATGTAAAAACAAGCAACAGGTAGAAAATGGCAAAGGAGTGAAGGGGAACTCCATCTTTCAGGTTAGGCGTTTTTTTAACCTATATGGTGAGTAACTAATGTTTGCGCCAATGAGACGCCGAACAGAATAGTGTGTGAAATTTAGCAAAATAAACTACAAACAACCAACATAGGCAACTGAAAACAAGGGTGTAACGCTGCGATGTACCACGTGCGTGGTTAGCATTAGCCCTGGTGACTGCAGTTGCCTGTCATCATGGAGAGTGCAAAACTTGTTTTAAATTTCTTGATGGAAAAACATTTAACTCACCCAGGGGCGGTTCTTCGCCGTTTATGATGAGATTGAAGAGACGTACTTTTGAGCCCTGCATGTTTGTAGATCACTCAGGCTCCAATCTCAAGACGAAAGATCCCCTCATGAAATCTAGACGACAAAACAGCGTTATTCACGATGACGTTCGACAACTTCCGGTTCACGTCCGGGTTTGATGCAAGAAAGCTTAGAGAAGGAAAAGACACCACCGTCATGGTGTCACGTGACTGGACGCCAGGGCTGCGCCATGACACCCCACCACGCCCCCATGTGCAAGAACTCGCAGCGGAAGTTCGATGAATACATTGGAGTGGATGGGAGCCCGCTGGACATCTTGTAAACAAACATTATTTATGAACGATAGCGACCTTTGTCATATAATCGGTCCAGGAATATAATAGAAGACATATCACAGATTGTTTTCCGACTGGGTGTTTTTCGACTTGCTAACTGTTTCATTTTATTCAGGAATTTAAAGAGCACAGAGTACGTTTCTGGGCTGCATGGGCTTAGCCTGACTCCGCCAGCTGGTGGCAGTATTGGGTTCACAATCCTGCCTTCAAAATCCCATATGCCTATATTGTTTTTAATTCATCAACATTACAAACTAAATAACGCTTAAAAAATGTTGAGAATAAAGGATTTTGCAATATTACAAGTCAGTGGTGTTTGATGAAATACTTTTTTTCACTAAAAGTAAAAGTTGCCTATTAATAATAATAAAACTTTATTTGTATAGCACCTTTCATGACATGAAATGCAGCTCAAAGTGCTTTACAGAACAATTGAAGTGTCTATTTGTATGTCTCTAAATGTTTTGATGAATTGAACAATGTGGATCCTGTTGTAAACAAGTGTAATGCTTAATTGGGTCGTCCACTCACAGTTGACAGTCTTTGTTGAGTTTGTGTTTGAAATGTACTGTAATTCTGCAAACTGTTAAAAGGCGGGTCCTATAGCCTCACCCGCAACGAAGCCAAGTCTATGTCTACCAGACTCTTGGCTGGAGACTCGTTCACGGAGGAGGAGGAGGCGATCACCACCACCACCATCCTCCGAACGGAACCACTCGGCGAAAACAACCTGTCATATGTCTTCTTGTATATTCCTGGACCGATTATAATGACAAAGGATTGTGAACCCAATACTGCCACCAGCTGGCGGAGTCAGGCTAAGCCCATGCAGCCCAGAAACGTACTCTGTGCTCTTTAAATTCCTGAATAAAATGAAACAGTTAGCAAGTCGAAAAACACCCAGTCGGAAAACAATCTGTGATATGTCTTCTATTATATTCCTGGACCGATTATATGACAAAGGTCGCTATCGTTCATAAATAATGTTTGTTTACAAGATGTCCAGCGGGCTCCCATCCACTCCAATGTATTCATCGAACTTCCGCTGCGAGTTCTTGCACATGGGGGCGTGGTGGGGTGTCATGGCGCAGCCCTGGCGTCCAGTCACGTGACACCATGACGGTGGTGTCTTTTCCTTCTCTAAGCTTTCTTGAGTTCAGTCAGGAAACTCAGAGCAGTTGCTGCCGGCCGTTCATTGGGTCGCCTCAGCATCACGTTCTCATTCACATGATTCACTTCATCCAATCACACACTCATTCACATGATTCACTTCATCCAATCACACACTCATTCACATGATTCACTTCATCCAATCACACACTCATTCACATGATTCACTTCATCCAATCACAGCATCACGTTCTCATTCACATGATTCACTTCATCCAATCACACATGCACTCATTCCATCTTGTGCTGCTAGGATCCTGGTGAGAGTGCGAAAATACGAACACATCACACCCATACTCCACTCCCTTCACTGGCTTCCCGTCTCCTCCAGGATTGAATACAAGGTCTGCCTCCTCACCCATCAATGCATCCACAGCAACCCCCCCCCCCCCTTCCTCTTAAGTAAGGCATTTGCCCAGTCAGACTTTTAAGCTGCCCTGTGTGCTGTTTTAACTGTTTTATTCTTTTTAACTGTTTAATTCTTATTCTTTTTTTCTCCTTTACATTTTTTTTTCTGCCTGTAGCACTTTGAGATTTGTTTCAAATGTAAAGTGCGCTATAAATAAAATGTATTATTATTATTATTATCTTCATACCGGCTATTCAAACTGGAAGTTTGCACTTCTCCTGCTTGCTGCCTAGGACAAATAAAGAGGATAGAGCACGGAGATGTGGCCCGGTCTCCTGCGGGAGGTTTGCACATGCTCAGTGTAAACAGGAACTGTTTATTGGCTGTTGGTTGGCATGGCTGCCAGTTCCCACCTGATGTTGTGTGGGAGTTCAGACTGTTTCAGACCATACTGAATAAATGCCAGCTTGCATAAGGTCTTCAGAGTAGGACTCAAGTCTAAGACATACAGATCATCAAAGACATCGTTCCATAGTGTACGTCCTCCAAAGAAGATGATACGATCTCCCACCATGCAACAGAATGTCATGTTACGCCGTAATTCGCCTAATCCGTAAGAAGCGTATAAACATGGATAATTCCCTTTGGACTCAACATTCTTCCAGGTGAAAGTCACTGGACTGAATTTCCACAGATGATTTAAGTGCTGGTTAAAGTCCTCATTGTTCCTGCCACCAAATATGTACAGCTCTCCATTGTAGGAAAAGGCTGAATGATGTAGCGTCCTTCTTGAAGAGGCAGTGCAGATTCTGCAGAAGGAGTGTCCAGCCAGTGGTTGGTCTCTGTGTCAAACACTCTGATGTTGTGGAGGTCAGTGTCAGACCCCCAGCCCCCCAATACAAACATCTTTGTCCCAATGATGGTGACAGAGTGACATTCTGTGTAGAAGGTGGAGATATTCCTCTGGTGTTAATTAAAGTACAGATCATTGTGGTGGTGTCCAGCTTGTAGATGTTATTAGTACAATCTCCATAGAAAAACATGACCTTCCCAACAACACAGTCTGAGTGGCCGCTCCTCCCCTCTGGAACAGTCCCAGAAACCTTCTGTGTGATCATTCTATGGTCGTCGACGTCAAATGCATAAAGCACATTGCTGTAGTTGTGTGTGTCAGTAACCCAGATGTAGATGCAAGGGTCGATCAGCACAGCTGTGAGGATGCGCATATGGCGAACCTCAAAGGAGCGCTGTCCTCTTCCGGGTGTCTCTGGGGGCAACTTGGTCCAGCATAAAGACTCTGTGTTGAAGACATGCACTTCAATCCGACGCTGGTACTCCATAAAGTCTCCTCTAAAGCAGTACACTTTGTGGTCCACGGCTACAGCAGCATCATACTCTGGAAGCCCTTTTAGGTGCACCGTCCAACAAAGCATTTCACACAGTAGTTTATAGGTTTCTCCCTGTAAAATAATGCAGTCCTGAATACATTCAATGAACGACTTGAAGGAATGCATTCCTACTGTGTGGGTCAGCACTTATATAAGTTAGCGGGCCTACGTGTGACGTAGACATGACTGAGAGTACCTTTTTCTAACTGACTGGCTTTGTGCAGCAAACTTGACCAAAAAAAAGGGAAATGAGGAAAGTCCAGGCGAAGAGTTAAAGTTGAACTCAAAAGGTTTATTTGATCCAAGCTGAAAACAAAAATAAAGATACTTTTAGCATATAACTGTAACTGAGAATAGAAGGAGGTGTAGAACAAAAACCAGACGTAAAAAACTGTGAACATCCAATCAACAACACCTGGCCCTCTGATGGCCAGGTAATTTATGTCCTCTCTGCCATGTCTGTAGGGGGTGACAAAGCACACTAACAGGAATGTTAGACATGGCATGATGGCACATACATGATGTGATGGCCTATTGTAGATCGGCTCCTACAATCCTTATCCTTATTATTATTATTATTATTATTATTATTATTCCTTTTTTTGTTTTGTCTCGTTTGATTATTGTTCCATGACAAATTCATTTGGAAAACTGCTTTGGGGTTGAGCAATGGAATACTGAGGGTGGAACCCCCCCTCCCCCACTCTCTCTCTCTCTCTCTCTGTAGCCTCTGTAGTAAGCCCACTGACGACTGTATACAATTAACATAACCTGTTTGGCTAGACACTGGGGGGAGAGAACCAATTTCCCACACCGAACAGTTTTGTTCAGACTAGTTCAAAACTGTCAGAATGCAACAGACTTAGCATTTTTAATCAGCACAAACCAGTCGGCCAATGAAACATTATTTTTGCCTATGCAAAGTAGCCTGTAGTGCTGGTTTGCAGTAGTGTTGCCTGTTCAGCTTATTATAAGCGAATTTGTGCTAGTTTCCCCCTGTAAAATAGCTTAAATAGTCATGGTTGCGTGTTGCCATATTGGGCTTGTTTCTGAGGCTTGGTTGCTGATTTGGGCTTTCTTTCACCATTCTCTTTTTGAAAAGAGCTGATGGCTCAAGTCGTGAGTGAAACTGGTTGCTTTTTTGGGTTTGTTTTGTTTTTTCACTAGGTCTGCTTTGTTTGGAGTTGAGCGATTGGTATAAGAATTGAGAGTTGATTGTAAATAATGGTATCTATAGTTCACCTGAATCACGACGAGCAGACTTATGGTTGTGAGATCTGGGGGCCATTAGCAAACCAAGACCTTGAAAAATGGGATAAACACCAAACGGAAACCCTACACACAGAATTCTGCAAATCCATTCTCCGGGTCCAGCGGAAGACACCAAATAATGTATGCAGGGCAGGATTATACATTTTACAACCCCCTAAAAGAAAGTGACCCAGAGGCAAGAGCCACCAGATAGAAAATCCAATGGACTAAAACAAATAAGATGGGAAAGCTATTCACACATTGGAAAAAAGCAACACTAAAGCAGAGTAAACTAGAATGCTATTTGGCCCTAAACAGAGAATACACTGAGCACTGAACAAATGAACTCTTTGTTTAGTGGGGGGTGGGGGAATACGAACTGCCTTGCAAGACAGACATGTAATATTTTTTTCATTTAGCACCTTAAGAATGAACTCAAGCAACTGTATGGGGTTCACTCAAAAACCTGAGTAGACCCCAGAAATGTTTTAAAGAGAAAAAACAAATACCCCTGGAAAAAGTACTAAAAGTACTACTTTGGTAATTACAAGTAAAAGTTCGTAATGCAACATTTACCTGAGTAAAAGTACAAAAGTAACAAAAGTAGAAATAACACTTTATGCATAATGTATAATTTCAATTTTTCAAATATATATAAATCTTTTTGAAAATAGCAGATATACAAGCTCACAAGCTTGTGTAGCTATATGGCTAAAGTTAATGTGTGCGTTTGTGATGTGATCGAAAATCTACAAAGTAACTAGTATAAACTAAAGTTTTAAAATAATTGTATAAAAGTACAATATTTGCCTATGAGATGTAGTGGAGTAGTACATACGTGTTTGCATGTATTACAACATGTACAACACATGTAGTGGAATGAACAGTGCAAATTACAATTTGCTATGCCAGCTATA
Source organism: Protomyctophum parallelum (assembly GCF_964188405.1). Lineage (NCBI taxonomy): Eukaryota > Metazoa > Chordata > Actinopteri > Myctophiformes > Myctophidae > Protomyctophum > Protomyctophum parallelum. Next base: position 17,064,773 of record NC_139699.1, read on the forward strand.
GGAATAGAGTAGTATAGAGTAAAGAGCTCTGGTCTGACACCTACTGTCCACCTACTGTATTACACAGTGTGTGAAAAAAAGAAGGGTTAACCACATCCCTTAAGCCAAGGCAAATGTACAAATGTTTTTTTTTTAATTTTTATCCCACGACTTTGTAACCCAGTTTTTCTTTTCACGCAGTGCCAATTATCTAATGTAATCCTGGGCGCTACACTTCCTCTGCCAACCTGGGGGGCAGCGGACTGACCTCATGCCTCCTTCTATGCATGAGGAGTCCAAGCTGCTTCTTTTCATCTGACAGAGGGGAATTTCCCCGGCCGGACGTAGCGCGTGGAAGGGCCACGTTATTCCGACCAGTTCCTTACCCCTCCATCAGGCACCCCGGCTGGCCAGGGGGAGGTAGTTTTAGAGACCAGGATTACGGCATGTTTTTGTAAGGGTATCTACCCTAGGCCTAGGGGACACGGGGAGAACATGCAAACTCCACACAGAAGGGCCCTACCCCCGCCTCGGGTATGGGCACTGATGACGTGGAGGAGGGAACACGCCGCCAGTGCCCACAGCGTCCCCAGCGGGAATCGAACCCAGGACCTTCTAGCTGTGAGGCGACAGCACTACCAACTGTGCCACCGTGCCCCTAACATTTTTACATTTTTTTAAACTTAAAATCATTATTTTATACTAATTGGCTATTCAAAAATTTAGAAAATTTTTAATTTAAAAATAGCTCGAGTTTCTGCCTATTAAAGGGCCACTTTTTCAACCAGATCTTATTTTAATGATGTTTGGGAGACAAGAAACACTTTCCTGGGTTTTTTTATGTGTGTAATATGTGTTTTTTAGATATTTTAGTATTTCAAAGTGCCAGTGATGTCATGGACATGGTGGTCTCCCTTCCTTCCTGGACAGTAAGGGTGTAAGCAGACCTAGGATTCCTTCCTGGACTACATGTTGTCTCAGTAAGGGTGTAAGCAGACCTATATTCCTTCCTGGACTACATGTTGTCTCAGTAAGGGTGTAAGCAGACCTATATTCCTTCCTGGACTACATGTTGTCTCAGTAAGGGTGTAAGCAGACCTATATTCCTTCCTGGACTACATGTTGTCTCAGTAAGGGTGTAAGCAGACCTATATTCCTTCCTGGACTTCATGTTGTCTCAGTAAGGGTGTAAGCAGACCTAGGATTCCATGCACGGCCAAAAGCCGCTGTCTGCCCAGATTCCAGGAAAAGCTTGCCGCTGGGGTGGAGCTTCATTTCCATCCACCAGCTCTCTAAAAACCAAGAAAGCTTTGAGAAGGAAAGGAATTGGTCTCGTGACTGGGCTGCGCCATGACACTTTCATGGGAGCCAAAACTCACACCGGAAGTTCAATGAATACATGGCAGTGAATGGAGCCGGCGACCTTTGTCATATAATCGGTTCAGTTATATAAAAGAGGCTTTATTGACTGAAGATGAGTTGAATAATTAAACAGAAGTATAACTTAACAATGATAACATCGCTCACATAATTGTTTATCGTTTGTTTTAGATTACATAAACCAAAACAGCAATAGAATATAACCCACGACACACAAAGTCGGATATGAACAACTTTATACAGCAATATTCAAATAATCCTCAATAGTGTTAGGGATAACAATTCTCTGTCTTTGTTTGGCCAAGAGATATTTGTCTTCTGGTAGCTTCTGGCTAAAGAAGAGAGAATGAAAAAATGCAAAGAAACAAGGCTGAAAACTGATAGAATGGTAACAAGTGCTTTGTACAAATAATTCATTTTCAACCAAAGTTGATTCATATCAGATTATTAGGAGATAACAGTTACACAGTAAAAATCTCAGTTTTATTTTAACCCTCAGGGTGCAAAATGACCCACTGAGGATTTTACTGTGAAGGCTACTGAACCGCTGCAAGAAATGTCCTGTGAACATGCTTTTCCCTGAATATCTGTGTCCGCATGGATTTATATATTTTTTTGTCCCACGATTTTGTAACCCATTTTTCACCCCTGTGTCAATCATCCTGTGATGTGATCCTGGGCTCTACACACCCTCCGCCAACCTAGGGAGAGCAACGGACTTAACTCATGCTTCCTTCATGCTTGAGTGTCCAAGTTGCTCCTTTACACCTGACAGGGGGGAGTTTCCCTGGTTGGACGTAGCGCGTGGAAGGAGCACGTTATTCCAACCAGTTCCTTTCCCCTCCATCAGGCGTCCCAGCTGGCCAGGGGGAGGCAGTTTAGAGACCAGGATTACTGCATGTTTTTGTGAGGGTACCTACCCTAGGGGACACGGGGAGAACATGCAAACTCCACACAGAAGGGCCCTTTCGCCAACCCCGCCTTCGGGTATGGACACTGATGACGCGGAGGAGGAAACACGCCGCCAGCACCCACAGCGCCCCGAGCGGGAATCGAACCCAGGACCTTCTAGCTGTGAGGCGACAGCACTACCAACTGTGCCACCGTGCCCCGTCTGTGTCCGCATGGATGACTTACAACAATTTTAATAAATAACGTACTTTTTTAAGTTCTCCTTTTTTAAGTGTTTTTTTTAGATATGTTTTTTAAGTCACGTTTTTTAAGTAATCTTTTTAGTATGTATGTGTGCGTGCAGGTTTTATTTTATTTTTTGAGTCGCTTACCTCCACAGCGTGTTGTAGTTTGTAGTGTTGTAGTTTCTGGTGGTCACCTGATCACCTAAAACTGAGTATGAATAGGTCTTTAGTTGGAAAACTAAAATGTACCGATTAGCTGCCAGTCAAGTTGAGTCAACCTATTCTGATACTCACTGATTCACTGATAGATTTAAAGATTAATTGCGACCTATGGGTCGCAGATTACTATGAAAACCTGCAAAACCTGTCAGTCAGTCCGTCCGTCACGCCTCCATATATGGTTGTCAGTCCGTCACGCCTCGTGACACGCCATGCCACCATATATGGCCATCAGTCCGTCACACCTCGTGACACGTGAACATATGGCTGTTTCCATATATGAAGATCACAACAATGACCTTATCAAACCCTGGATAGCCATACAAAAAAAGACTGGATCATCACCTAGATCTGCATAGATGGAGCTGTTCAGCAACTCTACATCTGAACCTCAAAACCTTAGATGTCCATATATGGAGCTGACCTGTTCTGACATTGCATGATGTTGATCCTACCCCATCCATCCTTTCTCTTCGATGTCTCCCTTTTGACTGATACCTGTCCATTCAAACTCTAGACGGGCCTGTTGACTGATACCTGTCCATTCAAACTCTAGACGGGCCTGTTGACTGATACCTGTCCATTCAAACTCTAGACGGGCCTGTTGACTGATACCTGTCCATTCAAACTCTAGACGGGCCTGTTGACTGATACCTGTCCATTCAAACTCTAGACGGGCCTGTTGACTGATACCTGTCCATTTAAACTCTAGACTAGACGGGCCTGTTGACTGATACCTGTCCATTCAAACTCTAGACGGGCCTGTTGACTGATACCCGTCCATTCAAACTCTAGACGGGCCTGTTGACTGATACCTGTCCATTTAAACTCTAGACGGGCCTGTTGACTGATACCTGTCCATTCAAACTCTAGACGGGCCTGTTGACTGATACCCGTCCATTCAAACTCTAGATGGGCCTGTTGACGCCTGTTGATGCCAGGCCGTACCTGGGCTGGCATGAGGCCACTTACTAATTAGCACACATGTTTTTGCCCTACCCGGCCCGGAGGGAAAAAAAGGGTCCATATATGGGCATTCCCAGATCTGTAGTTTCAGCGCAACGTCGCTTCTCGCCCTCAGGGCGTCTTACTGGTATTTGACTTCCTACTGTATGGTGGATTTTCTGACACATTAGACATTAGTTAATCACAGAGAATACAGACATGACAATGTTCCCATTTAGGAGATACGTGGAGCATAAATGCAAAGAATAACAACCTGCTTTGTTTTGGTTTCTGGCTACTCGTCAAGTCAATGCTATTATTGTAATCATAAACCTGAGGCTTTAAAAACAAGGCTTCAGACATCCCAAAACAAACTGGTCAGGCTACCTACAGTACAACTCATTGAACCTCTCCCTACTCATTATGCTACAGGGTGGGATAGATATCTCAGGGTACAGTACAACTCATTGAACCCTAACCCTACTCATTATGCTATAGAGCGTCACAGTCCCTCCCCCTTTCAGAACGAGTGGCCCAGGAAATGAATCCCAATGCATTTCATTTTTATTTTATTTAAAGACCTTTTAAGTGTCGTACGAAGCCAACTCTTGTCGTGACAAATCATGACAACATACACAATCTTTCGGGCCAAACAAATAATTAGAAAGTAGAAAAAAACAGGTTATAACACTTTTTTTGTTGTTTTTCTTCTTTGTAATTATTTGTTTGGTCCAAAATATTGTGTGTGTTGTCATGATTCGTCACGACAAGAGTTGGCTTCGTACGACACTTAAAAGGTCTTTAAATAAATTAAAAATGCCTATGGTCAAAATGCATTGGGATTCATTCCCTGGGCCACTCGTCGTTCTGAAAGGGGGAGGGACTGCGACGCTCTATAGGGTGGGATAGATACGTTTCTCAGGGTACAGGACAGAGGGATACTGGACTACTCGCCCCGGTGCTTGCCCGTTTTTCCTCCCGGAATCTTCCCCAGTGAGGGGGATAACTTTGTAATATGCTATTGGCTGTTTGTATTCTTTTTGGAAAAATATAAAAAGATACTCCTGCGGAAAGGCTATATTATTTGACTTATATTGAACCTATAAACAATTTAGTATTATTTAGTATAATTATGTAAGGTTTTGCCCACTCAAATGGTACCTCGTCAGATAATCCCCACATATCCTACAACAACTTCTGTGAACAGACTTCACTGTAGTAGCTTTTCATAAATTATATTTGTACTTATAGTTATAGGCCGTCTGCTGTCATGAAAGTTTATAGTTAGAGAAATTCAAAGTCCAGCCGTCTGCTGTCCAGCCTTTCCCACCCCTCACTGGGGAAAATTCTGGGAGGAAAACAGAAACTGGCGAGTAGTCTTGTTACCAGACAGAGTACAGCAACTTGCAATGGGCCTGGTCTACAAGATACACTACACAGCTCTCCAGCACAAAGACAAACTACTTAAAAAATGTTAAAGGCGTTCACAATCACACCACCAGAGGGAGCTCCACAAATCCCGTTATGGTTCAACCCAGATTCGGCTCTAACAAGGGGTTAAATTCGTTTTACTGTTATGCCACCAAAATGTGGAACAGTCTTGCAACAGTCAGAACATTTTTTTGACTCCTTACTCTCTTTCAAAACCGCTCTGAAAGCATACTAATACTTATGCCTACTGGTGGCTGCAATTTGTAACTGGCCTCTGTAAAAAGTCAATGGCCTTTCACCAGAATTGTCTTTTCTCTCTTTTTGATTACTACTCGTTTATATGATGTTGTTGCATAGAATTGTATATTATCGTTTGTCTTTTTTTTAATCTATTCTTTTTTGCAAACTTAAAAAATAAAGTATTCAATCAACAAACAAACCCCACATGCTTAGTTGACTGGCATAGGCTTACCCAGAGCCCTCTCCTTTCCCCCCCCCACTTCCATACAAATCGTAGCTAATTTGCAGATCTACCAGCTCACGTGCTGTGAGCTTGCAGATCATGTAGATGTAGCCTATTTTGGCTGAATGTTCACCCCAGAATAGAGATCCTGGGCTGTATTTTGCGTGTCTTAAGTACCAGGTCTTATTACTATAAACTTAAGACCTGGAGGCGTGGTCAATGCTCTTTGGACACTCAGAATAGCCAAATGGCATTGATCACGCCTCCATGTCTTAAGTTAAGTAATAAGACCTGGTACTTAAGACACGCAAAATACAGCCCTCAGTGTGGTTAAACTTAATTTGTTCTCCATCGCACAAGGATGTCACTTGTCAAATGGAACAGATCTGTTATTTTTTGCCAAGTGACACATTGCACTTAAATTAGGCTATTTATAGAAACACCTGGCAGAGGATCAGTGCAACACATAACAGCAATGCATGCCGAGTATCACTTCAAACACATAAGTTTAAATTAGTGATGCAACGATATGGAAATTATTGGCCGATGCCGATGTTTAAAATAACTAAGGGCAGATTCATACTACTATTTTAGAGACGAATAAAAGTCGGTTCGGCTCTGTAGAGCCTACAATGTGACGTCATTTGAGGTTGGGGGGGGTACCGTCCTAAAGTCGGCTCTTCGGTGCTACTGAAAATTTCTGACGAGCCGAAATCATTTCGGCACTACAGCGCCGAAACAGCTGTAAAATAGGAGTATGAATCGGCCCTTAGCCGATACTGATACCGATTGTTTATTTAGTTTTTGTTGTTTTTTATTTACCCCTTCTGTGGCAGGGAAACAAATATCTACAAGAAATAAATGTTCAGAATCTATTCTATAGCTTGGTAGGCTGCAGAAAACCAACACACCAACATAGCCAACGCAAAATGTATGTTAAAGGTCTCCACACACCGGGCGCAAATCGGATGCCGGTGTGCAACCACCTTTATCAACAGATAAAGATCGGCTACTGCCGTCGGTTAATGTCCGTTTTATTTGCCGTCTTGCCGATACCTATATATTGACCGAGAACAGCAAATATCGGCCCATACTGATATGTGACCGATACATCCCTAGTTTAAATTAATTATTTACATTCTAATACATTGTCCAATCATGTAACAGAGTTCAGACGTATTTGTTTGTTTTTTGATAGTACTGTAACTGTGAATCAGTAAAGGTCTCCAAACACCGGGCACGAATTCGGATTTTTAGCAGCGTTTCTCCATCGGTTTTCCGAAAAACGCGGCCGGTGTGCAACCACCTTTATGGTGAGTAATATTAATACAGTAACCACACAACAATGTCCACATCATGAACCATGCAGGTGATCACCTTCAATGTCAATCCTCCTTTAATCCATCCATCCAGGTGGGTCATCACCACCATCCTCATAAAAGGCTTCACGTGAACGAGGGGAAAGAGTTGACAAAAAAGAAAATCATCTAAAACACAGGCCACTTAAAACAAGGAGGGTAACAAGATATATAAGGCACATAACTATCAAGATACAGTAAAAGACCCACCATCTTTAAAATAAAACAGCATCATGGTTTGTGTGGGGTTGTAAAACATGTTAGGTCTCTTAGGTTAGAGTTTAGACAGTTTGATCAGTACTGTAAACAGGAAGACTTGCTCCTCTAAAAAAACGAATTTTTTTTAAAAAAAAAGCATTATTCTTTCTTGCCCAAAATATCAATATCATAGTGGGGGGAAAAAACTATTGCATTTTGTTGAGGAAAATTCTTAGGGTGAAAGATATTCCAAATCTAAAGTGCTTCAAAAGCAAGATCCAATGTGTACGTGTATGACAACTCACCCCTTTTCTGATTTCCTCCCGGAATCTTCCCCAGTGAGGGGTGGGAGAGGCTGGACAGCAGACGGCTGGACTTTGAATATTTCCAACTATAAACTTTAATAATATATATATAAATATATAAAAGTACAAATATAATTTATGAAAAGCTACTACAGTGAAGTGAAGTCTGTTCACGGAAGTTGTTGTAGGATATGTGGGGATTATCTGACGAGGTACCATTTGAATGGGCAAAACCTTACATTAGGCCTATACTAAATTGTTTATATGGTCAATATAAGTAAAATGATAAAGCCTTTCCAAAGGAGTATCTTTTTTTAAATCTTTTTCCAAAAAGAATACAAACTGCAATTAGCAGTTATAGCAGTTATCCCCCTCACTGGGGAAAATTCCGGGAGGAAAAACGGGCAAGCACCGGGGTGAGTTGTCCAGTATTCGACTGAACAAGAGATATGCAGTTGAGTTCCACACTTATACACCATGCTTAAAATGTGTCAGGGGAAACATTCACAACATCACACATGTTAAACATTCACAACATCACACATGTTAAAAGAAAGACAACAACATTCAGATGCAAATGCAGAGCATTTTATCCAGCATTTAAACAAAAAGTTATTTCTTAAATAAAAGCCTATTTCAGACTAAAATCATTACGTGCTGCATAAGATGCGTTCGTTGACCAGTCAGTAATAGCCATGCATAGTATTCATTTCAGTATTTTGCAGTATGTTGCCGATTGTGAACAGTAGGTGGCAGCAACATGTTTAGTTTAGTTTGTGTCGAACCTTTGTATGTATTATGTATAACAATACATAATACATTATACAGACAGTAGGTGGGAGCAACATGTAACAAAACAAGCAGAAATCCAATGATCTGCTTGTTCCTACTGTTCAACACAACACAGTACAAAACTTAGTACACTTAAAACATAATGTATAAAACAAGACTAAAGTGTAGTATTGGAATAATGTTGGGAGTAAACATTAACTGTGGACAGAGTAGCCTATTTCAAAACAATTTTAAACAAGTAAACATATTTAAAACAGATACTGAAACAGAACCAGCAGGTCACATTCCTGACTCAAAGACTATAGGCCCTTATTTAATACAACACTTAGCCGACCCTGTCCATTCATTAGAAATGGTCTCAGAATGTTCCCAAAGATAAAGTGCTTCAAGTTAGTGACATATAGATCACTTTTAACCATGAAAGAAATCAGTCCTAACCAGAGTTTAAAACAGTTTAAAAGCCGACTCCATTTTCAAAGCCATTCTCTAAAACAGAAGATTCTACAGCAATGGATTTGTTGACCTCAGCAGTCTTGATACAGCCCAGATTGCACTGACAATTATAGCCCATCGGTCTTGTAAAATGTTGCTTTTGTTTTCACTAACGCCTGCACAGTAAAACCCCAATTTAATTTAAGTCTGAGAGTGTTTTTTTTTCTCTCTCTCAAGAGGCTTTTACTGTTTCATTTCTATTTCATTACATCTTATAATGTAGCCGTTAAATTGATTTAAATAGGCTATTATCAAAAAACCATAAGTGACATCGTAAAGCCTTTTCAACAAATCCACGGGAATGTTTGTATGCGGCTACAATAACCCTGAAAAAGATTTGCAAACAGTTGCATTGCCACATCAATGAAAACAACATACAGTGTCTGTTCTTTGGCTTTAGCAGAAGGACATATAAAACATTTCAGAGCTACATACACATTCAATATCACCGTAAAAATAATTATGTAAGTAAACATTAAAAAAAGGTGCATGTGGCCACCATTATATGGCAAGACACAAAAAAAAACATGCCAGCAAAATGCTTTATCTACGCAGTAAAAATCCAGTGTTCATTTAACTCTGAGAGAGTCAAAACTTGACAAATAAAGAGATAAATAAACACTCAGGACTTAAACTGTGTATCGTTTCAGTTTCAGTTGAAAAACACGTCAGGCGTTACGGTTAGGGATTAGTGGACATGGATCCCTGTCGAGTGTCTAGATTAGCCTCTGGCCCACATGCTCCTCCAGCCACAGCAGTAGAGGCTGTAAGGAGGCCTGTAAGGAGACAGGTCCAGCCTCCTCCTCTGCGTACATCTGCAGCAGCATATCTTGCAACATGAGCAGCAGAGGAACACCCAGGCTCAGCACCTCATACAGGAACGCATAGTCGTGGCCGTTGTCCCTGAGGTGGAGGCTTAGCGCCGTGGCCGTGCCACGCACCCAGCGGGACAGCCGCCGCGGGGAGTCACACACCGTGCGAGTCACGCTCAGAGGCCAGCTCAAACCCTTCTTCAGAAACCACCGTAGGCGGGTACCTGCTGCTGCCGACGGGTTCGATGGCTGCCCGTCGGTGGCAATATGTCCGACCGTGTCTCGACCGTTTGGAGAACCCGGGGAGGTGGCGGATTCATCCTGCAGCACGTTGTTTCCACTGTGATTCTGAATGAGGGAGAGGTTAAAGATATATGGTCATATACAGTGTAAATCTAAAGCCCAGTCCCTCACTATACTGATGATTCGCAACTGCTGCAACTGCAACCCCTTAGCTTCCAGAATGCCAAGAACTGCACCGACCCAATTCAGGCTGGTGAAACTGGTTACAAGTTGCAAGGAGTTGCATTGCGAATCTTTGGTGTACTGTGGACCGCGGGCTTTAAAGGAGAATTCCATGCTAGAAGGCTTTCTTACCTTTATTTGTAGTTGTTACGTCCCCACCAAAGAGGTCCAGGTGTTTTTTTGTGCAAAAGCTCCTTATTGGCTATTTCCCCTACCATAAGCCCTCAATGAATTGCATTGCATTGAATGGGAATTTAATGGGGCTATGGGGTGTTGTGCTAATTCGCTTATTTCCATTGAAATAAGTAGTAAAGTGTGCCGCTTGGGATATTATTTACATTATGAAAAGAGGATATATACAAAAAAGAAAAGATTTGAGCGATGGAAATAAGCAAATTAGCACAACACCCCATAGCCACATTCAATTCAATTCAATTAATTTATGGCTTATGGTAGGGGAAATGGCCAATAAGGAGCTTTTGCACAAAAAAACACCTGGACCTCTTTGGTGGGAACGTAACAACTACAAAGAAAGGTAAGAAAGCCTTCTAGCATGGAATTCTCCTTAAGTAATGAACTACCAGTAATAAGGTGTACTGTGGACCGGGCTTTAAGTAATAATGAACTACCAGTAAATAATCTGCATGACAAGACACTCCAGAGAAACTTACTGAGCGCAAGTTGAAATGATTCCGCCGTAGGTTTGTTCCACTTTCACGTTGAGCAAAATGAGGTTTGCAATACAGTTTACCTGTAAGATGACAACAATTACCATCCTAGATTTAATACAGTTTACCTGTAAGATGACAACAATTACCATCCTAGATTTAATACAGTTTACCTGTAAGATGACAACAATTACCACCCTAGATTTTAATGTGATACTGTATGGGGGCAGGACGCAGTGAGAGAATAGATGCATAATTATAATTAAAAAAAGGGAACCGTACAGAGATTAGAGAACAATAAAAGAGCTGATATTTAATGACGTACCCTGTTCAGAGTCAAACGCATGTGCTCCTTGACGCAGGGCGGTGCCGCATGTATGACACTGAAAACACTTCCTGTGGAAATAGAGGCCCTCGGCACATATGCGCTCCGCTGCGAACACGCGCCTGTCACACGAGTGACACTTATCACTGGACACGGGGAAGTCCCGTCGCACGCCACCCTGGGAGAGATAAAAAAGAGACGCACGCTAAGAATGTAGTCGGAAACAAGACGAGACATTATAATAATGATATCCTGGCTGGACCCATCGTCAAAGTCAGGCTGTACTTTTCAGGAAGTGGAAAACAAAGTTATTTATTTTAGACACAGGCTCTTGTTTGTACTTTTCAATGATATTTATACATTTACTAGACGTTTAGAGATTGTGACTATACACAGCCATTTCACCGCCAATCCGACTGATATGCCCATTGGAGTTATCTGTATCTGTCAGTCGATGTACCTATTATGCCCATATATGGATATCCCTGATGTCATCAGTATATTTGGTCATAGCTGGAAAAACTAAATTCATGGTATTCTCCAGGGACAAGGGAATTGATAATAACTTACATATCACTACCTCAAATGGATCAAACATATACAGATTTGCTGGAATGACTTACAGCTTAAAATAAAGATCTGCTCTCCCATTACATATACGGTTTATTTAAATCTTTGATTGCGGACTTACCCCCCCAAGTGTCTGCACCTGTTTTTTAAACATGTATTCACACAATGAGGAAATGTTGCTATTCTGTTTTGTTGTTTTTTTGTTTATTGCTTTGAAAATGTTGTCTTGTGTTGTACTGTATCTCAACGACACTGCAAATGAGGGAAACCTCAATGTCTCTCGAGAATAAATAAAGGGTTGAATGAATGAATGAATGAATGAGCGAGCGTGATCAGAGGTTCCTACTAGGATCCTAGAAGGAAACCCACCGGTGATCTAGCTTCTTCCACACTCCAGACAATGACATTCATTTCAGGCTGTCACATCCTGAATATCACCTTGCTCAGAGACAGACCTGCTTACCGGAGATGATGTTGGTGACGTTTGGGGCGATAAAGGAGGTGAGGTTGGGGGTGAACAGTGGGGGACCCTAGACATGTGGTCATTTTCTGCGTTAGGTCTTACTGCCATAGACACCTTCCCAACTGTCCGCTAGCATTCAGCACAGAAGAACGGACAGAACAGAGACAGTGAAGGAAGACAGCAAGCAGGAAAAACAGGACAGAAAGAGGTGACAGGTATCCTCTTGAATACTGTATATATTATAGACAGAGATTAGGTAAGAAAACAGAGGTGTAACAGTAAAGGAAAAGGATACTCAATATTTAATGCCAAACTACATTGTGTCTCAAGAAGAACGCAATAATAAGTGTTGGGCCTTAATTACTTCTTGCGTGAGGAGAGCGGCGCAAGTACCGTTTTCGCCTGCGTATGTCGGTGACACCCTCGGCCAATCAGGAACCACCCTTTTTACGTAAGCATACATAGTTACGTCATCAGCCACCAAAACTACACCTTATTAAATACACAATATGTATACATATGTGGACGACGTAACCAATTTGAGTTTCAAACTTATATATAGGACACTTAAAACATTTAGAACCCGTTGTAGTGGATATCTCGAACGGGATTTATACAGACATAACTCAGATGTTTCAATAACTTGGTTGAGGTAAGTTAATTGCGCGCTCTGCTCACGCACAAGTAGGCCATTCATGGCCAACTTGTGTGCGAAGCGCAAGTTTGGCAGCTCGTCAGAGTGCATTTCTAGTTTGGTCTGCAATTAGTCTAAATAAATGGCAATTTTCCTACTTTGAGCGCTGATTATTTGACCGCTGAGTAAAGGGAGAGAAGTTCCTGCCCATCACATTAAAAACATTCCAACTACAACATCTGGCCTTTGAGATTTTCTGGAATGGGAGGGGCTGAGGAGGCTGCTACTGTAAGTACTGTAACCACAAAAATACCCACAGCAACTAAAATACTAAAAAAGGGTATTCAATGGAGCATAATAACAAAGTTAATATACTTAATAGTTAATAGGCCTATGCAATATAGTTTTGTCTATTTGTATGCTGTGATTACAGTACAGTACAGACTACTTAAGTATTTCTGTATTTACAGAATTCTGTCTGTCTGTTGAAATATAAACACTATTGTGTCATGGTCACTTAATTTTTAGCAATCTACAAACCATAAATATTTGATGTATCCTAGCTCCCATTTTAGAAGCAGACTCTGTGACTCTGTGCATAGAATAAGTGCCCAAATAATTGCCACTTAATGTGAAAGTGCAGAAGAGGCCACTCACCACATGGCTATGACTCGTACAGTCGCTCTGCATTTGCATGTTATTAAGTTGTGGGTTGAGTTCCTGTAGTTTACACGTCTTTGATTGTCCAGGTGGAAATAAAAGTAAAGATGAAAGAGAGAAGGAGAACATTAAGGGTTAATTAAAAGTGGGCGTGACAGCCAGGCAGAGCTGCAAAATCATGTTTTCTTGTATTTGAAAACATTCAAATACAAGAAGGATACAGCATACATACTGTACATATTGAAGAGATAGAAGAAAGGTGAAAGCCAGAAGAAAGGGACTATTATTAGTTTTACCTGCAGCTGTAGAAAGAATGAGGGTATGACTGATGAGAAGGTTTGAGGAGGTGAAATGGAGATGGAAGCCAGGCTGAAGCCTGAAGGCTGAAGCTGGTGAAGCTCAGTGGTTTCAGAAACAGGAGGAGAGAGAATGGGATCTGACTCTGAGAGAAGTGTCTTCCCAGAGAAGAGCATTGTTGGTGACCGCGAGTACACAGACATCATGAGGGTTGATGATTAGGGGAGATCAAATATAAATATAAAGACAACTCACCCCGTTTCTGTTTTCCTCCCAGAATGTTCCCCAGTGAGGGGTGGGTGGGAGAGGCTGGACAGCAGACGGCTGGACTTTGAATTTCTCTAACTATAAACTTTCATGACAGCAGACAGCCCAAGTACAAATATAATTTATGAAAAGCTACTACAGTGAAGTCTGTTCACAGAAGTTGTTGTAGGATATGTGGGGATTATCTGACGAGGTACCATTTGAGTGGGCAAAACCTTACATATACTAAATAATACTAAATAGTTTTTGGGTCAATATAAGTAAAATAATATAGCCTTTCCACAGGAGTATCTTTTTATATTTTTCCAAAAAGAATACAAACAGCCAATAGCATATTACAAAGTTATCCCCCTCACTGGTGAAAATTCCGGGAGGAAAAACGGGCAAGCACCGGGGTGAGTTGTCCAGTATTCATATAAACAATCATGCCAGGGACTGTTTTTTTTAAATAGTACCTGTACTGTATATCTTAAACCAAGAGAATGTGTTTTTCATTAAAGCTACAATCCATAAGTTTTATGTCCATTGTTGATGGCAACAATAAAGATGGTGGCACATCAAGTGTCGCCTGCTACACATTCAATTTAGATCTGGATTGTTGCTTTAACCTCAATTTCTAGAGATGAACACACATGACTTTAACATTGCTAATAATAAAAATGCTAATATTCATACATCCCATTCCTAACTGCCACAATGTGGCTGGATGGACCGTACACTGTTAAACTTAACTGTGTCAACAGAATCTGTGAACGCTCTTTGAACAACATGACCCCCGATGACATTAAATATTTAACCCACCTGGAGTTCTATTGTTGTATAATCAGTCCACAGTACACACAGTGATCACTACTGTTGATGATTTATATTTTGTTGTAGAATAGAGGGTATGCACATGACATCATCGTACCTGGAAGTTATGCGGGAACGCCCACTGAGTGGCAAAAAACTACTTTCTGGCCTCGACAGCCCATACATCCAAACAGAAAAGTTCTGTCTGATTGCATTAAACAATGTTAAAGTCACCAACATTGCAGCTGTACGAAAAGCTTGAATTATCCTCTATCGGCAAAGTTTGTGTTTCATGAAAATCGACCATAGAAACGTTATGAGCTACTTTCTGTCAAGAAATGCCCTGCATTTGATTATTTATCATTTACTTAATCATTTATCATTTGATTAATTGTCAGAGTTTGGAAGTGCTTGTTTTCAATAACATTTTGCTGCCTCCTGCATTATGTGACATTTAGAAACAGGTGGTACGGCAGGACGGTTGAGTGATTTCCAACGAGCGCTTCCAAACTCCAACACTCCATGCTGCTCAATGTTGTACCACTCAGTCTAGATGAGGGGGGGCGTGTCCTGATGGGAAAATCATGCATGTGCATACTCTCTATAGCGTCGGACCAGAAATAGCCGTGCTATAAACTCACGAGTCACAAGCAGTCGTACGACGGAGCATAAATCAGGCATTATGAGGCCCTGTCTCTGGCATAGTCTCTCAAGCCAGCCTATCTCTGCCACAACATTCCAGTTGGTAAAGAGGAAGCGGTCATCGGATGACTCCGCTTCCTTTTTTGAATTTGCAAAGTTCAGAAAGAGTTCAATCAAAAACATCATTTCTGTCAATCCACCAGGCCGGGCAGACCAAGGCCAGATGGAGCCAAAGGCTGATTGATTGAATATTGACCAATATTGAAGTTACAGGCAGTACACGCTAAATGGATGACACAAAAAGCCAGAGGCTTTTACATTGTGGTCCATTAAACATTCAACAGTGCAACAAAAAATACCTAAACAAGAGGGTGTGTGTGTGTCCGTCTGTGTCCGTGTGTGTGTGTGTGTGTGTGTGTGTGTGTGTGTGTGTGTGTGTGTGTGTCAGCGTGAATGTTTGCACACTCCCAGTAGGCCAAGGAAGAATTGTTCCAAATGTTTCAAATTGGCCTCATGGTGGTGCTATAACAGGCCGCTTCACCTTTAGGTCTATAACTAAATCTCTCCTAAAAATGATGTCCAAAACGTACACAAATCGGTGCACATTATTATCTCTGGAGTCATGTGATGAAGACAAATCAGTCGGATTGTTCAGTTTCCAATTAACTATTACTGACTTCCAAAGTTTGCGGGTCCTGGTTACGGTAGGCCTGGCAGAGACAGAGCTTCTGAATTACTGTACAGACAGCTAGGCTAAATCATTTCAAAATGTTTGCAGCGAACAAGTCGAGTCTCGTCTTGAGAGAGTATTTCCAACATACAGTAACATAGCACCATGACATTTTAATTTAATGATGTCAGCTAACAGACAACCAGAGAAAAAGGAATTAAAATATGTATTTGTTCCTAAACCTGAAATAACCGGTCATATTCAGCAGGTATTCATGGGTACGGATTACTACTGAATAAGAAGCCTGGGAAGGGGACATGAACATGCAATCAGCCTCACTCAGTGAACTAAAACAGTGGTTCTCAAAGTAGGGTTCATGTACCTCCAGGGGTCCTTGAGGGGGTTCCAGGGGGTCCCGAGCTAAGTTTCTGAAACAAATGGACCCATGCAGGACAGGTGTCTAACTCTTAAGAGACCTTTATTTGGGCTCTACTCTATACAGTAGAGAGACGGGGAGCAAATGTCGTCTGTATCGGTATTCAACCCACAACAGACACGCTGTCAGGCTAGGTTGGCTGTAGCCTGGCTAATAAGCCAGACCGAATCAGCCGTTGGCAAAAAAGAAAATTGCCTGCCGGCGGATTACGGTCTGGAGAGGCTCAATTGTACGCCCCCCCCCCCCCGTATTTGGAACAACAATAGCCAATCCCCCCCCCGGGAAACAAGATCCATACACAGCATCTACCACACGACAGTTTGATTTGAGTCTGGCTTATTAGCCAGGTTGGCTTGGCTTCATTAGTACACTGTCATGCATCTAATGCATAGAAAACTCCTTGTAATTAAAACGTTTGAGAACCACTTAACTAAACACACGGTGAGTTTTTGGCAGGCAGTGCAAGCAAGGCAGGTGGCGGGTGGGGGGTCAGAGGTCAAACGTCTGATAGTCACCTTGGATAGAGAGGTGTTGTCCCCTGAGACTAGAGAGGTGTTGTCCCCTGAGACTAACCCACTAAGATGAAGCGCTTTCTCCTTTACACTCTTTTTCTGAAAATCTCTAGCGTGGTTTGTCTGAGCTTTCCTCTGCAGGACGACAGGAAAACAAAAAACAGGCATCAGATGTCAGGAGAGAGAGAGAGAGAGAGAGAGAGAGAGAGACTAACCCCATCAGTACAGTAAGACATTCTCCCACCAGTCCACGAACGTTGAAAGTAGAGACATAATTAGGTGGGACTAATAACCACATAACAAGGAAAACAATAAACGCTGTTGAAAGCGCTTACTGTTGGGCTTTCCCCTGTGAAAGGTCAGCTTTGACAGTCAAGTGTGGAGAACAATAGTGTTCTTGTGGAAGGCAGAGACTGCTTTATTGCATTCATTTCACACCTCACTTGATACGACTTGCTCATACTAGGTTATAATAATAAGGTTATAATAATTCACACCTCACTTGATACGACTTGCTCATACTAGGTTCAGCAGACTGAGATAACCACACACACCTGGCACAGAGAGACGCAGTGGTGGAAGATGTGCTTAAAATGTATGGCACCACAATGTATCAATACTCTTGTTACAAGTATAAGTCCTGTATTTATTATTTGAAAATCTAAATATACTAAGTAGTAAAGGTGTATTGAGTGATTTCACTTAATTCAAATATCACTTATTTTTTTGTGATAATCACTCTACTATAGAGTGTGCTGACCATATAATATAAGGAGTTCCTCCCTGTCCCCAGTTAACCCCTGGGGGGGGGGGGGGGGTCAAAAAACCTTAAGTTTCATTTTTGGCTCTCTATCCTGATTGGATGAAAGGCTTTGCCACCTAGCCAAAAACAAAACCTACGTTTTTTTGAGTGAAATCACTGAATATACCTTTAAGTATCAAACTATGGAAATACTCAAGTAAGGCACAAGAAACCTTACAACTGTACTCAAGTACAGCACTTGAGTGAATGTACTTAATAACTTTGCCCACTGGACAGTAGAGACGGTAGTAAAGTCCACACGTCGGGTGATCCCAATAAAAAGTTGCTTATTCACAGACACACGGCTCTGTGTGAATATTGAACATAGTAGTACAATATGCCTACAGTAAGCTGTTCCTCAGACCAGCCATTAATCTGCCTCGGCCCCTCGGCATGGTCTCCATTGAGGTTAGGCCTTTGGGGCTGACTTCACCATCTGAGTATGCATTACATACATTTAAATGTATAATCATGACTAAATGATATATAATCAACAATCACTTAACAACTTTAAAACTGGCCTCCCTATTTTAGGTTGCACTAACATTTGTTTTAAAGAAAAATCCAGAAATGGGGAAAAGAAATAGCAGATCTACAACCTCACAATGCGATCATGTGCGATCATGTGACACATTGTGAGTTTATAGATCAACTATTTCCGCTATTCTTCATCATCATAATCATAATCATACGAAAAGTATATAAAAGGTTCAACTTGATTTGGGGGATTTTTGGGAATGCAGAATACATAAAGATCACAACAGATCAGATAGATGTGGGAAGATGGCAGCCAGAGAGAGGGGGAAGATAAAAAGATAAAAGCTGGAAGAGAAGAGATAGTGTTCACCTCTGAGATCTGCTCATCAACCTCCTTGAGGCGCTGCAGCATTCTTGTCATGGTCCGGACCGCTGAGTGGCACGCCGGAGACGAGCCCCCCGGAGGGTCTGTGCTCTCGGGCTGAGGCCGGAGAGGCCTCGACTGAGCGTTGGGCGTTTGATCAACAGGCCTGCATTCCCTAAGAGAATGCTTAGGGCTGGGGGGAGCTCTGGGGGGAGCGCGGGGCTGGGTGTGGAGCTGAGGTTGGAGTTGAGGTTTGGGTGGTGCTCTGCAGTGCTCCGCTGCAGAACTGACACAGGCTGCAGACTGGAAGTGTAAACATACAGGGGGACCGTAACAGCTTCCCATTGAGCAGGCAATATGAATTCATCTGACAACTGGGCATAGAGCTGTGATGTTCTGTACTGTACTGTACTGTACAGTACAGGCAATATGAATTAATCTGACAACTGGGCATAGAGCTGTGATGTTCTGTACTGTACTGTACTGTACTGTACAGACAATATGAATTAATCTGACAAAGGGGCATAGAGCTGTGATGTTCTGTACTGTACTGTACTGTACTGTACAGACAATATGAATTAATCTGACAACGGGGCATAGAGCTGTGATGTTCTGTACTGTACAGTACAGGCAATATGAATTAATCTGACAACTGGGCATAGAGCTGTGATGTTCTGTACTGTACTGTACTGTACTGTACTGTACTGTACTGTACTGTACTGTACAGTACAGACAATATGAATTCATCTGACAACGGGGCATAGAGCTGTGATGTTCTGTACTGTACTGTACTGTACTGTACTGTACTGTACTGTACTGTACTGTACAGACACTATGAATTCATCTGACAATGGGGCATAGAGCTGTGATGTTCTGTACTGTACAGTACAGGCAATATGAATTAATCTGACAACTGGGCATAGAGCTGTGATGTTCTGTACTGTACTGTACTGTACTGTACTGTACTGTACTGTACTGTACTGTACTGTACTGTACTGTACTGTACTGTACTGTACTGTACTGTACTGTACTGTACTGTACTGTACTGTACAGACAATATGAATTCATCTGACAACGGGGCATAGAGCTGTGATGTTCTGTACTGTACTGTACTGTACTGTACTGTACTGTACTGTACTGTACTGTACTGTACTGTACTGTACTGTACAGACAATATGAATTCATCTGACAACGGGGCATAGAGCTGTGATGTTCTGTACTGTACTGTACTGTACTGTACTGTACTGTACTGTACTGTACTGTACTGTACTGTACTGTACTGTACTGTACTGTACAGACAATATGAATTCATCTGACAACGGGGCATAGAGCTGTGATGTTCTGTACTGTACTGTACTGTACTGTACTGTACTGTACTGTACTGTACTGTACTGTACTGTACTGTACTGTACTGTACTGTACTGTACTGTACTGTACTGTACTGTACTGTACAGACACTATGAATTCATCTGACAATGGGGCATAGAGCTGTGATGTTCTGTACTGTACTGTACAGGCAATATTAATTCATCTGACAACTGGGCATAGAGCTGTGATGTTCTGTACTGTACTGTACTGTACTGTACTGTACAGGCAATATGAATTCATCTGACAACGGGGCATAGAGCTGTGATGTTCTGTACTGTACTGTACTGTACTGTACAGTACAGGCAATATGAATTAATCTGACAACTGGGCATAGAGCTGTGATGTTCTGTACTGTACTGTACTGTACTGTACTGTACTGTACTGTACAGTACAGGCAATATGAATTCATCCGACAACGGGGCATAGAGCTGTGATGTTCTCCTACGTGGGTGTATTTGAAAAACTGTGTCCACATTGTTACTCATGTTCATTTGGCCTTATACACACACACACACACACACACACACACACACACACACACACACACACACACACACACACACACACACACACACACACACACACACACACACACACACACACACACACACACACACACACACACACACACACACACACACACACACACACACACACACACACACACACACACACAGCATATTATGAGTGTGTTTATGTCAGTATAAATGTATGACATGCATACTGGTGTCCCACAGCTTTTGCTACTATCTGTGTTGTGCATTGTACAGTATCCTGTTTATATTACAGTTATCCTGTAATGTTTACGGTTGCTCCAGTGTACCTGCTGTGTCTGGGGTTAGGGTTAGGGGTTAGGGGTTAGGGTTAGGGGTTAGGGGTTAGGGTTGCTCCAGTGTACCTGCTGTGTCCGGGGGGAAGGTTTCGGTGAAACGGGTGGCCTGCGGTTGATGAACAGAGGCTCAGTCGTGTCAGCAGAGTGTAGCCCAGAGGACTTCTCAGAATCAGACTGATTTTCAAAGTCCCAAATTAAAGGTTAAGAATAAAGTTAACAGGAAGAAATTAAAGTAGGAAAATAAGGACAGAACTGGAAAGTGGCTAAAAGACAAGTGCAGACATCCTGGCATTAATTAAAGCAACACCACAGCTTGTGACTGAAACTACAAACCACCCCCTAGGAACACTGGCTCAAAGCAAAGTCAATTTTAATATCCGTACGTGTCAGCAATGGACAAGAAATGAACCATCCCGGTTTAATGGTGAACTCTGAGAAGGAGGTTGACCGCTTTGATCAAATACAATAATAAAAGCAGGCCAATGGGGTGGGGTTCGTACCTGTCTCCGTAAGGTGCAGCTGGAGTTGCTCTCAAACTTGGCCCGCAGCTGGGTTGCCATGGAGCGTACCCTGTTCACCTTGGGTTCCTTGGGTTCCTGCTCCTCACACACAGAGGAGCCATTCTGAGTTGAGAAGTTGGTGGCCTATAGGGTGATGATAGGAGACAAGACAATGACTAATGTCACATCGGTCACTCTTTGAAATGTGTCATTTCCATCACATGTGTCGTTTGGGACCTCACACATTTACAATGTATGCTAACAAACAAAGCCATATTCTCTTTCTGTGAAACTTTTATGTGATGTCATACTCTTTGAATAAAATTTATTAAAAAAAAGAAAAAGAAAACTGTCATTTTTGTGAGAATGGCAATACATGGTACAGTACAGTACAGTATGAGGAATTTGAAGTTGAAAACAATTCAACAAACCTCCTCCAGATAACGCCTCCTTTTGTAAATGGGGTCTGTCGTTTCTATCTTCTTCTCATCCTGCAGGCGAGGGAAGAATTCACGAATAAATTCATGTCAAAATTAACGAATATACAGTAAGAGTGCAACTCCAAGTGTTGTGGAATGAACCCATCAACTGGTACATAAGAGCGGCTTTTATTGGTAATTGTTAATTAGCAGTGAAAATAATAACAGTTTGTGATGGGATATTTACATGTTCAACAGATTGCAATAAGATCACTTATTTGTGCTTTCATTTTTGTTCTATTTGAGAGTTCTTGAGACGTGATAGTGTTCTGGAGAGACTGGTTAATGGTAGTCAACACATCCAAAAATAATAGCCTACTTTTAACAGTAATACAAGGGACATTTACCATACCCAGTACACCAGAATCAGAAATAATTGTTTAGACATTAGTCTAATAAATATGTTTGCACATACAAGGAAATGTATTTGGCTATTATTGCTCTCTATAGTGAAGTCAGCCTGGAATGAATTACCTTTGGTATCCGTTTCCTTGGCAGTGTAAGACTGAGGCTCTTATTCATATTCCTAAAATATGACTTTGATGGATTGTTTTCATCCGTCCCTCTGGAACCTGAAACACAATTTGTGAGTGATTGCGTTAAAACGTTTTCTAGTCATTTTTTTCCCCCAGCTTTCCAGGTTTGTGTAAACAACACAAACATTGAAGACAAAAGACTTTCCAGGTTTGTGTAAACAACACAAACATTGAAGACAAAAGACTTTCCAGGTTTGTGTAAACAACACAAACATTGAAGACAAAAGTGAGGACGCAAATTGTGAATGGCCAGAATGAGATGATTTATGACGATATGAGCGCCCCTCACTTCACACGAGTGTGCTTTTTAATTTATTATGTTATATAACTGCTAGCAGAAATGAACAGTGTACAAAGTAAACACAGAGGACTATGAGAAGAGATAATACATTTAATTTCATTCACGAGTGTTTAATGTACAAATGTAATTAAAGGCACAGGTTAAAACATTTATACCGGTAATTTGCCAAAGTTGATGCAGATTATTGCCCACAATTCACTCCTTTGTCAGCCTTCTGATCGGTCCCTGTTGACTGACTAACCAGCAGGCTCTTTCTGACTTGTTCCGCCTTGTTTATGTTGTTGAATTAGCATATAATAACATTATCCTAACAGACACAGTAGAATAGAGCGGCACAGTCCCACCCCCTTTCAGAACGACGAGTGGCCCAGATAATGAATCCCAATGCATTTTTCCCATAGGCTTTTCTTAAAGTATTTATTTAAAGACGGTTACGCCGCGGACAAAGACAACTCGGACCGTGACAAATCATGACAATGAACACTATGTTTTGGGCCGATCAAATAATTTATAAGAAGAAAAACAAAACAAATAGTCTCCTGCCTTTATTTTCTTCTTTCTAATGATTTGATCGGCCCAAAATATTGTGTTCATTGTCATGATTTGTCACGATGTGAGTTGGCTTTGTCCACGGCGTAACCGTCTTTAAATAAATACTTTCTGAAAAGTCTATGAGGAAAAATGAACGGCGATTTATTTTCCTCTCTCGAGGGGGCGGGACTGCGACGCTCTATTGGCCAGCAACTCTACATCTGACCTCTAACCCTTAGATCTCCATATATGGATATATTTCAGAACCTGTTCTGACATTCCATAATATGTTGATCTTTCCCCATCCATCCTTCCTCTTCGATGTCTCCCTTTTGACTTATACCTGTTCATTCAAATTTCCAACTCTAGACGGGCCTGCCCCAAAGTTATTAGTGCAGCCGCGCCCGGCAGCCGACGAAAACTAGACTTCTCAACAGACTTCTCAAAATTAAGGCCCGGGCCTACCTGGGCCTTCATCAAACCCTGTTGTACACTCAAGAGAATGTCCCCCGCTACCACCCTTAGATCTCCATATACTGTATGGAGCTGATCTGTCCTGACATTCCATATGTTGATCTGACCTCATCAAACCCTGTACAACACTGTACAAGACATGCTCCTTATATGGCCAGTACAGAATTCATTCCATGTTGATGTGACAGACAGCTTCAGTGCCACAGACAAATCTATTGACATACAAGACCATTTCTTTCAGTGAATAAAAGGGTGTATTACATAATATACCCAAACACCACACCATAAATAAGGGTATAGGCACCAACCCAGAAACAAAGCAGAAACCAAAAATAGGCTTGTAGTGACGATTCCCTATATTGATAGGCAGCTGTCAAGGGATGGTAGGTTTGTGGGTGGGAGTCTAGGCTTGAGCCCGAAGTATCTTGATGCGGGTACGACTTTTTATGGTGCTTATATTAAGTTTTAATATATTATTATATACATCTTCTGAATTGATCTCTCTGACTAGCGCTGCTTCGGTCTTACTGTCTGGCCGTGGCTTAGCACTTAGTTTCTTAAATCTGGTGCTTCTGAGTTAATCTCTTCTGGAACACTTCTGAGGAACTCTGGAATACTGCACTGAATGGCTTCTGACGCCATACTTTATAGGGTGAAGTGACGTCGTCGTGGTCTGACCGTTTCTGTGGCAACAAGGCTGATGTGGTGAAAGCGTAAACGCTGAGAGTGAGATCATAATGGAGGATACATGGGAGAGGGGAAGGCCGCGGGCCATGACAGAGATAGCTCCTTCTCACTTTACTATGAACATTTTGTCCGCTATAGGGGGAGGGGGGGGAGGGAAATGTCGTTTTGAGAGAGAACAGACTCTACCTGAGGCAGGTAGAGGTGTGCCACGGAACAGCTGGTAGAACTTGGACAGGTACGTGATCATGGTGGTCTTATCCAGGTCCTCATGGCCGCCAGCAGACATTTCCTCCCCGGAAGTGAACGGCTTGATCCCAAACTCCCGCTCGGCGAGGTCAAAGGCCAGCTGGAGATTAGCGGTCCAGTCCTCCTCGTCGAGTACATCCATATCTCTGATGGTGAAATGAGACCGTTGGGTGGCATGAGAAATGAGACCGTTGGGTGGCATGAGAAATGAGACCGTTGGGTGGCATGAGAAATGAGACCGTTGGGTGGCATGAGAAATGAGACCGTTGGGTGGCATGAGAAATGAGACCGTTGGGTGGCATGAGAAATGAGACCGTTGGGTGGCATGAGAAATGAGACCGTTGGGTGGCATGAGAAATGAGACCGTTGGGTGGCATGAGAAATGAGACCGTTGGGTGGCATGAGAAACGCATCACATAAGAATGAACCGTTTGCGTCATGCACAGTAAAAATCCTCACGTCGAAATAAATAAATAAAAGTCTTCTAAATCCTGACAGTTTTATTAAAAACCCCATGTTTCTATGTCAATTGTTCTCAAACATATTCATGTCAAGGAACCCCAAATATATGACATTGGCTGCTGAACCAAAAAGAAAATCCTGCCCATAGTAAGCTACCAAAACATATCCCAGCTCAATTCTTAAAATGGAGTTAGCCTTTTTTTTGTGAAACATATTAATCCTCATTAGACTTTTTTTTTCAGCCCATGGGAAAAAAAGGATCCTTAATAAAAAAGAAACTGTGAAATGTCGTAGGTACACAGCACTGCTAGCTTAAATCAAATGTCCTTCTGTACTCCGAAGTAGCTGGAAAATGGACTATGTGTTCTGTGCTCTGTCGCACCTATCAGTGAGATAGAGAAGGCAAACAGAGCCTCTAGAAAGGGTCAAGTGTCACTCAAGTGGCGAGGAGGAGGCGACGCGTACAGATAATACATCATAAAGCATGCATACTGTTACTGTATCCCATGCCTGGGCCTGGCATACTTCAAACACAACTTCACACACCCAGGCCATAAAACATGTAGGAGTTTGCACAGATTACAGGGAGGGTTTTTGTGCTGCAACACAAACTATGCCTTCATTTCAATGATGTCGGCCCTACATATTTAACGAGGCAGCTTTTATAAGGGGCCAGGACGCTTCATGTTGCTATGTACAACTCAGACCGTTATCTCAAAGTGGGCTGATAACAGTGTGAGAGTTGACGTCATGAGCGATCTATTCTATAGGTTGGGGTCGCAGGGAGACACTGTATGTTATGTACAGTATGTATCTAAAAGGGAGTCACATACATGAGCTGGGGTCTGAAGCGGTGGATGAGCGCGCAGAGGGCCAAGCCACTTTGCCAGGAGGATGTCAGGTCGGTCACGCTCACATTCCTGTAGCCCTCCGTCTGTTTCTGACACCAGGTGAGCAGTCTCCCCGGTCTGATCTCTGACTCTATACACAAGAGAGACAAAGAGAGGCACACGGGAATAAAAACCATTAAAAAACAAAAATCAGTCACTCAGGCATCCAGAAATTACAGGCCATGTTAAAGAGGCGATGGCGTCATCGATAGGAACCAGCATGCTGACAGTAAATGAGCTTCAAACGGATACCGCTGTGAACTGAACAGGAGGCTGAGGAATGCACACATCTCTGTCAGGACATGTCTGTAGTTATTCTACACAGGTAGTGAGGTGGGACATGTCCCACCTCACTACCTGTATAGAATAACAGGACATGTCCCACCAGCTCACACATGCTGTGATCTTGTAGATCTGCTATTTTAGGCTAAATGTTCCCCTCCATACCAGAATAGGCAGGCTGGGGAACTCATGGATAGATGCAGGCTCGTTGAAATATCAGCAAGTTCTCAGTTTATTATTAAACACGTACCGTGTCTAGCCAGGTTGACAGGTCGCCGTATAGTACCGGAACGCTCCAGGGAGCACGGCTTCAACTCTCCAGTGATGTACAGGTGACGCACCTTAGAGAGAGACAAAGAAATGGATGTATTGAAAAGGCAGTGAGAGGTGAGAAATGATATGAGAGAGCATCCAGTTGTAACAACAAGGGCTCTGCAAGCTGCTTCAATTTACAATTTAGGCATTTAGCAGACGCTCTTGATCCAGAGCGACTTACATTTAAGCAAAAACAAAAGCATCACATATATAAAAAGTAGTTATCATGAATCATGTATGAACTAAGAACGTAACAGTGGAGTATCTATGTCAACTATACATACTACTATATTATACAATATACATGTGTACTATAAAGTGCTATGACTACATAAAATGCAATTCTAGTGCTGTCTACGTAACGAGCTATAAGTCTGTCTAAAATACTATCTAAGTCTACATAAAATGCTATCTAAGGGGCTAGGCTAGGGCAAGTGCTATGGGCCATGGTGGAGTCTGAAGAGGTGGGCGGAAGATTGAGAGTGTGGCTGCAGTTCTCAATCTTACGCCGTCTAAGAAGAGTCTAAGAACTGCTTCAGAGTGGAGTCTTCTCACCTGGTGTGGCCGGACACAGGAGGAGTTGAGGTTGGGGTATCTGGTCCCAGGGTCTATGGTGTATTGCTCAAAGTTTTTGGCTAGGTTTTCAGGCGTTGTCTGTGGAAGTATTCTATAAATACTCTCCCTGTAGGACACAAATAGAAAGAAGAAAATTAATAAGGGTGTGAATGATTCACAGTTTGGCACAAACACACCGACGCTGATCAGGAAATGGAAAAAAATAACCGTTGTTCCAATGGATCCAAATGTAGTCATTATTTGATCACACACTCTTTTTAATACTTTCTAGCCACTTTCTTGGCTAAATATTTATAAAACCCACAGACTTAACCATTTTCAACATGACATCCATATTTTGGGCATGTCAACAAAAAATGTAACTTTTTCAAAAGCTCATAGATCAGCTAATTTGCTACACTTTGTGTGACACTGTCACACAACAAAGTATAAAATAGGGCTTTTATTTATGAAAAAGTCACAAGCTAGGGTAAGTGCTTTGACAATGAACGTACAGTACCCACATGAACGCATTTTGAGATAAGAAAATCTGTGGAACCACAAGTGAGACAACATGCACTATTAAGAGTGCATATTATTTTGACAGAATAGGTGCAACCTAAATAAATATGCATACAGTGTCTCAAATGTCAGTGTCTTCAAATCTTTGAATATATATTCTTTAACAGTGTTTGTGTGTGTGCGCGATTATAAGTACGTGCACGTGTCTGCGAGCGAGAGAGAGAGAGAGAGAGAGCGCGAGCGAGAGAGAGAGACAGCAGAGTGATAGATTACCTCTCAGCCAGAACGTCTAGAACGGGTCTACCCTGAACCCAGTTCTTCACCATCCAGGCTGTGTCAGAAGCAGCCAGGAATCCTCGGGCACACCCTGTTCCCATAGGCCAGAAGGGCTGCAGATCAACACACACACATAAACCACTTTACACCCCATAGGCCAGAAGGGCTGCAGATCAACACACACACATAAACCACTTCACAACCCATAGGCCAGAAGGGCTGCAGAAACACAGACATAAAACACTTTACACCCCATAGGCCAGAAGGGCTGCAGAAACACACAGACATAAACCACTTTACACCCCATAGGCCAGAAGGGCTGCAGAAACACACAGACAAACCACTTTACACCCCATAGGCCAGAAGGGCTGCAGAAACACAGACATAAACCACTTTACACCCCATAGGCCAGAAGGGCTGCAGAAACACACAGACAAACCACTTTACACCTGGAATTTGGGCAGATTACTATAGGCAAGACATTTCAAAACTTTTTCAAATATTGCAAAAAAATAGCAGATCTCCAAGCTTGTAGATCAGGCTATTTGCACTGCACGACACCATCATACGATGAAGCATGAAATAGGGCTTAAGTAGTTACTTAACCCATTCCGGACGGGAACCCCTTTTGGCGTGTTATACTTTAGCTATTGAAAAATAGCTGCTATTTTAGAAAAATCGTGAAAATGTAGCGCAAATCTTAGAACATATATTCTTTCACAGCGAACATTTTTAATTCAAATCTTTGCTTCTGGGAGATCCATGAAACAACATATTTTGATGGGGGTCCGCGGCCAATTATATATATTTTTTAGGGTCCTTGACATGAACAACTGAGAACAACTGATATAGAAAACATTGCTTTTTCAGAAAACTGTCATGATTTAGATTAGAAGACACTTTGTAGAATCTGGTCTCAGTTAACAACACATTTTGTGCTCAACACAACACTTTCAAAATAGTGACCCAGGGTGCCCAATGTTATTTATTTTTTTTCATTTATTTTCATTTTTTATTTTATTTTATTTTATTTCTTTATTTTTTCAAAGACGTCCTGGGCACAGCATAGCGGTAATTCCCAGGACGTCTGTGAACGTCTTGGACACAGGGCTGTATTTTGCGTGTCTTAAGTACCAGGTCTTATTCCCTAACTTGAGTAAACTAAAGACCTGGAGGCGTGATCAATGCTCTTTGGCCACTCAGAATCGCTAAATGGCATTGATCACGCCTCCAGGTCTTTAGTTTACTCAAGTTAGGGAATAAGACCTGGTACTTAAGACACGCAAAATACAGCCCAGGAAGTGTTAAGTAGTTATGGTACTGTGGAAAACTATGTAATGTGGACAGCTTTTGTGCATTTGAAAGTCATGATTTGCTTGCAATAATCAGTGCGCTATATCTTAGTTTTTTAATAAAAGTGACTCAGACACTTCTTACCTCTAGTAGACTGTCTCCAACGAGAGACACTAATATCTGGTGTCCAAACCTCTCCCTGACCAGCGCAGCGTTGTCGGAGGCGTACATGTTGGTGAAGTCAAACATGGCCACGTCCGGCTGCCCACAGTGGTTCTCAGCAAAGTCCAGCGTGGGAAGCTCGTAGTTGGTGCCAAAGGCAGCGGCCTCGCGGGCGTAGCACAGAAGAGCTTCCTGGTTGACGTTCTCGCTGCTCAGCAGCTTCTCTGTGTCTATGTAGTCCTGTTAACAAAAGATTGACCGATTTAATTTTTTTATTTCACAGTACCCTACATGCAAAGTCCACACAGAAAGGCTCTTTCGATGGGAACTGATGACGTGGAGGAGGAGATGTTTAAGCACTTTAAAATTGGAGTTATTTCATTTTATCTTTCATTTTCATATCCTACCCAATTTTTTTTTCTTTTCACAAATGTATTTTAAATACAGGTATGCTTTAAGATTTTGACTTGCTCATTTCCTTGGGCACAAAAAAAGTTTGAAAACCACAGCTACACTTTATCAGAAATGCAGTCTTATACACTTTGCCCTTTACACATTCCCTGCTTTATCAATGTAAAGTGTGTCTGCCTTACATGGATGACGACTCCTTTGTCCAGAAGGCTTTGTTTCTTGGCTGTCATGACGAAGTAGTGAGTGTTGTCCTTATAGTACACAATGTTCTCCAGATCAATACCTACGCATGCGCGCGCACACACACACACACACACACACACACACACACACACACACACACACACACACACAACAAAATGATTGGTCAGTTACTTCATTATATTGTCACCGTCAGAAAGAAACCTTGTATCTTCATATTTTTCATCTTTATAGCTTTTGAATTTTCAAAAAATGAATGCTATGCTATATACAGTATATCATTTTATTGCCCACATCACTCTCTCTGAGGTCCATAATAGGTACTGTTTATTACAGGGTCAATGATGTGTGCATTGTTGCTGTTTGCCATAAGACTACCATGTATCTATCATAAGTGGTAGAAGTAGTGCTTTTTCTGTCGATTGATCAGATCTTTTTGATTTTTTGTTCTTTTTTCTTTCTACATGATTTTGTTTAATCCTTTTCATTAGAAATGGATTTCTTTATTCAGTCTTTGTTTCCTTATATGAGATTACTGAAATCTCAAAAAGGTGGGCATAATAAGCTTCGGCTTCAGCCCTTTCCTTTTCGGTCAATTGTATCATGTCAACCCCTTTCCCTTGTATGTAATAATGTTGGATAAACCATGACAAATAAACGATCTATCTATCTATCTATCTATCTATCTATCTATGTGTCCCTCTCTCTACCCACCCGTCTCCTCCTTGAGGTCAAGGAAGAACTTCTGGTTGAAGATGAACGCCACTCCACTGATCTCCTCCACCTTGGCCTCCGCCGTGGTGTTCCTGTTGATGAAGTTCGCTGTGATGGCGATCGCCAACTTACCTCGGAACTCCTTCCTCTTGAAACCTGAGAGGGGGACGGACGGACGGACGGACGGACGGACGGACACACACACACACACACACACACACACACACACACACACACACACACACACACAGTCTGTTAATCCAAAGGAATTATAGCCTTTATATAAACCAATGAAACAGAAGCCACGGAGGTGAGAGTTAGACCTTGACTTCATAATTAACCTTGATTTACATTCACAGCTGACAGAACGGCAGAAAAAGTCCCATTCATTACAATATGTTCATAATGTAAATATGCCACATTCCTTTCTCATTAGCCATAGATTCAGATAAAGATTTTATTAAATATCTGCCAAGTATGCAATGCTGCAGGAACTCGCTCGCACGGAGAGTTCCGAAAGGCAGAGCAGAAGTGCATTAATGACGGCCTGGGTCGTGGCTCAGCGGTCCATCCTGGGCCGTGGCTCAGAGGTCCATCCTGGGTCGTGGCTCAGCGGTCCATCCTGGGCCGTGGCTCAGCGGTCCATCCTGGGCCGTGGCTCAGAGGTCCATCCTGGGCCGTGGCTCAGCGGTCCATCCTGGGCCGTGGCTCAGAGGTCCATCCTGGGCCGTGGCTCAGAGGTCCATCCTGGGCCGTGGCTCAGAGGTCCATCCTGGGCCGTGGCTCAGAGGTCCATCCTGGGCCGTGGCTCAGAGGTCCATCCTGGGCCGTGGCTCAGCGGTCCATCCTGGGCCGTGGCTCAGCGGTCCAGGCACCTCGGCCTGGGCCGTGGCTCAGTGGTCCAGGCACCGTGGCTGGTAATCCAGTCTGCCAGTGTGCCATTGTCTATTTCTATCCAATGAATTTGGGAAACTTATTTAAGTTATTTAAAAGACTAAACGTCCTCAATCGAGACAAGGGCTCGGTTCAGGGCCCTTTTTACCGCAAGACTGATTCAGTTAGAGTAGGCTCTTCTTGCTCACTAGAATGTTGTGATATACAGTATTGAATCACAAAAGACAACATTGTGAATACATTTTAACCAATTTGAACCTGGTGTCCCAATTTTGGGTAAATGTCAGTCTCAGTGCCATAAAATAAAATATGAGGCGAGAGCTCCCTTTCACCATTGTCATTTTACTGCACTGTTAGGAATAAACATATTGCATGTGAATTGTTTCGTTTCAGAGATTAGGGGGCAGAAATGCATATCAACCACAATAATAACAAAGTAGGAGGCTCTTTATCAATCTGTATCAATGTCTGCCAACGACTGATCGTTACACATCTTTGTCATCTAAAAATACTCGATCAACGGCCTCCAGATTCTGCACTGGACCCTAGCAGGCTAGCACCACTGGACCCTAGCACCACTGGACCCTAGCACCACTGGACCCTAGCACCACTGGACCCTAGCACCACTGGACCCTAGCACCACTGGACCCTAGCACCACTGGA
This sequence comes from Protomyctophum parallelum, assembly GCF_964188405.1. Taxonomy (NCBI): domain Eukaryota; kingdom Metazoa; phylum Chordata; class Actinopteri; order Myctophiformes; family Myctophidae; genus Protomyctophum; species Protomyctophum parallelum. Next base: position 17,096,921 of record NC_139699.1, read on the forward strand.
CCCTAGCACCACTGGACCCTAGCACCACTGGACCCTAGCACCACTCTGTTTACATGCAGTGTTTTGGTGGTTGCATGTGCAACCGGTCCCCAGGGAATATTCATTACAAAGACAGGTTCAACTTTAAGCCTGCATAACCGCCCATAACCAATTATCTTTTGATAGATGCTACACTATTGTTACATGTTCACATGTTATTTTAGAGATATATTCTGTTGTTTGCAGTTTGAACACAAACGTTGCTAACGTGCTATCTAAACCAATGTTTAGATAGCACGTTGTTTAGACAGATGCTACTGTAGGTTTCATGTTTACCTGGTATCCTAGTTACTTTGCAGCACTTCATTGTTTTCTTCTTTGCACTCTATTTAAGTGACGTTTAAATAGTTTGTTTGTTGACAGGGTCCATGACATTCTCTCTGATCCTCTACAGTAAGTCGCTCTGGATAAGAGCGTCTGCTAAATGTCTTCATTGAAAAATTGTAATCTTGGACGAGATATCGGTTATGTATTTGGAAATTAATCAAAAGAAGCATCCAACAGCAATCTTGTGGTTTCTCTTGATTATATTTGCCATACAGTAAAACAAAAAGGTGTCCTGTGTTTCATCACACTTAAGTCACTACCTAAACATGGCATTGAATAACTTCATATGGCGCTTGTAAGCTTTCAGAATAAATGCAGATGAACTTGAAGATGCAGACCTTCAGTTTGCAGGGAGAAAGAGTTGAGCAAACACACTGAGCAAGCTGTGAGAACTTCACGCATTTAACCAGCAAGGAGCATGACATGTTTTAAAGAAAACATTGCCTTACACCAGCCTATCAAATGATGCATGTTACAATGGTATATTTAAAGACCTTTAAGTCCTATATGAATTATCTTTATGCAATGTTTTGGTCCGGTTGTTTTGGTTAACAGCAGTGCTTAATTTCAGCCGGAGCTTGGCGGAGCTCAGCTCCGGTGACTGTCACTTCAGCTCCCTTAAGTGATCAATCGAGCCGATTGATCCTATAGGCAGCCCCCCCCCCCCCCCCCCCCCCCCGTAAAACTACGTTCTTTGCGCAGGGAGTGTACGCTGCTCAGAAGGGTGAAAACTTCCGTCAACAGCGTACCTTAGTGATCATAATCGGAGACGTGATGACACCGTAGCAGTTATTTCCACCTTTCAAAGTATTTTTGCTTCGGTGTAATCGGTTCAGGTTCGGACGGGAGAGTTTATTTTTAGAACAACAACACACGGAATCTATCAGTCATCATGAAGGAACTTTATCCGTTCAGGATCAGTAACGAGTTACTCGTTAGATATTACTGTAATATAATTACTTTTCCCAGTAACGAGTAAAGTAAGATATTACTCAGATTGTTGATGTGGAATATGCAGCAGAAAATGACTGATGAGAGACGGTTTCCTGCAATTATTCAGTTTGGCTGATTGGAGACTTCTTATTGTAATGAATTGGATTCAGTTCTAAAAGGAGCTGCTAAACAGATTGTGTTATCTTGCGGGTGGAAGGGGCCCGGGTGAAAAGTAATATAAAGTAATATGTAACTATATTACTCTTGATTCCAAGTAATAAGTAATGTAATGTTATTACTTTTTCTAAGGAGTAATAAGTAAAGTAAACATATTACTCTATTAAGTAATATTGCCCAACACGGTTCAGGATATGAAAAAATAAAAGGCATCAGACTGAACTACGGCAGCAGCAATTAGGTAAATAAACTTGCAGCCTTGCAGTGTCCTGTGCTGTGAACGCCGGTTGTTGTTACTTGTTGTTATTGTCAGGGGTGGCACTAGGTTCCAAACGGAACTAACGGGTGATCAAAGTGTGTGTGTTTGTGTGGGGGAGTGAAATCACCTATGGCCTGACTCACACCTTGTGAGGCAGCGGTGGCCGAACGGTTTGTGGAGCGGTTTTGATATCGGAAGGTCGCCAGTTCGTATCCCCGGACCGGCATGTTAAAATTACCACTGCTGAAGTGCCCTTGAGCAAGGCATTGAACCCCTACCATGAAATGTTCTATGAGCAGGGCCTGGCTGTAAACAAAGTTCTTGAGCTTAGTCCAGTTACCCTGGGTAAACATGGTACCTTTCCTTTCCTTAGTCCAGTTACCCTGGGTAAACATAGTACCTTTCCTTTCCTTAGTCCAGTTACCCTGGGTAAACATAGTACCTTTCCTTTGCTTTGCATCTAGCATACAACATTGATGCATGCTAGATGTATGAAAGGGTTTGTTTACATCTTGCCCCAATGCATTTCCAATGGAAGTCACATGGTTTGACACATTTGTGTTGTGCGGCTTTCGGCTGTGTTTCGACTGCCCCCCTCCCCCTCATACAAAGTTAGACCATTCATCTCACCATCCAGGGTGTTTCTACGTCCATCGGCCCCCACCACCACGTCAAAGTCAAAGTTAGACACTGGGTGGTCAGCTGGTCGGATCTCTGTCCTCCAGCCAATGTCTGTGTGTGTGTGAGAGAGAGAGAGAGAGAGAGAGAGAGAGAGAGAGAGAGAGAGAGAGAGAGAGAGAGAGAGAGAGACAAACGCATATTGTCAGCACACAGCACAGGCAGAGTACAACAAGTACAAGGTACTGTAGGGTTAGAAGGTACAAGTAAACGGATTGCATATCTTGCTTGTTTGTTTTGCAGTTATATTTGTTTGTTACACTAGAGTAAAAAGAATGAATAAATGTTATGACTTTAGTTACACTAGAGTAAAAAGTGTCTTTTCATTCATTAGGAGAAAAAGCAGAAGAAAAGAAAGAACAACAAAATAAACATTTTGAAGACGTAACAACCATGTGACGCAAGAGAAGAAATGGCCTTGGATGGAACCAAAACATCTGGATACATTTAGTTACATAATACATACTGTAGGTCAGCATATAGAAGACTAAAGCCTGATTTATGCATCTTCAAACAACAAACTATAAATAAAGCATTGAGCTGCTATGATCCACCACGCAGAATGTAAACACCACACTACAAAATAAAATGCTATATATATGCTATAGAGCGTCGCAGTCATGACGACGCCAGGCCCAGGAAATAATTCCCAATGCATTTTTCCCATAGACATTTCACAAAGTATTTATTTATAGACCTTTTAAGCGTCGTACGAAGCCAACTTGAGTGAGTCATGACAAATCATGACAATAAACACAATATTTTGGACCAAACAAATAATTACAAAGAAGAAAAACAACAAAAAAAGTGTTGTAACCTGCCGTTTTCTTTGTTTGGCCCAAAACATTGTGTTTATTGTCATGATTTGTCACGACAAGAGTTGGCGTTGTCCGCGGCGTAAACGTCTTTAAATAAATACTTTCTGAAATGTCTATGAGGAAAATGAAGGGGGATTTATTTTCTGGGTCTCTCGAGGGGGCGGGACTGCGACGCTCTATAGTAGTATATATTTAATGCTGTGGTTGGATATGTGCCGGGGGCGGGGTGCGCACGCTTATCCCACAAACCAAAAGGTCTGACATGCTGAAATCACCCGTCGCTCCCGACATGCGTTGGTATGACATGCTTTAGTATGACATGCGTTGGTATGACATGCTTTAGTATGACATGCTTTAGAATGACATGCGTTGGTATGATATGCTTTAGTATGCCATGCGTTGGTATGACATGCTTTAGTATGACATGCTTTAGTATGACATGCATTGGTATGACATGCTTTAGTATGACATGCTTTAGTATGACATGCTTTAGTATGACATGCGTTGGTATGACATGCTTTAGTATGCAATGCGTTGGTATGACATGCTTTAGTATGACATGCTTTAGTATGACATGCTTTAGTATGACATGCGTTGGTATGACATGCTTTAGTATGACATGCGTTGGTATGACATGCTTTAGTATGCAATGCGTTGGTATGACATGCTTTAGTATGACATGCGTTGGTATGACATGCGTTGGTATGACATGCTTTAATATGACATGCGTTGGTATGACATGCTTTAGTATGACATGCGTTGGTATGACATGCGTTGGTATGACATGCTTTAGTATGCAATGCGTTGGTATGACATGCTTTAGTATGACATGCTTTAGTATGACATGCGTTGGTATGACATGCTTTAGTATGACATGCGTTGGTATGACATGCTTTAGTATGCCATGCTTTAGTATGACATGCTTTAGTATGACATGCGTTGGTATGACATGCTTTAGTATGACATGCGTTGGTATGACATGCTTTAGTATGCCATGCTTTAGTATGACATGCTTTAGTATGCAATGCGTTGGTATGACATGCTTTAGTATGACATGAGTTGGTATGACATGCGTTGGTATGACATGCTTTAGTATGACATGAGTTGGTATGACATGCTTTAGTATGACATGCTTTAGTATGACATGCTTTAGTATGCAATGCGTTGGTATGACATGCTTTAGTATGACATGAGTTGGTATGACATGCGTTGGTATGACATGCTTTAGTATGCCATGCTTTAGTATGACATGCTTTAGTATGCAATGCGTTGGTATGACATGCTTTAGTATGACATGAGTTGGTATGACATGCGTTGGTATGACATGCTTTAGTATGACATGCTTTAGTATGACATGCGTTGGTATGACATGCTTTAGTATGACATGCGTTGGTATGACATGCTTTAGTATGCAATGCGTTGGTATGACATGCTTTAGTATGACATGAGTTGGTATGACATGCGTTGGTATGACATGCTTTAGTATGACATGCGTTGGTATGACATGCTTTAGTATGACATGCTTTAGTATGACATGCTTTAGTATGACATGCTTTAGTATGACATGCTTTAGTATGACATGCGTTGGTATGACATGCTTTAGTATGACATGCTTTAGTATGACATGCGTTGGTATGACATGCTTTAGTATGCAATGCGTTGGTATGACATGCTTTAGTATGCCATGCGTTGGTATGACATGCTTTAGTATGACATGCGTTGGTATGACATGCTTTAGTATGCCATGCGTTGGTATGACATGCTTTAGTATGCCATGCGTTGGTATGACATGCTTTAGTATGCCATGCGTTGGTATGACATGCGTTGGTATGACATGCTTTGCGTCATGCTTGTGGTTAAAGCCTGCACCCACATGTGCCAATGTCCTACAATAAACTATATTGTACTGTAGTCTGTTGTGTAATATCACCACATGGAAAATGCATTCCGTCATGTCACAGCTAAAGGTTTGTTTCTAAATATAGGAAAGGCTCTTGTTGGTATCTTTGTATCGACATTGCAGTTTGAGACAACGCTGGACGGCAGCATGTGAACTTTAGTGCAGAGTTCTGTGGGGGAGGAGGTCAAGCATACAGTCATGCAGTTCAGCTGGCCAACCATCTCCATTCTGACAAACAGTAATGGCTCTATATGGTTACTTAACCTAATGTTACCCTGAGTGCAGTAAAAGGTATTGCAACTAAAATTTTGTTTATTGTCTCCACCAGGCCGAAGGCATGTGGGGAGAGTATGTTTTGCACTCCGTCCGTACGTGTGTCCGTCCGTCCGTCCGTGTGTCCGTGTGTCCGTCCGTCCGTGTGTCCGTGAGCAGCTAATCTCGGCCACCGTTAACCCGCTCGATGCCACATTTTGCACACACACTCCCTGGATGCCAACGATGAACCTCTGCCCCAAACTTTCCAGAACGGCCTGTTATAGCGCCACCAGGAGGCCGCTTTGTGCAAAACAAGTTTTTGCACAGTACACCTACAGATTTTGTCCAAACATCACGCAAATTGGTACACAGTCTCTCTAGAGCCATTCAACGAAACCGGTTTTTCAGATTTCTCAGACTCCATCCTGATTGGTTAAGATTGGCTTCCAAAGTTCACAGGAGTGCTCAGTTTCAAACAAAATGCTGCAAATCATGAACACATCGCGTGATTTCCGTGAAATTGTGCACCCACATTCGAAATGCCACATGAACAATTTCAACTCAGACTCAAGGTGGCGCTATAACTGGCCGAAAAGTGATTTTACCTCTAACTGCACGGATCTGTGGATAACTTTGTATGCCAACTCCCTAGAGGCCAAGGAAAAACCTTTGCCTGGAATTTTTCACATCTTCTGCTCTTTATAGCGCCACCAGGAGGCCGACATATGTAAAACACATTTTCTATTATTACTCCTTCAGATTTTATCCAAATTTCACGCAAATCGGTATACACTATCTCCATAGTCATGTGATCAACACGGAGCGCCACCATTTCCCATCTTCCATCCTGATTGGTTAGATTGGCTTCCAAAGCTCACACGATTCGTCCATTTCGAAAAAAGGCCACAAATCACAAACACAGTGTGCAATTTCCGTTAAATTATACACGCACATTTTCACTAGGCCGAGGACGACATGCCACAATTTTTTCCTCAAAATCAGCCTCACGGTGGCGCTATAACAGGCCAATTCCTGTTTTTAGCTATAACTGCATCGATCTGTATACAACTTATGTATGCACACATGGAAAAACATTGTACCTGCATCCCTCCAACACGAACCTCCGGCCCAAATCTTCCTCAACAGCCTGTTATAGCGCCACCATGAGGCCACAACCTGACCTGCCCTGGTGGAGACCTGTGCCGATTGGCACTTTGTCTAGTTAGTTTATGGGTTTTTTTTCCATACAAAAAACATTCTTAGTTCATCACAGTTTTTGAGTGGTGCAACCACTCCTACAACCAGGAATGTCCGTGTGTATCAGTCAACAAGAGCACGAGTGGTGTACGCATGCGTGAAATTGGAACACGGGGTAATGCTGCGTGCATGCATTTATTAATACCAGTAGGGGGTGCCAGAAACAGAGAGAGGGGTAGTGCTGAGAGAGAGAGAGAGAGAGAGAGAGAGAGAGAGAGAGAGAGGGGGGGGGGGAATTGCACCACTCGGTTCACACAGGTGTGATTTTTTCTTTCTTATTCTGGAAAAAAAGGTATAGACTGAAGCCTAGGCTTATTGTCTACCCTTTTGTCATTTAACAGCTAGTTCCATGTTAGTGCAAAAGGTGAAGTTTGAGACTATTAGGGAAGTGTAGAAGAGGAAACTATTTAACCGATATAGGAACTAGTTGTGAGGTTTCTAACTGCAATAAGTACTGTACCTTAAATAAATCACAAATTCCTGTATCATAAAACTGTCAGTTCTAGAGCATTAGGTTCAAGGTTCAAGGTTAAAGGTATTTACTAATGTCCCAGAAGGGCAATTAGGTTTACAGCAAGAGTAGTGGTTTACAGCAATACAAACAATACAGGACAACAGCCAAGGCCCTGCATACATAACAGATTTCTTACCACCATACACTCCATCTAGAACATTAAGATCCTCAACAGCAGGTTTACTAACCACAAAAGGAAAAAATAAACCACAAAGAGAAAATAGGAGAGGCCGCATTCTCTTTTTATGCACCAAAATTATGGAATACAATTCCTCTGGCAATCAGAGAGGCCACCAACATTTTCAAACACAAACTGAAAACACACCTCTTCAGATTAGCCTTCTCCACCCTACCGTAGCACTTTATTGAGGCTTCCCATCATGTATTTTATTGTTATTATATATATATATATATATATTTTTTTTTTCTCTTAACAAATATCTTAAATGCTGGACCTTCTCATGCCTATGTCTGACTTTATGCACAGTCACTGTCTTGTCTTGTATTGTGTTTGATTTAACCTATATGACCTAACTGTAAAGCACTTGATGTATGTCCTGCCTGTGAAGCACTTTGAACTGCAACCCTGTATGAAAGGTGCTATATAAATAGAGCTTATTATTATTATTATTAACAGCAGACATGAGACACCATAGCATAAACAGAGGTCTGGGCGCATCTAGTGCAGGTACAGAATCAAAGACAAAAAATAAGAAAGGCTACATTCAGAATTAGTTTTTGCATGGGCTAATAATGAATACCTTCATTCTCCTGGTCTTCTGGAGGTTCCAGCAGCTTGACGAATTCCACATTGATGTGAAACTCCACAGCAACGAGGAGGGCAACCTTTAACAGCATCAACTGCAGCTGCTGAATACCTAGCAGAGATTATGATCACAGGTCAGTTTAAGATGAAAGAAGAGCATACTGTAAGCAACCCATTTCCAGCTATAGCTTAGAAGTAACTAAAATAGTTTTGTAATTATTAACCCATTTAGGCCTGACGTTGAAATTTAAAAGAAATCTTTTTAAAATGTATTTTTTTCTGAAAAACCTCATGTTTCTATATCAGTGGATCTCAATATTTCATGTCAAGGACCCCAAAAATTATATTTAATATGCCGCCGACCACCATCTGAAAATACGTTGTTCCAAGAACCCCCCAGAAGCAAAGATTTGAGTTAAAAACTTTCACTCTGAAAGAATATATATTCAAAGATTTATGACACTTGACACTTACTGATGTGGTTGATGGTACCGGCACAGAACTTGCCGTAGAACTTTTTGCCCCCCAGGCCCCGCAGGTCCTGAATGGTGAAGGGCCACAAGTGCAGCACATTATTCCTAGCGAAGGAGTCCCTCTTCTCAATCACCACCACTTTGGCCCCCATTAGGGCCAATTCAATGGCTGTTCGCAAACCACACGGGCCTCCTCCGATGACCAGGCACTAAAAAGAGACGAACAGACAAAAGTCATGTGTCAATTTGATTTCTAATATAGCTCCAAACCAAATCACACTTTACATTATAGAGCAGGTCAAGACCCTACTGGAAAAACTCTTACTTTTAAAGGAAGAATCCTCAAACAGAGCCTAGCTCTCTAGGTAGTCGAATTGAAAGAAAGAGAGAGATAGTGAAAGAAGAGCCAGATTGCACAGCAACCACAATCCTAGCAAACCTCAGAATTTCTGTCCTCAAAACCTGTCAATTCTGCCCCCTTCTCCTCAGTGGCTGGAGCCATTTTTTTGTTGTTTGTGTAACAAACATTACGTAAACACAAACATTGAAGACAAACGTGAGAAAATTGTGATTGGCCCGGAATGAGATGATGTATGATAAGAGCGCCCCTCACTTCACATGGGTGTGATTTTTTTATGTAACATCAGAGTTCTCGGGCCATGGGATTTATGGTCGCCGTGGTTACAGCCCCGCAAGCTTTGGGATGTTCAAACTGCATGTGTTTGAATTACCGCCCACTGCCGAGTGGCACGCACTGGTTTACCCAGAGGCTAACGCACCGCCAGACAGAGAACGCTACAAACTTATGGAGGACTTTGATCTACGGCCCGTTTGTGTCCAGTCTGTCCACAAACAGGGTTTTATCTGCTGGAGGCGCTTTGGAGATATCATCTTCTTCATAGCACTAGCACGCAGATTCACAGTGCAATGTTCTACTGCAGGTTGTGGAGGGACAGGTCGGATCAATCTTTATCAAACTTAACCCATTTAGGCCTGACGTCGAAATTAAAAAAATGCCTTTTTTAAAATGTATTTTTTTCCTGAAAATCCTCATGTTTCTATATCAGTGGTTCTCAATATTTCATGTCAAGGACCCCAAAAATGATATGTACTATGCCGCCCGACCCCCATCTGAAAATATGTTGTTCCAGGAACCCTCCAGAAGGAAAAGATTTGAGTTAAAAACTGAAACACTGAAAGAATATATATTCAAAGATTTAAGGCACATTTTCACGATTTTTCAAAAATAGCAGACCTACAAGCTCGTACAAGCTCGTACAAGCTCTATGAGCTTGTAGATCTGCTATTTTCAATAGCTAAATTATAAGTGTTTAAAACACCAAAACATCTTTGTCACCTACTGTAAGTCAGTGGTTTTCATACTTTTTCATATTTCATTCAGCTCCATTATTTATTCAGCTTTTGACCCACGGACCACCACGGAACCACTTGATGAGATTTTGACTTACACACCCGAAACTAAAGAATTCTGTTGTCGTTGGTCATTGGATAAAATGATAAAATGTAGATGTATCGATGTTGGTACCATTAGGAGAGTTAACAGGCAGTTGAAATAACAATTATTTTACATAATTGTAAAAATTATAAAATATAAATGGACCCGTATCTTTAACTCTCAAGAGTTAAAGATATACCGTAATAAGGGTCCATTTTGTTAGACAACTCTCCATCATTTAGCTGGGGACCACCTGGAACCCACTCAAGGACCACTAGTGGTCCCCGGACCACTGGTTGAAAACCCACTGCTGTAGGTGATTTAAAATAGGTGATAAAATGAGAACTGCTTTTAAATCCAGTGATTTATTATTGCACTAGGACTAATTATATTACGACCATAATTCATTTAAAATACTTCCCACAAAAACATGAAACTGTCAAGAGACCAAAGCTACTTCTTGGCTGCTTTGTGTAGAAGATGAAGAAGTGTAATGGGAGCTTAAATTATTAGTGGTGAAGATAGATGTGAAGTCAAATCCCCTTCGCAGAAGTATGGTTACCCATACCTTAATTACCGAAAACTGTTATTATAGTCTTTCCATATCAAAAGCATTACTCATGCATCCGTCTACCTCAAATATGCATGAAGTCAGTTTTTGGTGGTTACAACATCTGTCTGAGAATGTATGATTCAAATATGACTTCATTCTTTGGAAAGGAGAATAAAATAATCAATTAGCAGCATACCTCCTTCCCCCTCTCTCTTTTCATATCCAATGGTACTCATGAATCCAGTAATAGCAGAATTTGACGAAATGGACATAGTGAGGCTTTCTATGGTTAAGAAAGCGTTTCTCCAGCCTTAGAATAGGTTTACAGTGTTTTAGGATTAGGCATTGTTTGGTGTTGAGCCAGCAGGTTAAAGGACAACTTTGTTTTTCCAACCAAGGTTCATGTTTTAGGTTGTTACTAGAGAAAGTACAAGATGAGTGTTAATAATCTTTTTCATTTGCTGCTTTCTTTCGTTTTAGCGATTTTAGCTATTTTTGACAGGCAGGGCATTATAAGTGGCTAAATATGTCTTTTTACAAAATTGTTATTTGGAAAATTATCAGGAAATTGCATCTGGCCACAAAAGATCACAGGATCTACTGAATGTGAAGCGGTTTGCCATAATCTGTGTCATAGGTTTGTCACCTCCCCCTTCACATTCAATAGATCCCGTGATCTGTTATTTCCTGGGGTCTAGTAGGACTATAGCAAATAACAATTTTGTAAAAAGACATATTCAGCCACTTCGAATGCCCACGCCCGCCTGTCAAAAATAGCTAAAATCGCTAAAAACGAAATAAAGCAGAAAATGAGAAATTGTCAACTCATTTTTTACTTTCTCTAATAACCTTTGTGGCTCCAGCACCTCTCTTAAGTTTTTTCAGCGGATGAGCGTGGTTCTTTTTCCATTTTTGTCTAATAACAACCTAAAACATGAACCTTGGTTGGAAAATTTAAATTTAAATTAAAATAAATAATAAAAACTAAAAATTGGGCTGCGAGAGGGATAGATAGATAGATAGATAGATAGATAGATAGATAGATAGATAGATAGATAGATAGATAGATAGATAGATAGATAGATAGATAGATAGATAGATAGATAGATAGATAGATAGATAGATAGATAGATTTAGGGAAAATCCCATATACAAGCCGCACCGGACTATAAGCCGCACCGGACTATAAGCCGCAGCTACGTTAGCTCAGAGCCTGAGATGGCTCTGCGTTAGCTGTAAAAATCCATAGATTAGCCGCACCGTTGTATAAGCCGCAGGGTTCAAATCATGGGTAAAAAGCCGCGGCTTATAGTCCGGAAATTACGGTAGATAGATGTGTCTTTAATCTTTTTTCGAAGATTCACTTTAAACCAAATTCCTCCGGAGTCAGACAGTGCATGCTGTGGTCAACACAGGCTTTCTGTTTCCATAAACCTTCAGGTTCCTTTTAACTTTTTTCCAGGAGTGACTCCTGCCTCGTGTGTCCTTCCCTAAAAATAATTCATTAAACTCACTCAGTGAAACAGAATCAAGAGCTTACCACTGGTGGTGCGACAACTTAAATGCACCCCATGCAGAATAGATAAAGGGCTGGCAACATAATTAAAGCATTCTGACCTGAGATCAGATTCTAAAATTGTCTTCTACATCCTGACAGTTTTCTGAAAAAGCTATGTTTCTATGTCAGTCGTTCTTCGATTTTTCAAAAATAGCAGACCTACAAGCTCGTAGCGCGCCACTCGGTGGCGCGCTACGAGCTTGTAGATCTGCTATTTTTCAATAGCTAAAGCATAACATAATGCTAACACCGAAAGGGGTTCTCGCCCAAAATGGGTTAAAACAGTGGGAACTCCATGGAACACGCTATGCCGTGTCAATATTGTGACAACTCATGTTTCAGTACCGTACCTGCCGTGGCCTCTGTGGACCTCGTCATGCTTGTGCAGATCTACACGCGTGTCCCGTGTGCGACCCACAGCTTCCCTTTCATGCTCTCCTCTCCGCCGCTTAACCCTCCATCGGGGCTCTAAGTGAGTCACAGCTCTGAGCGGAGAGAGCTTTCTTCCAGGGTTTAGAGAGCACTGTGTTGCCAGCTGACAGAAATCCCAGATCACTCCCTACAAGGTCTGCTGCACCCACCCAGCAATAAAAATAAATTGGGCTTATTAAGTCATTTTATTTTCTTACTTTGCGAGCATGATAAAAACCCTAGTGTGTTATCAGAGGATGGCGTCAGGGATGGAGAAGAACATTTCAAGCTGCAGCGTGTAGACAGATGTGTTTCAAGCTGCAGCGTAGACAGATGGGGTATTTATCATATTTCGGGGCAGGTGTGAGCCAAACACAGGTGCTGGCCGCGCTACCTGGACAGGGCCGTTTGCCGTCTAAGGGCCAATTCATACTCCTATTTTAGAGCCGAATAAAAGTGGGTTCGGCTCTGTAGAGCCTACAATGTGACGTCATTTGAGGTTCGGGGGGCCGGGGTACCGTCCTAAAGTATGAATCGGCCCTTAGTACGGCTCGTTTTTTTCAACTGAAGGGTGATTATTCGTGCACTACAATCTGGCGTGTGAAGACGAGATAAAAAACAATGTTCCCAAACCATAAATCTCACAATGTGTGGATTTGATGTTTTGGTTTGTTTAATCCGTGTCCATGGTGCGACCAGAAATGATTCGTTGGTTTTTAGAGCGGTTCCACGCTCTGATGTGTTATTCCACATATGAGGGCTTCCTGTCAGGGCTCGCTCCGCATACGTCTGCTGAGTCAGGACACACACACATCCTATCAGCTCCTCCACCTGTGGCCTTTATGACGGCACGGCTCTGCCTGCCCTCAGGTCACCTTTCCCCTCATCTCCGTTTAATTACAGAACCCTATATCCGTCAGTCAAAACCAAAGCACAGACAGACCAACTAAACTAAACTCTGGGCCAATGTGTATTCTGACTTAACCTGACATGTTGCTGCTGTTGTTGTTGTTGTTGTTGATAATGATGATGGTATGCCTTCCTTTGTCTAACTACAGTAAGCAGCCATGCCTAAGGCACCGGTAGTTAGTCAATCAGCGGTATAACACCACCTGGGTTGCCTAACATGAACTGGCAAGAGGCAACTATCTGGCCACAAAGACAGCCATTTAGAATGTCATGATGGTGATGAATACATCAAGAGCAATGCCAGGTCTACACACAGTGAAATGAACTGTGTTCATTTAACTCAAGAGTGTAATCATTGAACCAAATTAACCTGTAAAGGTTTATTATTGACATTTGTACATGCAGTGTTAAATTAACAATGAGGAGTTTACTGTATGGGCATTGGTCTCAGACCAATACTGTAGACTTTAACCAAAAACTTCTGACCATAATATTGTTTGTAAAGGGAGTCACTAACCATCCAGTGAAGCTTATAGATCCATTTTTACAGTTCCATCTTACAGTTGAGCATTAAATTTAAGAAAAACTGTTGAAAAGTGGAAGCTGTCTAAGCCCTTCCTTAGAGCAACACTGCTGCACGCTTTGGGGCAACGCCAACATCATCCTTTAACAATTCCCTCCCAAACAATGTAACCTATTAATATATATCACATTACCCACACTGTACATCATTTCCTGTTCATATAGAACGGGTAAGGGCCCTAGTAGTACTATACTATTTTGATTACACATATTGTTTCAATTACTGGTTGAACACACCAGATTGAGAGATTTATTGCCATGGAATATTGAGGAAAGCTCAATATGAACAGGAAGGTCCTAGCTCAGAGGAATCTACAGTGGAAGTATGTTGTTTGTCAGGTGAAACCTTACTAGTGAATACTCATGAAATCTAGACGACAAGATCGCCACCTATACTAGTCGTGATTGGCTGCTTCTAGCCAATGGGACAGCTTCTGGCCAAAGGGAAGGGGAGAGGCAGATATCCCTGGCAGCCACGCGGGCTGCAGACAGACAGACAGACAGACAGACAGACAGACAGTGCAGAGCAGCGATCACAGTCACACTCGCGGGGTGACGGGGAAGGAAGGGCTCAAACCGACACGGCGCATACTACAGTTATCTGACACCAAACGCGGCTGAAACAGCCGCAGCGTAGCCAATGCAAAGCCACAACAAAACACAGTCATTGAACCACGCATAGAACGTCGGAAACGAATGCAAACAACAACAACGGCCTCAAGGCGCGACTCGCGCTAGGTTGTGCCACACAAACATACACGTTACTAAAATAATAATCATACTGATATGGTGTCGGGGGGGGGGGGGGGGGGGAGAACACAACAGAGACAGCGCTTCTTTCACCTGACAAATATCATTAATAATAATTTCTTGTTTGGAAAGTATTAGACGCGGTATTAATAACCTATACAAAAGAATTTGAGATATTTCAAAACGACAATTTCACACTACTGTAGTATGCACACACATCATGTAAGGCAGATGACAAACATCAAAGATGTGTTTGCTGAGATTAACTGTCTCCGTTGCAAATGGCTTCCAGGACTGAGTGGGTTCAAATAGTTTCCTTGCACTGTCTGATACTGTCCAGCATCCCCGGGCCCCCCGCGCCCCGCCCCCGGGCGCCCCGCCCTGGAAACGTTCCCCCTCTCTCTCCACTCTCTCCCTGACCCCAAAGCTGCAGAGCACATTATTACAAAAGCATACACTCTGTTACAGAGTAATGAAAACAAATGGTGGGTCTTTTCCGAGCATCACTCAGCTCTGAAGCATTACCGCTATGCTATTTTGAAGATTATATAAGTTAATAATATCACTAGTATAAGTATTACAAATAAAAAATAAAACCCTCATGATTCAGAAAACTACCGGGTGTGTGCGTCAGTGGCATTAAAGCCAGCTGTATCAGGTCATAAAGCAGGGGTGACATCACATCCTATACAGATTGCTGTTCCAGCAGGAATTTGGAGGTTGTGTGGCGAATGATATCACATCTTTCACTGTGAGAACAAAGCACAGCACCAATAAAACCATGAGCCATCATTTACGTCACCCTCTCCTTGTGTTGTGAACTTGTGAAGACATAAATCCTTTATCAAGTTGTGGCTCATGGCCTGTACAACAATTAAAACAGGCAGAGTGCTCATATACTGAAGGAAAAGAAGAATATCCATTCACGTATGTAACACAATTACAGCAAATCTGAGAAATGTACACGTAATACACTAGTGCCTGTCCAGCTAACAGCAGGTTTACTACAATGGTACATTGTTACTTTGGCACCGGTACTATCACGCATTTTCTACTGAAAGCTTAATTACAACTTTGTTGTGGCTTGAATGAATCAAGCTAGACTTGTAAAAACATAGCTCTATCTGAGAGGCACTGAAAATGCATGTTAATATAATATAACAATCTGGGCCCGGCTCCAGCCTTTGAGGAGTAGCCCATAAAAAACACCAGCAGGACAACCCTAGGGCAAATAATCACACTTGCTGAGTGATGCTGTCTGTTTCTCTGTGCAATAAAAACACAGCTTGACTGACAGAGGGAACTGTATAGCTTTGCGCCGGCCCGTGAACTGCAGTGTCAGTGCAAAGCATTGTATAGTACTTAAACCTTACCCTATACACTTTGTTGACCGGAGTCCCCAGGGGTCTATAGGACCCCTCCTTTTTCCCCTCTCTACACACCATATCTCTTCAGTGAACACAGTTTATCTACAAACGATCATTTAGCTGGGGACCCTCTGGAACTCCCTCAAGTACCCCTGGGGGTCCCCGGACCCCACTTTGGGAACCACTGCTCTACACCATATCTCTTCAGTGAACACAGTTTATCTACAAGCTCTGCGTCGACATGTGAGCTTGTAGATCGGCTATCTTCGTAGAACATTCTCCCCAGAGCAACGACGCTAGGGTTCATGTTGTTAACAACAGGCCAGCTGTAGTGAGTGAGTAGATTGAAGCTGATCTGATGCATCTCGACAGCTAGAGGTTAAAGTGATGAAGCAACACGATCTGTTGCCCTATGGACTTTAAGGCTATAATTCATTATTCAGAGTTGCAGCCCAAATACTATTGGCTGCAATCAGTTTTGCTGTTCATTCTGATTCCAATCAATTGAACGTAATGCAACGATACACACAACGCGTTACTCATGTAACGATACACTCAACTCACAATACGATGCGTATCACGATATGAGGTTCACAATACGATTTTTCACGATATTTTAAACACAAATTTATTTTCCAGACAAATGATTTATTTACCCCTTAAAACGGGGTACCGTTTACTGTGGATAATTCACATCACAAGAGATCACTTTGCTCACCTTGGTTCCCACACAAGCTTGGCCTTTCTTGTACTCCTTGTGACCCATCCTCTTGTCCAGCTTGCTCCACAGTGCCTTGGCCTTCCAGGAGGTGACCCTGGTCCTCAGCGTGCTGTAGAAGGTGGTGTTGTCCAGAGGGTCCAGGTCCAGCTGGCTACACAGGAGGTTGAAGGCCTGCAGTGTACCCTTACAGGTGGAGGCCTGGACGAAGTTCTCAAACAGCTCCCTCTCCTCCCTCTCCTCCTCGATCTCCTCCATCTTACCAGAGAAGGACAGCCGAGGAGTATTCTTTTTGGAGACTTGTGTGAGACTTGGGTCGGCAGTCTCCACCACCAGCTGTCCCTGTAGCTGGTAGCTACACCCTCTGCGTAGCCCCTCCAGTCATGCCCAGCCTGCGGGGAGAAAGAAAATAAAAGGGTCTGATGTAATCCTTAAAAAGCAAGGAATCCTTTAGTTCACATATGGCTTTTGGCAACTGATGTTTTCTCTTGGTCTATTATTAGCATCAGAGGACCATTCCAGATCCATTGGATCATTTTACTTGTTGGAGGCCAATTCATTGGATCATTCAGCATGCGGCCATTTGATACTGCCTGTGATGTATTGCATATTGTATATCTGCAAAATACAGCATAGCTGTGCTTTATCTCTTGATGAATGGCTGCATCCTGTAATAGCATATTGCAAACAACATATTTGACTGGTGTAATTTAAGGAATTTACAGATGGCACTCTTTACGAGTCCTGACTGATCTCGAACATCTCAATGTGTAAACAGACACCAAACTCACACCCACTGTAACTGACAGATTCTAAAAGACGTCAAGCCTAGAACATAATTAAGTAAGAAAGAAACATGAGAAAACTTGATGTGGTTCAAACCATTCCCATGCATGTTTAATAGCATCTTAAATGGCAGGCTGTTTTTAGCCTAAATGAAAAACTACTTGAACTTGTAAAGAGCCATTCTATATAGCATGTACAGTATTGTGTCTCAGTTGAAATCAAATTGTCTCCAAAACAATTACTGTATATAATAAATAGTAGTTGAAGTTTTTCATGTAACCACGTGAACCCTAGCGTCCCTATTCTGGGCATGTTATAAAAGGGAAGCATTCTGCCAACATACTTTTCAGCAAAAATAGCAGAAGCCCAGAATGCATGCGTTTGCAGATCGGCTATTTTTTTGCTATTGACGAGCAACAAAGTATATATGATTTAGGTGTTTAAGAAAGAATAACAACAACAATTGGAATGATTCGCTGTAATTCCATGAGACAATCGTTCTCAAACCTTAGAAAAGCACCATACAGTAAGCACCATACAGTACAGTACAGCACCACCACTATGATTACTAGAAAGCCAGAACACTATTTGTTAGAGATAAGCAGCATTCTTTCCCAGCGTGTATCTCTGGCTGTGGATAAGCAGGCAGAGCAAGTATGTCTTGCTCTCATGTTGTACTGTAGTGTTGTAGACAGACAAAGGGATTTCATTTCAGTCAAATCACCTCTCTAAAATTAGTTGGAATTATGCAACCCTACATTACTCTTGGTAATTAGGAACGGCTGCTTAGTACTCCACCCTAACATTATCTTCATATTTATATAGTACTTAGTTACAGCATAGGCATGCATACAAATACCATTGTTAACCATTTAGGCCTGACGTCAAAATGAGAAAAAGTCTTCTGAAAGAATATATATTCAAAGATTTGTGCCGCATTTTCACGATTTTTCAAAAATAGCAGACCTACAATTATATTTTTGTAATTGTCATAATGTTGCTGATGTCTGAGGTGGGCGAAACTTTCATGATGCTCAGTGACATCATGGAAGGTACTAGGGTTGTTTCCCTGCCCACATCCCTGTTTATTTTCTACAGATGTTTTCTACCCGTGTTCAGCGATAGAGAAAAATCACACTTGTGTGAACTGAGTGGTGCAACTCCCCCCCCCCCCCCCCCCTCCTCTCTATCTCTCTCTTTAGCAGGCAACAGTGCAGCACTAATACTATCTCGCTCTCTGTTTCTGGCACAACAGCGCCCCTACTGGTACTCATAGTCATATACTGGTGCTCATGGCCACATAGGTGAACACGGACATTGCTGTTCCTTGGAGTGGTTGCACCACTCAGTAATCCTATACACCCACAATGGATGAGGATTCTTCTTCTTCTTCTTCTTCTTCTTCCTATGATAGGGCTTTTTTCCCCTTTTTTGAGTGGTGCAACCACTCCTACAACCAGGAATGTCCGTGTGTATCAGTCAAGAGCACGAGTGGTGTGCGCATGCGTGAAATTGGAACACGGGGTAATGCTGCGTGTGTGCATTTATTAATACCAGTAGGGGGTGCCAGAAACAGAGAGAGGGGTAGTGCTGAGAGAGAGAGAGAGGGGAATTGCACCACTCGGTTCACACAGGTGTGATTTTTTTTTAAAGTTATGATGAAATATTAAAGAAGAGTACCTCAAGTTGCTGTACTTCAATATATTTTTGATGATAAATATTTAGTGTTCTATAGGGTTACTCAAATCAGTAACTATTACCAAGCTAGAAAACTCTGTGCCAGCAGAGAACTATACAGCCAAATATGGTAATATTCTAACTTAAATGATGTGTGTGTTTCCTTTGGGTGGAGCCCATGGTTTCCGTTGTCGGTTTGAGAACGGTCTGCGTTTGATATTCCACTGTCCTGTGGAGAGGAATGGGGCTGGGCCAATGGGAAGGTCAGGATGAATAGGCTGGGCCAATGTGAAGGTCAGGCTGGGGCCAGCTCTACTGCAATGTTTCCAAAACAGACATTTTCTAATAAATAAATAAAATTGATTGCGATGCAACACGTTGAGCTTGTAGATCGGCTATTTTCACTAACATATAGTGCTTAACCCATTCTGGGCGGGAACCCCTTTTGGTGTTTTAAAGCTTTAGGTTATAATTTAGCTATTGAAAAATAGCAGATCTACAAGCTCATAGCGCGGCACAGAGTGGCGCGCTATGAGTTTTGGGAAGATGAGAACAGTAGTGTTTAAAATAAATAGGGATGCATGTATTTATTTTACTAGTCGACATGTTGAAATATAGTACTAAATTAACTATTGACTTAGAGACTGGATTTAAATCTCTAATGACTGAAGCTCAATGTTTGGCCTTGTATAATCAGTACACTGTGGTTGATTTCAGATAGTTGATCCAAAGTAGAAGAATCTGTAGCTATGCTAAAGTTAACATGCAACATTGTATTGCTCAGTCAAGATCCTGTATGTTTTGCATCCTGTTTTGCTGTTACTCTTGTTACTCTGCCAGAAGAGGAGACACCGGCACGTACCATACAAAGGCCAGAGTGGTCCCCAGCACGTACCATACAAAGGCCAGAGTGGTCCCCAGCACGTACCATACAAAGGCCAGAGTGGTCCCCACACGTACCATACAAAGGCCAGAGTGGTCCCCAGCACGTACCATACAAAGACCAGAGGGGTCCCCACACGTACCATACAAAGACCAGAGTGGTCCCCAGCACGTACCATACAAAGACCAGAGGGGTCCCCAGCACGTACCATACAAAGACCAGAGTGGTCCCCAGCACGTACCATACAAAGGCCAGAGTGGTCCCCAGCACGTACCATACAAAGACCAGAGGGGTCCCCACACGTACCATACAAAGACCAGAGTGGTCCCCAGCACGTACCATACAAAGGCCAGAGGGGTCCCCAGCACGTACCATACAAAGACCAGAATGGTCCCCATCACGTACCATACAAAGACCAGAGTGGTCCCCAGCACGTACCATACAAAGACCAGAGTGGTCCCCAGCACGTACCATACAAAGGCCAGAGTGGTCCCCAGCACGTACCATACAAAGACCAGAGGGGTCCCCACACGTACCATACAAAGACCAGAGTGGTCCCCAGCACGTACCATACAAAGGCCAGAGGGGTCCCCAGCACGTACCATACAAAGACCAGAATGGTCCCCAGCACGTACCATACAAAGACCAGAATGGTCCCCAGCACGTACCATACAAAGACCAGAGTGGTCCCCACACGTACCATACAAAGGCCAGAGTGGTCCCCATCACGTACCATACAAAGACCAGAGTGGTCCCCAGCACGTACCATACAAAGACCAGAGGGGTCCCCAGCACGTACCATACAAAGGCCAGAGTGGTCCCCATCACGTACCATACAAAGACCAGAGTGGTCCCCATCACGTACCATACAAAGGCCAGAGTGGTCCCCAGCACGTACCATACAAAGACCAGAGTGGTCCCCAGCACGTACCATACAAAGACCAGAGGGGTCCCCAGCACGTACCATACAAAGGCCAGAGTGGTCCCCATCACGTACCATACAAAGGCCAGAGTGGTCCCCAGCACGTACCATACAAAGACCAGAGTGGTCCCCAGCACGTACCATACAAAGGCCAGAGTGGTCCCCAGCACGTACCATACAAAGACCAGAGTGGTCCCCAGCACGTACCATACAAAGGCCAGAGTGGTCCCCATCACGTACCATACAAAGGCCAGAGTGGTCCCCAGCACGTACCATACAAAGACCAGAATGGTCCCCAGCACGTACCATACAAAGACCAGAGTGGTCCCCAGCACGTACCATACAAAGGCCAGAGTGGTCCCCATCACGTACCATACAAAGGCCAGAGTGGTCCCCAGCACGTACCATACAAAGACCAGAGGGGTCCAGAGATTGGGATAAATTAAAACCCATAAATGATGAGAGTTAACTCTAAAAAATTATATTCTTTGGAACACCAAGGAACTCATTGAGTAGTGAGAGAGTGTGAAGGGAAACACACTCAATGTGTCTGCATAGCATTGGCCACGTGGCTGTAGCGTAGCTCTGAACTGCTCCATCAGCATAACCACAGGCAACACCCATCAGAATGCATGCACTGCTTCCACCGCAACCATGGCTGGTGGCATTCTTTATGCCACAGAGCCCACTCCGTAGGATTCAGTCAAGTTTTGGATTATTTTTAACCCATTTTGGGGGCGGGAAGGGGAACCCCTTTTGGTGTTTTAACTTTTAAACCATTCTGACCTGAGATCAGATTCTATAAATGTCTTCTACATCCTGACAGTTTTCTGAAAAAGCTATGTTTCTATGTCAGTCGTTCTTCGATTCTTCAAAAATAGCAGATCTACAAGCTCAGATCTGCTATTTTTCAATAGCTAAAGCATAACGTAATGCTAACACCAAAAGGGGTTCCTGCCCAAAATGGGTTAAAGCATTGTTATACTTTAGCTATTGAAAAATAGCAGATCTACAAGCTCATTGAGCTTGTAGATCTGCTATTTTGGGGAAATCGTGAGAATGTGGCGCAAATCTTTGAATTCTTTCAGAGTGACCGTTTTTTAACTCATATCTTTGCTTCTGGAACTACAATTTTTCAGATGGGGGTCCTTGGCCAAATAGAGATAATTCTGGGGGTCCTTGATGTGAAAAAGGTTGAGCACCGCTGACATAGAAACATGGGTTTTTCAGAATACTGTTAGGATTTAGAAGACATTTGTAGAATCGTTCCCAGGTCAAAATGGGTTAATGGTGTTGTGCAGGTTGTGCTGCAATTATGTACTAAGAAGACAGGACTTGCTGCCCATACTGTACTATGTAATGAATGATTCTATGTTATTCTGGTGTGAGGGTTCTTTTTTTACCTGGAAAAGGTGTGGCACATAAATAGCCTTTGCTCTAACGTCATAATTGCAATAGCTTCTTTTTGCCAGATGTGACTTAATGTGAAACACATGCTGTCTATTCAATAATTGTATAGGAC
This sequence comes from Protomyctophum parallelum, assembly GCF_964188405.1. Taxonomy (NCBI): domain Eukaryota; kingdom Metazoa; phylum Chordata; class Actinopteri; order Myctophiformes; family Myctophidae; genus Protomyctophum; species Protomyctophum parallelum. The sequence goes on from NC_139699.1 coordinate 17,119,411, forward strand.
AGTCAGTGGTGACTCACTGTGAACTTCCATCTCGGTAAACCACTAAGAAGTGGTCATGCTAAAAAACCCGTATCGCAATGCCTTTTCAACGTTATCTTTGCTAGTGGACAAACTGCGAATAGCCATAAGTGATCTCGTTGGAATGTTCAAATGTAGACATGCTGACTAGATTAATGCAATGCCATTGCATTTAAAGTGAACGGTAAAAAAAAGGCAGCACTACTATTGGAACCATCTGGTAGAGAAGTCTGTGTGGGTTAATGAAAAGGTACCACATGCTGTCATAGCCCAGCTCATGCTCAACGCTCCAAACGTTATTGTCCCAGACAGAATCCTATGACTTCACCATCTTAGTCTGACAGAATGGAAAGTCAGCTGTGGGCAGACGACGGAACCAACCCACAGAACGGCTGTAAAAACTACATTGCGCGGGAGCACGCACGCACACACAGACACACACACACACACACACACACACACACACACACACACACACACACACACACACACACACCCCTATCTGTTTAGAAAATCTGACTGAATGAGAAGTAGAGAATCTGAGACAGTCTGAGGCAATGATTAGTTCATTTTTAAACACTGGCTTATATACGAATAAATCAGTGAGCTGTTATTAATGTTTGCTTTAACCATTTAAACAAATAATGACTACCAACTGAACTCTGTACTGCACCCACATTGTCAACCGTGTTTTAACAGTACTAATTTGTTTTTACAGTGCAGGTTCATTTTCACACTCTCAGAGTTAAATGAGCACTCCAGATTTGACTGTGTGAAAACACTTTTCAAAAGAATTATGCAATCATCTGCATTATGCAGCCGTAGCCTCATTCCATACAGGATACAGGTAGGCAAGCATATCTGAAAGCAATAGCATGCTATCAGATTCCAGTAAGACAGAGGAATTTCAGGGATGTGAAATATGTAGTTGTTACACCTGGTGTCCCGGAGAATCAAATCAAAACATACACACAAAACACAGCACGTCGCACAGCACACACACACACACACACTCACCTCACACACATCATCTCATATAATCTATTGATAATACTCAAGTGAACTTTGAGAACGACATTTGGCGTCTTATGCTGATCACTATACTACCAGATACACCAAGTCAATATCAAGCAAGACAGCACATTGACTCACTGTAGTACATTACTACTGTCTTGACCATTTACCAAAGCACATTGTGGTCCGTTTGTTAGATTTTCAATACAATACAAGTCTGAAGCTCTAAATAGACACATATTGACAATTTGACATGCATTGAGAGACACTGGTATGGCCCTTTAAAACCCATTTTGGGCGGAACCCCTTTTGGTGTTAGCATTATGTTATGCTTTAGCTAATGCAAAATAGCAGACCTACAAGCTCGCTACGAGTTTGTATGTCTGCTATTTTTGAAAGATCGTTAAAATGTGGCGAAAATCATTGAATATATATTTCAGAGCGAACATTTTTAACTAAAATATTGACTTCTGGGGACGTCCCTGGAACTACATATTTTCAGATGGGGGTCCGTGGCCCAATAGAGATAATTCTGGGGGTCCTTGACATGAAAAAGGTTGAGCACCACTTACATAGAAACATGGGGTTTTCAGATTTCAGATTTCAGATAGCAGATCAGGATTTAGCCTTTTTTTTTTTATCGACCTCAGTCCAAAATGGGTTAACCATTAATTAATCTCCAAACCAATGACATGCTGTCTGCCGTCCGTTGGCGCGGCAGCGGTGCTTTGTTTACATAGCCTGAGGCTATCAGAAAAACAATAGGAAGCTGCATGACGACGTGAAGAAAACACGTGGGAGTGCTGGGAATTTGGGAATGACACAGTGCAGCCAGCAGCAAGTTACAGTAATTACAGACTGGACTGAAGGAAACCAGGAAGGAACTTTCTGCCCCTCGATAAGCAGGCAGCATGCAGGCCTCGGAAAACAGTCTAGTCCGGTGGACATCCAGTCCTTCAGCAGGAAAACAGTCTAGTCCAATTGACATCCAGCTCCACCAATCCATCTTCAACCGCTTATTCGTAGTCTGGTCGCGGGGGCAACAGCTCCACCAGAGAGCTCCAGACTTCCCTCTCCAGAGCAACAGACTTCCTCCTGGGGGGATCCCGAGACGTTCCAAGGCCAGTGAGTCGATGTGTTTCCTCCAACTGCGCCTTGGTCTCCTCCCAGTGGGACGTGATCCTTGGTCTGCCCCGGGGTCTCCTCCCAGTGGGACGTGCGTCGAGGACCTCCCTAGGGAGGCGCCCGAGAGGCATCCTAACCAGATGCCCGAACCACCTAAGCTGGCTCCTTTCCAGGCGAAGGAGCAGCGGCTCTACTCCGAGTCTCTCTCGTGTGACTGAACTTCTCACCCTATCTCTAAGGGAGATGCCAGCCACCCGTCAGAGAAAACTCATTTCGGCATCCAGTCCTTCAGCAGGAGAACAGTCCAGTCCAGTAGTTCATCCAGCCCTTCAGAAGGAAAACAGTCCAGTCCGGTGGACATCCAGCCCTTCAGAAGGCCCCATAACACCATAGTTATTATCAGTCTAAAACAGTCCAGTCCGGTGGACATCCAGCCCTTCAGAAGGCCCCTGAACACCATAGTTATTATCAGTCTAAAACAGTCCAGTCCGGTGGACATCCAGCCCTTCAGAAGGCCCCTGAACACCATAGTTATTATCAGTCTAAAACAGTCCAGTCCGGTGTTCATCCAGCCCTTCAGAAGGCTTCTGAACACCATAGTTATTATCTCACATCTCTGAATATCTATGGCTGCTTTTTCCAAGTATCATCAGTGCCAAAGCACAAGAGGTCATCAGTGCCAAAGCACAAGAGGTCAAACGCAGTGTTATCTGGGCTTGCCATGCAAATCCCTTGACTCCTTCAAAACTGCTCTTAAAGGGCACCTACGGACGGCTGCAATTCGAAACTGGTTCCCGTAAAAATCTGAATCCCCCCCCCCCACCCACCCGTTTCCCCACTGTATATGTTTATTTTCCCTTTTTACCTGATGAGTTCTGTTCTTTAACTGTATAGAAGTGTCTATTTGTATGTCTCTAAATGTTTTGATGAATTGAACATGGTGGACCCTCTTGTAAACAAGTGTAATGCTTAATTGGGTCGTCCACTCACAGTTAACAGTCTTTGTATTGAGTTTGTGCTTGAAATGTACTGTAATTCTGCAAACTGTTAATAAATAAATAAATCAAATCAATCAATCAATCAATCAATGCCCTAAAATAAAAGCCTGGGTACCGAGGGCCGAGGCTAGGCTTGCCCCAATAAATTATGCAGATTGAAGGTTGTTAACCCATTTTGGGCAGGAACCCCTTTTGGTGTTGGTAGCTATTTAAAAATAGCAGATCTACAAGCTCATAGCTACGAGCTTGTAGGTCTGCTATTTTTGAAAAATCGAAGAACGGCTGACATAGAAACATAGCTTTTTTCAGAGAACTGTCAGGATGTAGAAGACATTTTTAGAATCTGATCTCAGGTCAGAATGTGTAAATCCACATGTTGGCTTCTGAAGACAACAGCCATGTCATCAGCAGGTCCATTTGAACCCAACGGGCCGCATGTTCGCCACATGTCCTTTTTGGACCAGGGTTTGTTCTGGACTCACTTCAGAGACTTCGGACACACAGAATTTACTCCCCGGAGTCAGACATAAATAATCCACTTAACCAAATATTTGGATCCTGCACAGTCACACATTCTTTGCCTCATTTGTTACAGAGAGGAAGTAGTCAACCAAACTGCTTATCGTCACAGTGTGTGGCGAACAGATAAAAATGAAGAATACTCTGTCTGGTTTTATCACACAAGACTTCTGGCTGAATGAAATATGTGCAACTGGCGTAAAGCACACATGCAGGCCTGGGCCGTGGCTCAGCGGTCCAGGAACCTTGGCTGTGTGCCGCGGGTTCGACTCCTGATCCTGACGGCCTTTACTGCATGTCTTCCCCCCATCTCTCTCCCCATTTCCTGTCAGCCTGTCTGTCCCTCCATAAAATATATATAAAATACAGGCGAAAGTCACAAATAAAAAAAGAAAAAAAAAAGAAAGAAAGCGCACATGCAACTTTAAATGTAGCATTGCAAATAAGTGATGGAAAAAAACTGGAAAGCATTGGCAGAATCTGTGTTAAGTGTTAAGTGTTATTCTGCATTGACCATGGAGTGAGTGGCAGTGGCTCAGGACAAGAGGCAGAGCTGCCATCATGGAGCCAGAAGGTTGCCGGTTTGGTTCCGTGACCGTCTTCATGTCTAAAAGCGTCCTTGAGCAAGCCACTGAACTGCTAACTGCTCTCAGCAAAAAAAAGGCTTCTGAAAGAATATATAATTCAAAGATTTGTGCCGCATTTTCACGATTTTTCAAAAATAGCAGACCTACAAGCTCGTAGCGCGCCATGAGCTTGTAGATCTGCTATTTTTCAATAGCTAAAGTAATGCTTAGTTAAAACACCAAAAGGGATTCCCGTCCGTACAGAATGGGTTAAAGCATTTTGTATCAAATACAGAAATGCAGAAATGCTTATACTTTTGAGTGGTGCAACCACTCCTACAACCGGCTTGCAATGTCCTCGTACGTGTCTGTGTGAGGTACGTGTTTGTGTGTGTGAGCATGAGTATGTGACTTAATAATAGCAGTAGGGGGCGCCAGAAACAGTGAGAGGGGTAGTGACTCTAATGAGAGAGAGTGAGAGAGAGAGAGAGAGAGAGAGAGAGAGAGAGAGGGGGGGGGGGGGGAATTGCACCACTCAGTTCACACGTGTGTGATTTTTTTATTAATATTGGGATCCACTATATTATAGTATAATAGTATGAACACATTCTGTCTGTGTCTCTGTATAACCCTGTCGGCACATCCTGTGACCCACCACATGGTCCCGAGAAATACTGTTTTTGACGACAGTTTGTGCCACTGCACATGAGCCCATGAGCCCTGCAGGAAAGCCATTCTCAGAATAGACAAAGTATCATGTTCTGTTCCAGAGGAAAACAGCACATGACACTGAGGGCTATGATAGGAACCTTTAACAAGACCAACAGCAAACATAGCTTTCAGCTCTATGCAGGGCTGGACTGGGACAACAATTCGGCCCGGGCATTTTCGCGTGAATTTGGCCCAGACCGGCCCACCACAACCAGCGCGCAGATAGCAGAAACTCTACCACCCGCTCCGTCGAGGCACACACAAACAAACAAGCCCTAATAATACCACCACTTTTACAAAACAACATAAATGATACAAACCAACAGACAACTACACAACCCTTTGTAGAGGGTTTATTTGTCACTCACTGATACAGGTACAGTGAAATTATCATGATGGCAGAATGGCAGCACGCCCGGACCTTTCCTGGTGGCCTGCCGCCTATTGGCCTGCCTGTCTGTCAAAAAGGGAAAATGCCCACCGGGAAAATGCCCGGTATGCCCGGTGGCCAGTCCAGCCCTGGCTCTATGACTTCTGGTCCATCTTTACTATTGGAGACCAACACGAACCATAGTTTTACTCATCAAACTATAATAGTTACAAATTGTGGTAATATGTGTATGGCTAAGCTTTGGTTGACAGTTGACATGTCTCTATAATCCTTGGCAGGTAATAAAATGATTGTGGTGTTGTAAGACAGACTATTCAAACTACATTTCATAAATCTCTGTGGCTCAGCTCAGTTTTGCAAAAGCTCCCATCAGCTGTGTGACATGTAGGACTACAGCACAATGTCTGTGTCGAATGGGTCTAGTTTCCTGTCCAGATCAAAGCCATGAGGAGGGCTGCCATTGACAATATGCACATGGCTGCCATCCAGGGGCGGCCTTAGGAATCTGGAGGCCCGTTTCAAGACCAAATATGAGGCCCCCATATACCTATGACATCATTATTTTGTTGATACAGCCGTATATTGATACGAATAGTTTGACTGTTCAATATCACACGCAGCCATTACTCTCGACAATTAGCAACAACAACACCTTTCCTCATCCTGTCGTCCCTTCACAATTAAAGGGTCTCCCCTTTACCTCCCAATGCTGCACATTTTACCATGCTATTTACATAAGATAGGTGTAACTTTACTAACATTAACATTGTGGGAGAGAGCAAGGCAGTGAGTGAGCGGAGAGAGAGAGAGAGAGAGAGAGAGAGAGAGAGAGAGAGAGAGAGAGAGAGAGAGAGAGAGAGACAGCCAAGAGTGGGGGGGGGGGGGTTGACTGAGGGGACTTCAGTGCACTGTACACTCTTGCTTCGTGTCCCAGGTTGGCTTGGTGTGGAATGTGCTAATTTGTCCCCTATATTCAAAGTCTGATTTCCATTGATTGTTGGCTGTGTTTAGCATGTACTGTATATGGCTGTGGAGTTTTGGTACAAAATCAAAACAACTTGACTAATATTTTGGCATGTTTAAACTTCCAGGAAAATCCGTGTTGAGGTTCTTAACATCCGGTGAGGGGAGGATACGGATCGTGTATGTATTGTGTATGGAAATCAGCGCATACAGTGGGTGGGCTTTAGACCGGATGTAAGCCTTGCACACTAAATAGATATTTACATGCTTCCCTGAGAGGGAGAGAGAGAGAGAAAAAGGAAAGTTCCACGGGTCTGGTCGCTTGCAGAAAAGTTTACAGATAAAGAAGGACGGACAGGCTGAACTCTTTTGACTGACAAAGAGCTGGCGATATTGAGCCTATATGCCAGAATAGGCTGTGAAACAAATTAATCCACAGCAGCAGGCCTACATACGTTCCACGTCGCTTGCAGAAAGAACTGTTCTTTTGACTAACAAAACATTTAGAGGTTCGGGAGGTCTATCTGGTTGGAATTATTTCAAACACTTTTTATTTTGTATCGCGCATCGGCAAGCATTCTCGCTTCATGGAAAGTAAATGTCGGGTAGAGTCTAACCGAGCATGCATTCAATAACATCCCACCCTCATCATGGATAATAATCATTGTATTCATATTCCTATTATCTTATCAAAATAATAAACAAATTCCAAGTTAATTAACCAGCCAAACGTATATGATTTAATTCATTGGACATGGAATGCAGGCTTGAACAATGCCGTCTCCAGCTGTCTGTGTTGTGTGTTCTTATTTTTTCTTCCACACCTCTTTTCTTTAAATCATAACTCGCTCATTTTTTGCTCATTTAAATAAATTCAAAATACCATGTAAACTACGGAATTGGGGCTTTCATTTGGTATATAGATCGGTTATGTAGGCCCTCTACGAAACGATATCAAGTGAAAAGAAAATGTCGGGGAATCACCATTAACACCATTATCAAGCAGCGCAAACAAAAGGCGAGTGGGGGAGAAAGGGGGATGGCGGTCGATTGTGCCAATTATAGCCAGACTGAGTAAGAGATATATGCCTAAAATCATATTTACAAAACGTTTCAAATGGAAAAAAACAGAGATGATTTCAATCGAATATTTAGACAAAGTCATGCAAGGGGAACTTTCTCTGGACTCCATGGGCTAAGAAAATAAACTTTTAAATCTCAAATCCGGTCAGAACGGCTGCTCCGACTTCGTAGTGTTAATCCACTGTTTTCCATTAAAACGTCTTTGTCCTACTGTCCAGTTGGGATCGTGTTGAAGTCCAGGTATACTTTTAGAGCTTCAATGCCGTGAGCCATGTAATGTTGAACAATCCTTTTAGTTGTCATTTTTGCATTGTTAATATTGTATTTGTGTTGTATGTGTGTCTCAGCCTTGCAGCTATTGTTTTACTCATTTCTCTGACATATTGTAAGCCACATTTTTCACATGTGATTAAATAAACACAGTTGCTGGTGCTGGCTGTTATCTGTTTAATCTCCAACGTGCGTTTGTAGTTCTATTTTTAACTATTTGTTTGGGTTTGAAGTATTCTGGTCTCTGGCGTGCTGGTGTGTTGATTGGGAGGCATACTATGATCCGACGGAGCATTGCTCCGAATGGTCCGAGGTGCGCTGGGGGTCGGGAGAGGGTTGGGGTTAGGTTTAGGTGTCTGCCCCGGGGGAGGTTAGGGTGAGGGTGAGGGTTTGAGGTAGGTTGTCGATCGGACCAATGCTCCGTCGGACCAAAGTATAGTAACCGTGTTGATTCCTTTTAGCTTGCGGTGTACCAGATAAAATGGTAAATGGTGCATTTATATAGCGCTTTTATAAAAAGCGCTTCACACACACACATTCATACACCGATTGCGGCGGAAGCCATGCAAGGTACCAACCAACACATCGGGGGTTCAGCAATTTGGGGTTCAGTGTCTTGCCCAAGGACACTTCGACATGTAGACAGGAGGAGCCGGGATTCGAACTGCCGACCCATGGATCATTGGACGACCTGCTCTACCTCCTGAGCCACAGTCGCCCTTAAGAGTTTTGATTTTTCTGTAGGCCGAGTTTCGCGATTATTATTTTTTTGGCAGAAGGAGAAGGAAAAACACAACTAACAATAACAATAAAGGACCAAGTCCTTTCAGGACTCCTTTGTCTTTGAAATAAAAAAATATCATAGAAATAAATATACAATAAAGAGAGTTCCACCGTGTTCAGTTTGGAACATACAGACACAGGTTTGTGTTTCCACCGCATTGTGTTGGACGGAACAATTGCCATTGTTTGATGCCTAGCTGAATGGTCAGAGAGCCTGTCTGGAGAGAAGGAGTCTCCTGAGGTTTGAATCTCAGTAAGAGATGCTGAGAGGTGGCTCACCATCAGGTGGGATTGAGATGTTGATCCATAATTTCTTGATCTTTCTGCTGTTCCTTCGTCTGGAATGTGGTCTCGGTTGTTATTGTTGTTGTCGTCTGTTGTCGTTGGTTGCCATGGCTGCCAGTTCCCACCTGATGTTGTGTACGAGTTCTGATTGGTCCAGAGCGTACTGAATAACTTTTAGCTTACATAACGTCTTAAGACGAGGACTCAAGTCTAAGATAAACAGCTCATCAGAGATAGTGTGATCTCCTTTCCTTCCTCCAAAGATGATGATACGATCTCCCACAATGCAACAGCACATACCATTCATTGGACATGGTCCTTTCCCCTTGGGCTCAACCTTATTCCAGGATAAGGTCTCTGGACTGAGTTTCCACACATCATTGAAGTCCTGGTTACCGTTCCAGTCACCAAATATGTACAGCTCTCCATTGTAGGTAAATGCTGAATGACACCAGCGTTTTTTTGCAGAAGGTGTGTCCAGCCAGGCGTTTGTCTCTGTGTCAAACACTCTGATGGTGTTGTAGAACCCCAGGGGCTCACGGCCCCCAAGTACAAACATCTTGGTACCAATTATGTTAGCAGAGTGACATTCTGAATCAGGTGGAGTTCCTCTGGTGTTAATTAAAGTCCAGACCATTGTGGTGGTGTCCAACATGTACATGTCAGTAGTCCATCCAGTCAGCTTGGTTTCTCCTCCATGGATAAACATGACCTTCTCCAACACACAGGCTGAGTGGAAGCTCCTAACCTCTGGAACAGTCCCAGAAACCCTGGGTTGGAACCATCGGTGGGAGTCAACATCAAATGCATAAAGCACATTGCAGTAAAGCCACCCTCCCCAGATGTAGACTGTATCTTCAACCAACACAGCTGTGTGGCCCCAGCGCATGGATGGAACCTCAAGGTGACCGTCCCCTCTTCCAGGTTCCACTGGAGGTAACTTCTTCCAGCATAAAGACACTGTGTTGAAGACATGGACATCCATCTGTCCCATGTTGTTGAAGGTCCATCCAAAACAGTGTCCTCCAAAGGAATACAGTTTGTTACTCACTGTTACAGCAGCATGATAGGCTCGCTTTGGTCCTCCTGCTTTGGAAACGGTCCAAGACAACATCACTCTGTCTGTCTGTCTGTCTCTTCTCTCTCGACGTCTACAGTCATTTTCAACACAGTGCATCATCTTATATCTTCTGGTGTGAAATCACACGAGACACAAACTGTTGCCATGCACACCTTAACGACGTCAATTAGTGCAGCTGGTCTTCATCTGCACCCTTTGAACTCTATTGCTATATTTATTACTTACGGCTACCTTGGGGTCTATGGATCTATGGGTCTTCCACACGTATAGCATAGTATAATATATATTTATAGTTTATAATATAGTTTCATTATATATATATTCCACTGTTACGTTCTTAGCTTACGCATGTTTCATGATAAATGCTTTTTATGTGATGTATTCCCATGCTTTTTTGTTCTTGCTTAATGTAAATCACTCTGAATTAAGAGCGTCTGCTAAATGCCTAAATTGTAAATTGCTAAAGCGTTCCCTAACACTGTGTTGTATTTTGAGGCTTGTGTGTGTGTGTGTGTGTGTGTGTGTGTGTGTGTGTGTGTGTGCGCGCGCGCGTGCGCAGATAGTGCTCAAGCTGACTGGCTGAGCACGGAATGTGAAGTATGGTTATAACAGTGGCGCTCACGTCACGCGGGTGTGATATTTTTCTCCATATCGCTGTGTGAGAGACAGTCCACTGAGCAACTCAAAGTGAGGCTGAATGACAAGCTTTTTGCATTCTGGCTCTTTGAGGGGAGCTAGCGCCCCCTATGGCCAGCTTGGTGTGTTTGTGTGTTCTCAGGGGCGGCCTTAGGAGAGGCCCGTTTTAAGACCAAACATGAGGCCCCCATATACCTATGACATCATTATTTTGTTGAGGCCCCCCCTGAGGGTGGAGGCCCGTTTCAATTGAAACTGGTGAAACATACTTAAGGCCTCCTATGCGTGCCATCTTACCAGCAAGGTGCCAACTAGGTGCAACTTCCCATTGAAAGACCATTTATCCAAACAGAAAAGTCTTATCTAATTGTATTAAACAACATCAAACTTTGCAGCTGTACGAAAAGCTTGAATTATACTCTTTCTATCTGCAAAGTGTTTGTTTCATAGAAATACTACACATGTTCTGAACTACAACATCCAGCTGCTTTCTCCATTATTTGCAAATAAATTTGGTCCAAATTCCAACACTTTGAAAAAAAAAAAATCACCTGCAATGAATTTCTTGACAGGAAGTAGCTCATAACATGTCTACGGTGGATTTTTATTAAATAAAAACTTTACAGATTGAAATCCAAGCTTTTCGGACAGCTGCAATGTTGGCAAGTTTGACGTTGTTTAATACAATTAGATAAGACTTTTCTGTTTGGATGAATGGCACCCTTAGAGTATAAATATAATAGAGACTTCACCGAGAGAAATCCCTGAGGCGAAAAAGACATTGTGGCCGAATTTGGTATTGCAGCTCGAGCCAGCATTATCCGTTGCGCACGTTCATGTGTGAACACTATGTTTCATACGTGAACGCTCGGAAGAACGCCTCATGCGCTGGGTGAGCAACTCAATGCAAGTGGATGGGAGGAGAAATCCGGTGACGTCTCTATTAATACTCTAAGGTTGCACCTTCCAGACGGCCTGGAACCAGCTGGAGAGAACAGCTCAAGACAGAGATGCCTGGAGATCGCTTGTTGACGGCCTATGCCCCAGAAGGGGCAGAAGGCGTAAGTAAGTAAGTAAGGTTGCACCTATAGTTAGCACCTTGCAACAAAAAAACAAAAGAACATATTACAATTATTTTCATTTCTAATATGTAAAAAAAAATGGGAATTTGATCCCTGCAAGTGCTATAATGCACATGGAAAAATCATTAAGAAGTGGCCAATGAAAAATCTATTAGGCTCACAGAAGTAACAAAATAAAAGGTGTCATAATTAGTAAATTATACAGTTTGTCTAATTTGTGTAATAATTTCATGGCATGACATTTGAATTGACTGTATGATTGACGACGACCAGTAAGAATCAGTGAATGCAGAGTTCATCGCGGGGTTCTAAACTAATGCCAGCACAACAATTTGTGTAGGCCAACTTTGACATTTTCTGTCCACAGACAAAATGTTATTTTGATACACCGTCTACTCTAGCTACCTACTAAAAGGGAAGTTCTAACAGACTCTTTTTACACAGCTGCAGATCTGTTGTACAGTATGGCTGATTTCTAGGAAGCACGTGTCCATTTTCACTGTGTGCAGAGCCAGCTACAGTAGGAAGGAAATATGCAGCAGAAAGGAAGAAGAAAGTTTACAACCTCTCTCTGGGAATATTGAGTGTTAACCTTCACGACCTTTCAGCACAATACACTTTCCATTGTCTTCGTCCACAGCTTTTTCCACACGCCATAATAAAGAGATGCTACTCTCGCTGAATATGTTGTTAAACGCGATCTCATAGTTGATACTAGGCCCTACATCTCATCCATATTGAAGTAAAATGACAATGTGACAAAGTATAGCAGGAAGTCTCAAATATCTTATAGAATGGCAGGTGTTGGACAATAAAATAAATAAAAAAGTCTGTTAACATGCTATAACATGCTTTCAGTGTACCATCAGCTTCAGTTCAGCTCACAACTTCTAAGAGACTGATATATTTTGTTGATCTCAGCTCCATTTTTATTATTTTCTACACTATAATAGGCCTACCCAAAGTATGTACTGTACATGTCAATTCAAGGTCAAGATCATGATGTAGGCCTACATATGGGTACATAATTAGAGGGACCTGTGCCACGTTCTGGAATGCTGTTTCTATCTATACCCACCATTCTAAAATTAAGCTACAGCCTAACCACTAACTGCAAACTGAAAACAAGAGACTGGCAGAGGCATTTGCAGTTGTGTAAGTTACTGCAGTGATTAGCCACAAACATTTGAAACAGTTAGGTATCAAATAATAAAGAATTTTAGACATTTTGTAGACCTACTTCCGATGGAGGCTAAATTAATGTTTATGTTTATTGTAGTCTGTGTTTCAGGTAGTCAGGCCTTAAAGATTACACAAGCATCTAGCTCTTAGAGCCAAACAAATAGACTTGAATTCATGCTGTAGTAGCAGTTAGTGTTTGTAAACAATTGTAAGTATTGCCTTTGTTAAATGTTAAATGTTTGTCTGTGTCGGACCCCAGGAAGACTAGCTTTTGTCAAGGCAAAAACTAATGGGGATCCTTATAAACAATAAACAATAAACCTACTATTTTAAGACTATGAGGGTAAGGAGTTGGACTAGGAGGAAAAAAGTCATTCACAGTTATATGAAACATGTTCATGTTCTGAAAATAAGTCAATATTTGTCAACAACAACAAAACAGACCATAGACGTGTGTTAAATTAGTGGATAAGTTAATGGGGCCAGAAGAGAATACAGTCAGATTGTTAAGCAATATTGTTCACCTTGCCTTTTCATGAATTGAGACATGAATGACTCACAAAATTGCACATTCCAAAGGAAATTCCGGCAAGACATAAGAAGAATGCGGTTGCAGTTGAATGTTTTGTTTAGGCATACTCTATTCTATTGGAATCTACAAACATTTGAAATCTTTCTTGGGACTGTCTGTGACTGAGAGAGCGTTCCGGGGAAGTGTTTTAGATGTTAGTTATAGATGCTACTGTATAGTTGTAGGAGGTGTTACACTGTACACAAGGTAGTGGATCACAGTATCCTATCCAATTCTTAGAGCTGTCTAAGGACATGCCACACATTCAAGTCACATAATGCACAGGAAATTACTCATTCGCAGGGGTGGAGGAAGGTTTCCTTCACACACACCCCTACCCCAACAAATCACAGATCTTCTTGTAATATTGATTTCTTTCATTTGATGCTCATGTTGTTGTTGTTTTTCCAACCATAGAATGCTTTCTGATCTATTGTCTGACAGACAATGGAAGCATGATGCAGGGATTCCCAAAAAGGGAACCTTAAGGTTTATATAACCAGTTCATGTGTGTGATTGGAGAAAAAACCATCAGTGCACACACACTGCACAGTGGTCATTATGTCACAATGGAGGACATGTCACTGAATTTCATTTTCATCCATTATTCCTACTCTCTCTCCTGCGCTTTCAGTGACCTGACAAACTAAAGTAAAGACAGCATTAGGCAGCTGCATTATATAGTCTTAAAGCACATACTGTCAACTAGCCCTGAAACATGACTGCTTGTGGAGTACGAGCATCATGTGAACCATGGCTAAACCAGGTTTAGAAAAGTTAAATCAATTGAATTAATTGAATTGAATTGAATTAATGAATTGATTACTAGCACAAGTCTTCCATCATTTCCTTAATTTAAGTATATCCTTCAATTGTAGGCTACTATTAATTCCATTCAAAAACTGGAATAGCTGCTTCAGATACGTTACGATTGATTTGAGAATTGACAAAACAAAATGTGTTACATGTATTCAAAACAAAACAGCATGGTGCAGTAAGCCGCTCTGGTGACCTGATCACTGTTGGGAAAATGGCCAAGTCAAAGACACGAAACTTATTAGCTTATTAGTCAAGGCTTAACTGCAGCCTGTTTTTTGCGCTCGCTACATTTACAACGTTTACGTATATATAAACATTCGGAATTCAAATATAAAGTACTCACAATTTGTCCCACGGGTGTTAGTTAGTTGCAGTTGCAGCTCCAGCGATTAGAATTTCTGCATCCCGCGTTGTTTAATAAAAAGCATTTTTATCCGAGCTGTTATTTTGCCATTGGCTTTCAACTACGCGCCCCTATCGGTCGGGAGGAGGGTGGCACTCGGTGTGTTCGATATAGGTACGCTGACCGCCCTGCCAATACAGACTAATAGGCGAGTGCGCTCCCGGTGTGCAACTGTGGATTTCCCAAACGAACCCCGTTTGAAAAAAGTAGCCGGGGCGCTCGGATAAAAATGCTTTTTATTAAACAACGCGGGATGCAACAATTCTAATCGCTGGTGCAGAAACTAACTAACACCCGTGGGACAAATTGTGAGTACTTTATATTTGAAATCTGAATGTTTATATATACGTAAAAGTTGTAAATGTAGCGAGCGCAAAAAACAGGGTGCAGTTACGTCATGACTGTCATGATAATCATCATGGCAGTCATGTATCAGGGCTAGAAACTTATCAGACGTGAAGATGAACAAATGTGATAATAACCTTACAAATTAAATGCCACTAAAGTGTCCCCACAGTTGATTTCAGACCACTATGATCCACGGATTAATAATAAAACAAACAAACAAACAAATAAACCAACAATTATAGGAACCAAGCAAGGAATGGAAAGTTACTTACTTCATTTGTTCAGCAAGAATGAAAATATATATATGCTGAGGGCAGGGCAGCGATAATTCGTCCAATTTCTTTGCTCGAAGCCGAAGCGTGTCTTAGAAAGCACGTTGTGTTGTCAGTCATTCAGTGTGATGCGGCAGTAGGTCGGACCTGCCTCTGGGCTGCTGAGGGCGGTGCTCAGCACATGGTAACAAGACAACTCACCCCGTTTCTGTTTTTCCTCCCCGAATTTTCCCCAGTGAGGGGTGGGAGAGGCTGGACAGCAGACGGCTGGACTTTTAATTTCTCTAACTATAAACTTTCATGACAGCAGACAGCCTAAGTACAAATATAATTTATGAAAAGCTACTACAGTGAAGTCTGTTCACAGAAGTTGTTGTAGGATATGTGGGGATTATCTGACGAGGTACAATTTGAGTGGGCAAAACCTTACATATACTAAATAATACTAAATTGTTTATTGGGTCAATATAAGTAAAATAATATAGCCTTTCCACAGGAGTATCTTTTTATATTTTTCCAAAAATAATACAAACATCCAATAGCATATTACAAAGTTATCCCCCTCACTGGTGGAAATTCCGGGAGGAAAAACGGGCACGCACCGGGGTGAGTTATCCAGTATTCCAACACATGACATCCAATCATAGAGAAACCACTCTCAAAGCAGAGAGTGGAGAGTTGGAGACACTGCCTCTAGAAACTTTTTACCTACATTTAAAATTAAACATGTATTCAACTGTTTCAACATGTCGGGGGAAAACACTGTAGGCTATGGTGGTGATCATAAAGACGTACGTCGTGAATGATCGCACTTCGCAGCCTCAGGCTCACACACGATCTCTCTCTCTCTCTCTCTCTCTCTCTCTCTCTCTCTCAAACGCTCGTGCGCGCGCGCGCACACACACACACACACACACACCCCACCGCCCCCCCCCCTTTTCCCCTCACTGTATATGTGTATCCTTTACCTTTTTGCTTCCTATATGATGAATTCCTGTTCTGTTCTTTAACTAGGCTAAGTGTCTATTTGTACGTCTCTAAATGTTTTGATGAATTGAACAATGTGGACCCTGTTGTAAACAAGTGTAATGCTTAATTGGGTCGTCCACTCACAGTTAACAGTCTTTGTATTGAGTTTGTGCTTAAAATGTACTGTCAATTCTACAAACTGTTAATAAATATTTCAATCAATCAATCAATCACACACACGTCAGTGACGTCTCACACACACACACACACACACACCCACACACACACCAGTCGACCACTAGCGGTACCTTTTGTGAATGTAGCCTACACAGACTAATTATGTCAGGGGTGACAATTCAATGCAATCTAGCCTGGCTAATTAAGCCAGACGCGAATCTGCCGTTGGCAAACAATAATTACCTCCACGCGACAGACAGTGTGATATGATATGAGTCTGGCTGGTTTATTATTAGCCATGCAGGCTAAATGAAATCATGCATAATCTGCATCATCGTTCTTTAATGTGTTCATAAACTCATGTCTATATGGACCAATATGCTATGCTCTGCTAAATGCTAATCTTTATGCTCTGATCGTTTTGCCCTTAATGAAATCATGCTGTGTGTAGTCTGTTGTGTAGTCTGCCATGTTTAGTCTGTTGTATTGTTACATCATCATGTGATCTGCCACAGTGAGATATGGCACACAGTTTCCTCAATCAATCAATCAATCAATCAATCAATCAATCAATCGATCAATTAATCAATCAATCAATCATATCACAATGGACAACGTTTAATTTGGACAGAAAGGAGCACCCTTGTGGTAAAAAAGAACCCAGTTCAATAGGTAACAAGAAGACTCGCCCCGGCCCAGGCCGTGGCGTAACGGTCTGGGCACCGGACTGGTAATCCAGTCGCAGTGTGCCGCGGGTTCGACTCCCGAGCCCCACACGGCCTTTACTGCATGTCATCCCCCCATCTCTCTCCCGTTTCCTGTCAGCCTACTGTCTGTCCCTTCAAAAATCAATAAAAGGCGTAAGCCGCAAAAAAATATCTTAAAAAAAAAAAAAAGAAGACTCGCCCCGTTTCTGTTTTCCTCCCAGAATTTTCCCCAATGTGAGGGGTGGGAGAGGCTGGACAGCAGACGGCTGGACTTTGAATTTCTCTAACTATAAACTTTCATGACAGCAGACAGCCTAAGTAGAAATATAATTCATGAAAAGCTACTACAGTGAAGTCTGTTCACAGAAGTTGTTGTAGGATATGTGGGGATTATCTGACGAGGTACCATTTGAGTGTGAAAAACCTTACATATACTGTACTAAATAATACTAAATTGTTTATAGGGTCAATATAAGTAAAATAATATAGCCTTTCCACAGGAGTATCTTTTTATATTTTTCCAAAAAGAATACAAACAGACAATAGCATATTACAAAGTTATCCCCCTCACTGGTGACAATTCTGGGAGGAAAAACGGGCAAGCACCGGTTCGAGTCTTCCGGTATTCGTTCAATACCCCAGACGGAGCAGGGAAGTGGTAACCTGACTCTGCCAGATGGGGGAGGTATTGGGTAACCATGTTCCCCAACACAGCGAAACAAATTTGTGTAGCAAGCTTCTTGGATCTGGCAGCGTCAGGTTAGGGAAGTGGAGTCCAAGGACTGTCTAAAGAGGACAAGACGTGAAGACCGTAAGGGCGCCGCCATGTTGCTCACATGGTGCTCCATGGAAGGAAAGAAACATGCGTAGTTGAAACCAAGGAAGCTGAACCAAGAAAGCTCTTAGAAGGAAGTGAAGTGGTCACGTGACTGGGCTGCGCCATGACACTTTCATGGACACTTTCATGGGAGCCAAACTACACCCGGACGTTTGGCAGAATGCATTGGAGTCAATGAGAGCTCAGTGACCAGCTCATGAACAAACATTATTTATGAATGGCAGAGACCTTTTGTAAAGTGATGCTTCTGGAAAATAAAATAATATATATAACACGTTATTTTAGGCTGTCTTATTTTTTGATGTGCATACTACTTAATGTGATTTATTTTTTCAAAGAGCAGAGAGCAGCCCAGGCAGAAAACTTACTATGTGCTCTTCTATAAATACCTCAATAAAAATAAATAGTTATTAAGTCGAAAAACAACCACTCAGAAAAAACGTGTGATATCACTTATGTCTTCTTTCATATTCCTGAACCAATTATATGACAAAGCTTGCAAACGTTCATGTATAATGTTTGTTATGAGCTGGTCCAGCCGGCTCCATTCACTGCCATGTATTCATTGCACTACCGGTGTGAGTTTGGCTCCCATGGAAGTGTCCATGAAAGTGTCATGGCGCAGCCCAGTCACGTGACCACTTCACTTCCTTCTAAGAGCTTCCTTGAGCTGAACGCGGAAGTGTTGGCTGCATAAAGCCCATTGCGCATGTTTCTTTCCTTCCATGGAGCATCATGTGAGCAACATGGTCTTACGGTCTTCGCGTCTTGTCCTCTTTAGACAGTCCTTGGTGGAGTCAGGGAAGTGAATGAGCAACACCCACTGTTGAAGTGTGTTGAACAATTGGCACTGAACCATCAACTGAGCTGTTCAGTGACCAGCAGTGTGTATAAACTGAAAAATGTCCCTCTTGAAAAATAAGTGGAAACTGTGTGACTTGCCGTAACCTTGGTTACATAAAGAATTTAAAAAAGCAAAGAAGTGAGTCTTATCTCACCCTCACTGTCTGAACTTCCTTAGCTTATTCCTCTCTCCCCTAGCTGCTCTTTCACTGACCTGCCAGAAACTAATCCCAGCATAAAGGCAGCATTAACATTCATCTCAAAGCACATACACTGTCAACACAACACCACACCTACTGTATGTATTGCTGCTTGTGTGTCCCCAATCTCCCCATGCCAAGGCCGTACCCCCACTCATATTTACAACAGTGGAAGCTGCCAAGCCGGTGGGGCCTGCATGAGAAAGATTGATTATAGCCTTCAGGTATGTAGCTGTGGATTTAGATAACTCAAACTGAAAGAGTTGATTAAATAGTAGCCTACAGGTGCAGGGAGGCACATAGGCCTAAGCAGTAGAGTTGCAACAAAAATGCTGCTTGCGCAACCTGGTTTATACAACCCGGTAGCTTCCAGACTTCATCTGGACAGAATATCCAGATGTATGACAAGTTAACTCAGACAGTATTTGTTCTATTTAGCCTATTGGATATTCATATGGATAATAAATAAAAAACAAACAAAGGTATGGAATCTATTTAATTCATACGTTCAGAAGAAATAGTCTTATTTCTAGAACCAGTCTTTTCCTTGTGTTTGTGTCTGTGTCAGTGGCCTTGTGGTTAAAGTGTCTGCCCTGAGACTGGGAGGTCGGGGTTCGATCCCCGGCCGGGTCATACTAAAGATTGTAAAAATGGGACCCAGTGCCTCCCTGCTTGACACTCAGCATCAAGGGTTGGATTGGGGGTATGTCCCTGTGACATACTAGCGTAATTTCCAGGGGGTGTACTTGTACATCAAGCTGCCTCACGCTACAGAAACAGGAGATAGGCTCCTGCCCCTATGGGCCTCATGGCTTGGCAAGGCCCTACTGTGTCACCATGTCAGCCCTGCCCCTGTCACATTATGCCCTGTCAGCCCCAGGGTTAGTGACAGCCTGACAGGTATAGTTTACTGCATGGGGATGTGGGTGCGATTTTAATGTATGACATCATTTGAAAGTATAGGGCTTAAATGTTCAGTGTGGGAATGTACTGGTACACACAACCTCTCTGTGTGTGTGTGTCCCTGTGGGCACACTGGCCACTTCAGAAGCGTGAAGTTGAAGCTCAAGTATTCTTCTTCGTGGGTTTTTTAGACAGCTGGTGGATGGAAAATAAGCTCCACCTCCGCGCCCAACGCGCGCGACGGACAGTCTCAAATGGACGCGACGGACAGACTCAAATGGAAGCCGCGCACAAGCGTGAAGATGAAGCGAGTCACCCGGCAGTGATAGACACTAGCCAATGGAACAGATGCAGCCTGCAGCCCATCCACTGGGCGGGTTTTACTTGTAGTTTTCTTCTTTCACGCTGTCAAACGCCCCCTGGGAGGGAATTGTGAAGCCATGTCAAGGGATACAGGAAGACATCTGGGCAGTGGGCAGCTCGAACTGCTCGAAGTAACATTATGTCCAAATTGTTAACAAAACATTGAAAAGTCGTCTGAAGAAATAAAGTAAAGCATTGGTTCTCATGTTTGCTTCAGATCACCCCTGTAATCTTCTCATCCATGGCACCCCTGGCTGAATTACATTGTCATTTACTGTAACCCTGATCCATGACATTGAAAATAACTTTTTTTTATACTTTATAAAATAGCCCGTTCTCTTCATCATGTGCTGCCCTTCTCATCATCATTATGCATCTCCGTGGTGGTCTAGTGGATAGGGTGCGGGGCTCTCACCGCCGCGGCCCGGGTTCGATTCTCGGTTAGGGAACACTGTTTTAATGATGAATTCCTGTTCTGTTCTTTAACTATAATAGAAGTGTCTATTTGTACGTCTTTAATGTTTTGATGAATTGAACAATGTGGACCCTGTTGTAAACAAGTGTAATGCTTAATTGGGTCGTCCACTCACAGTTAACAGTCTTTGTATTGAGTTTGTGCTTGAAATGTATTGTAATTCTGCAAACTGTTAATAAATATTTAAATCAATCAATCAAAAATCTCCTTCTCCTTCTCACCGCCGGGTGACACACGCTTGTCGGCAGCTTACATCTGACGCCGCGCGGAGGAGAGCGTCAGATGTAAGTTGTCCGTCGCGCAAGTCCTCGGCGAAAACAAAACTAGTTTTAAAGCTCCTCGGCCGGGAGGCGTACCCGGGTCCCCCGTTCCAAAGGCACGTACGTTAACCAGTCGACTAAACAGCCATGACTCGATAGCGAAGTAGCAACAGAGCCTACATTAGAATGCGCCTTTGTCTGTGTCAACATCTTGTCACTCAAACGTCCCTCTCACGCCCACTTCGCTAACGAAGAAATAGAGGACTACAGGCGTTTAAATAGGCTTCCGTGTGCGTCTCCTCTAGGAACCGCCCAAAGCCCCGGAAGGATTTAAAGTGAGACCTGACGCGACGGACTTCTGAAGCTTCACGCCTGCCTAGTGTATTCACAGCCAGTGTGTGTGTGTGTGTGTGTGTGTGAACTATCTCAGCTGTATAGAGATCTATATGTTTAATGTGAAAACGACGCCATCTTGTGGTCAGAGAACTAGAATGCACGCCCGAAAGGGAAATACTGTAGGTTCAACTAGCCTAGATAAAGGGCAGAGGGCAAAGGTCTCCACCAGGGCAGGTCAGGTTGTGGCCTCCTGGTGGTGCTATAATAGGCCAATGTGAAAAGGGCGCCATTTCTTTTTACGCCTTGGATGGCAATTGGATGATTTGAGGCATTTTGTTCCAAAAATGTGCTTTGCAAAAAATCCACCTGGTGCTATAACAGGAGCCAATGCCAATGTGAAAAGGGAGGGATATATAGGCCTATTCCTCAGCCTAGTAGAAAAGTCTGTGAAAGATTTCGCGTAAATTGCACGCTGCGTTCATGATTTGAGGCATTTCTTTCCAAAAATGTGTGTTTGCAAAAATCCACTGTTGGTTGGTTGCGCTATAACAGGCCAATGTGAGGGTGGGATATATTCCTCAGCCTAGTAGGAAAATCTGTGAAAGATGTCACGTAAATTGTACGCTGCGTTCATTAATTGAGGCTTTTCGTTCAAAACGGGCCAATCCTGCCAACTTTGAAAGCCAATGTTAGCCAATTAAGAACACATGACTATAGAGATAGTGTGTAACGATTTGTGTGTTTTTCAAAAGTCAGCCTCCTGGTGGTGCTATAACAGGTCGTTCTGGAAATTCTGGGGCAGAGGTTCATCGTTGGCATCCAGAGAGTGTGTGCGCAAAATTTGGCATCGACCGAGTTAACGGTGCCGGAGATTAGCTGGTAACAGACGGACGGAGTGCAAAACATACTCTCTCCCCATGCCTTCGGCCTGGTGGAGACAACTAAACATACTCTCTCCCCATGCCTTCGGCCTGGTGGAGACAATAAAACATACTCTCTCCCCATGCCTTTGGCCTGGTGGAGACAATAAAACATACTCTCTCCCCATGCCTTCGGCCTGGTGGAGACAATAAAACATACTCTCTCCCCATGCCTTCGGCATGGTGGAGACAATGAATCGCAAGTAGGGTCTCCTGAGAGGGGCGGGGCTCTCTCCTTTCTAAAATGCTGGGTGCAGCTGTGCCACTGCTGTTTACCTTGACCTTGGGGGATTTTCTGCCACCTGTTGGTGAAGGACATTAAAGACATGCCAAATAATGATGTCTATTATAGCCAGTATAAAGCATTAAAACTAAGCATTAAAAGGTAGAATTAGGTGTAGGCTATACCATTTGGATAGATGCACCAACGCAAAGCCAAGTAGCAGGTGCCTATTAGATGGGGGTAGCACCCGCAGTTTCATTAAAGAGGATATTTCCAGGGCACTTAACCTGCCAGTTATACGTAGGTAAAGAAACGTTGAATATGTATGTGTTTGGTTCCAAAACACCCCAGAGAATTACCTGCAGGAAAGTGAAGGCTCGTTTGAGAAATATTAAGAACAATCAAAGCATTGATGTCCATTTATTGGAAACACCCAAGTTGAGCTTGGAATGCCCATAGCAGATGTACCCATCATAGGGATGGATGCAGTGGTCCTAATTGGCGGAGACCATATTCAATTCAATTTCAATTCAATTTTATTATAGTGTCAAATCACAACGAGTTGTCTCAAGACACTTTACAACCAACAAAGATCCACCCAGAGCAAGCAATATTGCGAATTTGCGACAGTGGCAACGAAAAACTCCCCTTTTAGGAGAGGAGAAAAGAACGTCAGGCAGAACCAGACTCTGGGGTGGGCGGCCATCTGCCTCGACCGTGTCGGGGGGGGGGGGGGGGGGGGGTAGAGGGAGAGAGAGAGAGATAGACAGAGAGAAATAGACAGAAATAGACAGGTGGGCTCCGTGGAGGGGTCTGGTCCACATCTGGTCCACATCTGGTCGAGCTCTGTGAGGCCGGGTCCAGGTCACACTTCTGGTGGGCTCCATGAAGAGGCCTGATCCACGGTCACGCTCATTCAGTCAGTTGGGGGTTAGTATTAGAGGTCCACAGAACTGCGACGGGGAGGACGAAAAGAGACTCCGGGGAGAGATTCCCCGGATGTTGGATTAGTGGCAGGCCTCACTGGAGCCTATATAGTGTATATTACAAGTACTGCTGGGAGACAGACCCACACAACAATGTACGACCATGGTATCCAGCCAGACTTGGAGACAACTCTAGCTATAGGCTTTGTCGTAGAGAAAGGTTTTCAACCTAGTCTTGAATGTGCAGAGCGTGTCAGCCCCACGGACCGAAGCCGGGAGAAGGTTCCACAGCTGAGGTGCCTGGGACCTAAACGCCCTGCCTCCTATTGTAACTTTTGACAGTAAGCATTTTTGCATACTGTAGACGCACTGGTGTTCTATTTGGTTTGTAAGGATCAATGAGATCTTTGAGATATTGTGGTGCCTGACCATTGAGAGCTTTGTAGGTAAGAAGAAGAATTTTGAACTCTATTCTGTGTTTGACAGGGAGCCAGTGTAGAGAGGCCAGTGAAGGAGTGATATAGTCTCTTCTTCTGGTACCTGTCAGCACACGCGCCGCAGCATTTTGAACTAGCTGTAGGCTTTTCAGAGACTTACCTGGGCAGCCTGATAATAGCGAGTTGCAGTAGTCCTGCCTTGAGGTAACAAATGCGTGGACAAGTTTTTCTGCGTCTATTTTGGATAGGATGTGCCTAACCTTTGCAATATTTCGCAGGTGAAAAAAGGCAGTCTTTGAGATTTGTTTGATGTGCGATTTGAAAGACATATCTTGATCAAAGGTAACTCCCAGATTCTTTACAGTGGCCTTGGAGGCCAAGGTAATGCCATCTAGAGAAAAGTTCTCATCGGCTAGCTTGTCTCTTAGGGGCTTAGGGCCGATCACGATAATTTCCGTTTTGTCAGAGTTGAGGAGTAGGTAATTACGGGTCATCCAACTCTTTATGTCTTTAAGACATGCTTGTAGTTTGACTAATTGGTCCGTTTCGTTCGGTTTCATCGATAGATATAATTGAGTGTCGTCCACATAACAATGGAAATGTATAGAGTGTTCCCTGATGATGTTGCCCAGAGGGAGCATATATAAGGAGAAAAGTATTGGTCCAAGCACAGAGCCTTGTGGGACTCCGTATTTGACCTTTTCACGTGTTGAGGAGCCATCATTGACATCTACAAACTGAAATCGATCAGACAGATAGGACTCGAACCATTTCAGTGCGGCACCCCTGATGCCAACCAGATGCTCCAGTCTCTGTAGCAGAATGTGGTGGTCAATAGTGTCAAATGCAGCACTAAGGTCCAGCAACACCAGTACGGAGAGGAGGTTATTATCTGCTGCAGTCAGGAGGTCATTTGTAACTCTCAGCAGTGCCGTCTCAGTGCTATGGTTAGCTCTGAAGCCTGACTGAAAGCCTTCTAATAAATTGTTGTTATGTAGAAAGTCACATAACTGTTTGGCGACTGCTTTCTCGAGAATTTTGGAGAGAAATGGTAGGTTCGATATAGGTCTATAGTTAGCTAAAATGCCTGCATCAAGAGTAGGCTTTTTGAGTAGAGGTTTGATTACCGCTACCTTAAAAGATTGTGGCACGTAGCCTGTCACCAAGGACATATTGATCATATTGAGTAGGCATGTACCAACCGGAGGCAGGACCTCTTTGAGTAATCTAGTCGGAACTGGATCCAGGGTACATGTCGTTGATTTTGAGCAAGATATCATTGAAGTGAAATCAGAGAGCTCGATTGGAGAGAAACTATCCATATATATATTTGGGTGTGCGGCCATCTCTGAGACCACCATATTTGGAGGCAGTCCAGTGGGAGCCGAGAGTAGTTGTAGATCAATTTGATCTCTGATAGTTTCTATTGGAAATATTTGGAAAATATTGGAAAATGGTCACAGGAAAAATGGAGAGACTGATGGACTAGTTGGCAGTTGCACTGGAAAGTGTATTTGGATGGCTGGTGCAAGCTAAATATCATTGATTGATTGATTGATTGAAATATTTATTAACAGTTTGTAGAATTTACAGTACATTTTAAGCACAAACTCAATACAAAGACTGTTAACTGTGAGTGGACGACCCAATTAAGCATTACACTTGTTTACAACAGGGTCCACATTGTTCAATTCATCAAAACATTTAGAGACATACAAATAGACACTTCTATGTAGCTAAAGAACAGAACAGGAATTCATCATATAGGAAGCAAAAAGGGAAAAGATACATAGGCTATACAGTGAGGGGAAATGGGGTGGGGGGGGGATTCAGATTTTACAGAGGCCAGTTTCGAATTGCAGCCATCCGTAGGTGCCCTTTGAGAGCGGTTTTGAAGGAGTCAAGGGATTCACATGTCTTAATGACTGTTGGTAGGGCGTTCCACATTTTGGTGGCATAGGAGCGAAAAGAATTTAGTCCCTTGTTTGTGCCGAATCTGGGTTGTACATGGTTTGTTGCACTCCCTCTGGTGTTGTGGGTGTGGACTTCGTTTACATTAAGGAAGTATTTAGACAGGTACATGGGTATCTTGGTGGTGTATCGAATCTTGTGGACCAGACCCATTGCAAGATGCTGTACTCTGTCGTCGACCCTAAGCCATCCCAGCCTGTCAAAGTGGGCAGGGGTGAGGTGGGTTCGGGGGGTGAGGCCAAGTAGGAGCCTGACCAGTTTGTTTTGGGAGGTCTGGAGCCTTGTTTTAAGGGCCTTTGAGGTGCTGTGGTACCAAGAGGTGGATGCATAGTCAAAGAAACCTTGTACGAGGGCTCCTGTTAAGGTCTTCAAGGTGTTTTTGCTGACCAGTGAGGAGATCCTGTAAAGGAATCTTGTTCTTTGATTGACTTTTTTGATTACGTGGGTGGCCATCTTATCACCGGAAAGATTGGCCTCCAGGATGGAACCTAGGTAGGTAATTTGATCTTTTCGTGTGATAATATTGTCACCCACTCTAACCAAGAAGCCATCTGCCTTGCTGAGATTACTATTTGATCCGAAGAGGATGGATTCAGTTTTTCCCAGGTGTAAGGATAGTTTGTTATCAGCGAGCCAGGTGCAGATTCTACCGAGTTCAGAGCTGAGGGTCTTTTCAACCTGCAGTTTGTTCCTGTCCGAGACCAGCAGTGCTGAGTCATCTGCGAACAGGAACAAGCTGCAGTCACAAGCTGAAGTCATGTCGTTAACATATATTAGGAACAGTAAAGGCCCTAGTATGCTTCCTTGTGGGACGCCACAGCTCACTGGGAGGGGAGGGGACAGTGTTCCGTTCACCTCCACCATCTGTTCTCTCCCCTCCAGGTAGGATTGCATCCAGCTCACTGATGTGCTATCAAAACCAATAGCTTTAAGCTTGTTAACCAGTATGGAGTGGTTCACGGTGTCAAAAGCCTTTTGGAGGTCCAGCATGACCATGCCGCAGTATTTTCCAGCGTCCACCTCGTGTTTGATGTGGTCGCTCAAATAGAGGAGGCATGTGTCAGTGGAGTGGGATGTTCTGAAACCAGATTGGAACTCGTACAGCAATTTATTAGTGGCAAGATACTTTTCAACCTGTTCATAGACTATTTTTTCCATCACTTTCGAGATGGAGCTTAGAATAGAAATAGGGCGGTAGTTGCCGGGTTCTAATTTACTCCCTTTTTTGTACAAGGGGGTTACTTTGGCCAGTTTAAAATCTTGGGGGACCTGTCCCTGTTTGATGGAGAGGTTAACTATGTGGGTGATGACTGGAGCTATGGAAAAAGCTGAGTCTCTGAGAAATTTGGAGGGGATATCGTCATGGCCAGTGGCCTTGTGGGGTTGGAGGGCACTCAGTTTTTTAAGTACCTCCTCGGTTGTTACCATTGCCATTTTGAAATAACATAACTGATATCATAACTGAAGTTGTGGACATTGAAGTGATGCGCAGCGTCGGAGAGGAACAGGCTCTGTCAGATCAGTTACGCAACTTTTGGGAAATCGAATCCCTTGGAATCCACATGAAAGAAATGCATTCTGAGAAGGAAGACATAATAATAATAATAAAACTTTGTATTTGTATAACATTTGTATAGCACCTTTCATGACATGAAATGCAGCTCAAAGTGCTTTACAGAACAATGGAGAATAAAAGAAAAGCAAGGCAACGACAAAAACAAGCAGTAGGCCTAATGCAATACAGCAAGGCAACGACAAAAAACAAGCAGTAATGCAATACAGTGAGGACATGAATAAAAAATAAAAATAAAAAATCAATTAAAAGCAATGTTGTAGAAGTGGGTCTTGAGCTGAGCTTTAAAAATGTCTACAGAGGCTGCCTGACATGGCAGTGTATAGCCACGTAGGCCTACGGATATCCCAAGCCGTGCATGCCTATTCCCATAAGGCTGAGGAAGAAATGCCACTTGACAGTTTTCAAATCAGCCTCATGGTGGCGCTACAACAGGCCAAGTTGCGTCACACACACACACACACACACACACACACACACACACACACACACACACACACACACACACACACACACACGCACACGCACGCACACACACACACACACACACACACACACACACACAAACCCAAACAAACGTTTAAATTACTCCTAAACATTTTGCCAAACATCACACAGATCCTATCCTCCTGGTCGTTGAAGTTCGTATGATTTCAGAATTTAAATTCCACTGTCTTCTGTGAAAGGGTAGTTGTTGGGGTTATTTAATATTATTTAACCTGCATCATGTCTCTGCTCTGCCAAGTTTAATAGCCTATAAAAATAAATTTCTGGGCAAGATCATTAGTAGAAAAAGAGGTGTGTGACGTGACGTGTGTCGGGAGTCAGGTCAGACAGGCCTGACGACTTACTGACGAACAGATCGCCTGCATTACGTTGTTAGCACGTCGGCAAGCGACACCGCGTCGTCTCCTCCTCTGACGGTGCATTTGGCATCAGCTGTGATGATGATGCCGGAGTCCAGGCATCATCCATCACCACACCCACCCAGTGGTGCACAGCAGCAACAGCGGCATAGCAGCAGACATACTATCGGTGGCACGATGTTGCTCCTCCTCGCCTTAGTTCTGGGTCTCACTGTCACGACAACACCCGTCGTCAATGCGATTCTTCCTGAATTAGTGCGTTCGGACTTTACTGTGACTCTGGGTGACCATTATTCCCTCAACAACGTGATTGTGGAAGTGGAGGACAGTCAGAAGAAACGGGAGGAGGAGGAGGAGGAGGATACGGCGGTCCTCCAAGTAAGCCTATATCTGTGTCTCAGCATCTCTGTGTTAACATCATTTTAAGTGTGTGTTTTATTGCAAATAAGCCCCAAGTAAATTACTGATCGCTACTATTTTAAATATTTTAAATCTTAACAATTGATTTCATCCCGCACATTCTAAAAATAGAAAAAAAAGCTGGGTCACGCAGCTGCTGTCCCCTTATAAGTGTCAGAGAACATGTGCATAGGTTATAGCCTACAACAGTAGTCTACAATGATGAATACTGGACTACGATCAGTTCATTAGGCCTACAATGTTTGAAAATTGAACCACAAGATTAGATTACAAGTTGGCTATAGCCTATACACACACACTTAATTAACATGTAGGATAATTATGCAGAAATATATGTTGATTGATTTTCCACATAACATTATTAGCATGAATCAATATGTCAATAATTTCTAGATGGACAATGAAAGTGTTGAATCAGAACCGCAGCCCGGTGATGCTCCATCAATTGACAATGAAAGTGTTGAATCAGAACCGCAGCCCAGGCCCAGTGACGCTCCATCAATTGACAACGTCTCTGACAAAGTGACTGGCAATCAAACTGTCCTTCCCTCGGAGACCGTGGATAAGGTAGGATCAATGCACCTACAGTGGCAGGTTACAGGTACCAGTGCCACTTGCAATAGTACCAACATATTATATACAGTATTTATTTAAAGGATTATGAAGATAGCAAATCTAAAAGCTCACAACTATTAATCACAATGCATTTTGAGCTTGATTTGACTATTTCCAAATAGCTGATGCATATAGAGTTAAAGTGATTAAAATTAGTTTGTTGCTATTAACCAATTTAGCTGGTACACCAAGTTGGAACAGACAAATAAATAACCACAAAAGCACAAACCAAAAAGCAGTACTTTGTTTTCTTGTGATATTACATTGTTCCCCTTCATTCAGGAGACAGACAACATTACTGTACAAACAGAACAAGAACCTCACCTTACAACTAACAGCATCCCACCCAGCAAGGAAAATAATATCAATCATGTAAGTATAAGTGAACTGTACTGTATTGTTTGGCTCCTGAATTCCTGGATTTAATATTTGTAATGCACATAATCCGTTAAGGTGAAAACTCACCCAAACCATGCAAATGCATCAAGTCTGAATGAAGGAAAATGTCATGTCCAAAGTTTTTTTTTTTTCGTTTTTTTTTTTGAGCAAACAACGTTAATTAAATAAATAGCCATACTATATAATAATAACTAACAAATACTTTTAAAATAATGTAAATAATTCCATTGCACATTGCATTTTTGAGATCCACAACACATTATTTTAAATATTGTGTAATGATTATTGTTAAATGGATTTCATTGTGTGTTGTTTATGTCATTATTGTATTCTCTGGTTTCCTGTTTTTGTTTGAGCGAAATTAGTTTGGTCAAAATGACTGAAACCTCAGGGACTTGATAGTAACAAGGCATCCTGGCCATTAATAATGCATAGTAATGTTAGCATATCTGCTGATTAGGCAGGATGTCGGTAAAGGAATCAACTGATTTATAATACTAGATTAGCTGTCTGTGAGTCTGTGTGCCATAATATATGTATAAAATCAATAGATTTTATACATGGATAACATATTGCAAGATAATATATTTGTATTATTTGTACCCCCTTTTTCCCCCAATTAAAACCCATTTTGGGCGGGAACCCCTTTTTCTCACATGAGCTTGTAGGTCTGCTATTTTTGAAAAATCGTGAAAATATTTATTTCAGAAAACTGGAGGATTTAGAAGATTTATTTATTTATTTTGAGGTCAGGCCAAAATGGGTTAATCACTATGCCAATGAATCCTCCCCACACATTTCTGTCTTGTCACTGCGATTGCACTCTATTGGCCCACCTGCCAGTGAGGACCCCCCCCCCCCACCGTCAGGACTTATACAGTAGCGCCTCTGCCAGAATCCTCACGCTCGGCACTCCCAGTCCCCACTGACAGGCTCCGCCTCCCAGCCTGTAGAAGTTGCTTGCTCAGCATCAATACAATACCCTCTCTGCCCTTTTCTCTTAGAAGATGAGTAATAAGCCTAGTGGGACCGAGGCTACTCTCTGCCTGACTTACTGAGTAATAAGCCTAGTGGGACCGAGGCTACTCTCTGCCTGACTTACTGAGTACTAAGCCTGAGACCGAGGCTACTCTCTGCCTGACTTACTGAGTACTAAGCCTGAGACCGAGGCTACTCTCTGCCTGACTTACTGAGTACTAAGCCTGAGACCGAGGCTATACTCTCTGCCTGACTTACTGAGTAATAAGCCTAGTGGGACAGAGGCTACTCTCTGCCTGACTTACTGAGTACTAAGCCTGAGACCGAGGCTATACTCTCTGCCTGACTTACTGAGTAATAAGCCTAGTGGGACAGAGGCTACTCTCTGCCTGACTTACTGAGTACTAAGCCTGAGACCGAGGCTATACTCTCTGCCTGACTTACTGAGTAATAAGCCTAGTGGGACCGAGGCTACTCTCTGCCTGACTTACTGAGTAATAAGCCTGAGACCGAGGCTATACTCTCTGCCTGACTTACTGAGTAATAAGCCTAGTGGGACCGAGGCTACTCTCTGCCTGACTTACTGAGTAATAAGCCTGAGACCGAGGCTATACTCTCTGCCTGACTTACTGAGTAATAAGCCTAGTGGGACAGAGGCTACTCTCTGCCTGACTTACTGAGTACTAAGCCTGAGACCGAGGCTATACTCTCTGCCTGACTTACTGAGTAATAAGCCTAGTGGGACAGAGGCTACTCTCTGCCTGACTTACTGAGTAATAAGCCTGAGACCGAGGCTATACTCTCTGCCAGACTTACTGAGTAATAAGCCTGAGACCGAGGCTACTCTCTGCCTGACTTACTGAGTAATAAGCCTGAGACCGAGGCTATACTCTCTGCCTGACTTCCCTCCCCCAACTATGGCCAATTGTGTTTGTATATACAGTATAGACACTTGGCTGAGCCTGCATGCATCACGGTGGATTCAAAACCCTAGCCTAGTATAGACTCTGACGTGGTGGACAGGTACTTTTCCCCTGTGCCACCCGAGTGCTCTGGAAGATATATTTTTTTTATGCATACTAAAAATACTGATTAACGAAATGCATGGCTAATGAAGCACGTGGCCCAAAGGTGTAACATTTTAAATTGGTAGAGGCTAAAGTACTTTCAGTACTATAGTACCTTCAAGTCAAGAGGAAAACGTATTTCTATGAATAAATTAAACAGAAAAGAAAGAATATAATTAAACCACTGTGTGACTCCTGACACATGGGCTTAACTGCTTTTACTGTAAATGCTGGAATGGTTGTATATACATTCTCCAGAGACAGGGCAAAGTGCTTTGCGTGGCATTATTTTAGATATGTAGTTCAAATGTCTGTCTGTCCTACTTGCAGCGGAAAGGTAACTAATACCAAGGCAAAAATAATACTATAAACGTGTTAGGTTTAGGATGGTAAGTAATTGTAGCATGTAGGGAACTCCCTACAGTATATGTGTACATGTGTACATACTGTATGCGCCACATTCCCAATGCTCCTTACCTAATCATTTGTCCTATGTCCCACAGCGCACCTTAAGGTCCTCAGACAAGGCGCTCTTAGAGATCCCAACTTCTAAGTTGAAAACAAAAGGTGCACTCAGAGCCCAACTCTTTGTAATGCCCTCCCCCTCGAGATAAGGCTTGCAGAATCCGTCCCCCGCTTCAAGACCCTCCTAAAAACTCACTTTTATAAAGCTGCTTTTAACACCTAAACGTTTTCTAAACATTCCCTATTGTTCTAATGTCCTACTGCATTTCTGTACATTGCCCGTTCTTTATTTTTATTATTGTAAACTGTTGTTTATGGTGTGCACTGCATTTGTTCTTATTTTTTGTAAAGCACTTTGTAACCTCGTTTTGATAGGTGCTATATAAATAAATGTTTATTATTATTATTTATCTTACAATTATGCTAATTGTAATGTGAAGTCTCATAGCAGCCCTGGGTATTTCTGTGTCTGAATGCTTTTGTCCTTTCTGCCTGTAGGAGTGCATCATTGATGAGGACTGTGGTAAGGGGAGGTACTGCCTCTTTGACAAACACAAGTGTCTACGTTGCAAGGCTATAGATGTGGTAGGTGAAATGAACAACTTATTATTATTATAGATGTGGTAGGTGGAATTAACAACTTGCACCATAACGTGGGGGGGGGGGGATATTCACACAAATTTGTTTTGACACATTGTGAGCTTGAAGATCAGCTATTTTCAGAGAAGAGATTTATTGTAGAGATTATACATTCACAAAAATAACCTGGTTTGAACTGTAAAGGCCTTTGCAGACAAAGCTTTTGCATTTTATTTACTGCGAAAAAATTTACTCTGTCTGCAAAGGCGGTATATAGGGTTTCAGTTCATATACAGAAACACAACACAACACAACACACACACACACACACACACACACACACACACACACACACACACACACACACACACACACACACACTGTTTTCTGTTGTAATTATTTTTCATTTGAATATCTCATTGTATACTATATTTATCTGTTCTGTAAATACTGTTATTTGTAAGATGTTATGACAGACATACTGTGTATTAGAATTGATTCAGATTGTACGTAATAGTGTATTATTAATAGTTGAGTACTGTGCTGTGACTGCATTGCAGCAGGCCTACTGTAAGTGTAATTGGAGAGTCAGTGTTATCAATTTTGAAAGCCACAGCAGCTGCTCTGGGTTTTATTTTACAGGAAATGTGTGTCAAGGTTAAATATGACCTCTTCCTTCGTCCTTTGCTCTCAGTGATTACAGTGACAGGCAATAACAATCACATGTGTAGAGACACACTCTCTTGTCTTATTTAAGATTAAGCTCATGCTAACCTCGAAGTGCCTGCTTTGGAGGAGGTAATTATTTTTTTATGCCACTATTTTTATAACCCACTTTTCACCCAGTGCCAATTGCCTAAGCTGTAATCCTGGGCACTACTCTTCTTCATCTACCAACTGTAGGGACAGCTCCAAACTGAGCTCATGCTTCATTCAATGCATGAGGACTTTAGGAGTGAGCACTTCTTATCACCTGACAGGCGGAGTTTCCGGGTTATTCCAACCAGTTCCTTTCCCCTCCATCAGGCTGACCAGGGGCAGGCAGTATAGAGACGAGGATTACTGCATGTTTGTTATGAGGGTATAGTCAGGGTACCTACCCTAAGAGACACAGGGTAGACCATACAAACTCCATACAGAAAGGCCCTTTCGCCAACCTCACCTATAGGGTATGAGCACTGATGATGCGGAGGAGAGCACACGACTCCAGTGCCCACAGCGGGAAAACGAACACGGGACCTTCTAGCTGTGAGGCAACACTGCTACCGCCACCGTCCACCTTCAGGAAAGTCTGTTTTTAAGCATTGACAAAAACCATGATGGCAGTGCTTACCGTAGGGCTGTGTATTGGCAAGAATCTGGCAACGCGATACAGGGGCCGCGATTCAATAGTGATATGTTACGAATCGATATTGTAAGCAAGGCAATATATTGTGGTTTTACCTTTCTTTTTTTTTTAAATCCAATTTTAATAAAATTGTAGTACAAACCACTGGTTCTCAAATGGCGTCTGGGGACCCTCAGATATAGACTGGCTATTTCCAAAATAATTTGACAGATCTTGCCTTATGGGGATCCCTGGCACAGGAACGGGGTTCTACGGCCAAATGCATAGTTTGAAGTACTTGAGAATCACTTTACACTTTCTTTCTTTTTTCATAGAAACACATAATTATAATGAATTCAATAATGAATTGCATTTTTATAGCGCTTTTCCAAGTGCTCAAAGCGCTTTACAATGGTTCATTCATTCATACATTGGGAGGTGAAGCGGTGAACAGTCGACGCCAGCGTCCTCACTTCCCACATTCACACACCAATGGTGGCGAGCTCACACCGACCGACTCATTGGAGGCAATGTAGGGTTCAGTGTCTTGCCCAAGGACACTTCGACATGTGGACAGGAGGAGCCGGGATTCGAACCGCCGACCCAGGGATCATTGTACGACCAGCTCTACCTCCTGAGCCACAGCAACCCATAACATGCAGTTGGTGCTCTCTTTGTGTTTCAGCCCTGCACCAAGGATGAGGAGTGCTGTTCTGGACAGCTGTGTGTGTGGGGTCAATGCACTCAGAATGCCACAAAGGGTGAGGCTGGCAATATTTGTCAGTACCAGACTGACTGCAGTACAGACCTCTGTTGTGCTCTCCATAAAGGTATGCTATTATGCTAATGCAGTAGCATGCACACATCTACTAAAGCACAGGTTTTGACTGTGTGTGTGTGTGTGTGTGTGTGTGTGTGTGTGTGTGTGTGTGTGTGTGTGTGTGTGTGTGTGTGTGTGTGTGTGTGTGTGTGTGTGTGTGTATTAAGGATGCTATTATACAGCTTGGCTACAGATGTAAACTACTTGTGTTCATATTTGGAAGCCTCGGTAATGTCCATAAATCAGTGGTGAGGGGCCTGCAGATCGCAGGCATGCCCAATAAGCCGAGAGCTGATCAGGCATCGGCAAAATTCTGTCCAGTGTCTGCAATACTTGGCAGTCGCCATATATGGAGAAGGCGATGCTTTCTGTACCCGTGATCTGTATCTGAAGCACTTGTTGTAGAGTTTTCTCAAGTTTGCGCATCCACTATTGTTTGTGTTCAAGACATTTCTTGTAAAATGTGAATACAAATAAAGATAAATGTGTGTGTGTGTGTGTGTGTGTGTGTGTGTGTGTGTGTGTGTGTGTGTGTGTGTGTGTGTGTGCACGTGCGCGTGCATGTTCAGCGCTCCTCTTTCCAGTGTGCTCAGCTAAGCCCATTGAACGTGAGCGGTGCTATGGTTCTCCTAACCACCTGATGGCGCTGCTGTCCTGGGACATGCAAGGTGAGGGACCTAGGGAACACTGCCCATGTGCAGGGAATCTGGAGTGCCAGCCACTGGGGTGAGTACAGTGGCCTTTAAGCACCCTGCTTCATATGCTATTCTTGTCAAACAATGGCATTGCCCTTGCTTAACCTCTGTAGTTAAAAGGCACTGGGTCTGTGTTGAATACTGTGCCTATTATTAAAAAAAGCAATACGGTAATACTGTATGTAATTGATGCTATTTGTGTTTCGTAACCTTTTGTCCATTATGCCACACTGCACAAAGCTTTGCCACACAGTAATACTAAAAAGTGCATTATTATTCCCTCTTGACAGGCGAGGCTCCATGTGTCTTAAAGAGCAGAATTCAAGTGAAGAGGAGATGACTGATACACTGTATTCAGAGATAGACTACATAGTCTAGAAATGGGTCGATTCAGATTGCCTTAAAACTACCAGACAGCAGGGTCTCCATTAAATCCAACTGAAGAAGTACGGTACATCCCATGTCCATGACACCCAAAGAGTTGCTCTGCTTTGGGGCAGCGGTGGCCGAACGGCTTGCGGAGCGGTCTTGATACCGGAAGGTCGCTAGCTCGTATCCCCGGACCGGCACGTTAAAATCACAACCGCTGAAGTGCCCTTGAGCAAGGCATTGAACCCCTACCATGAAATGTTCTATGAGCAGGGCCTGGCTGTAAACAAGTTCCTGAGCTTAGTCCAGTTACCCTGGGTAAACATAGTACCTTTGCTTTGCTTTGCTCTATTGCCCATTGCTTAAGCCTTGGCTTAGCCAGTAGGCCTACTTTGTTTGCAAAAAGTAGCGTTTCCAATTTGTTAACTTGATCCAATGTGGTGGAACTTTCACCATGGAACCTGAATTATTTAAGAAATGTGTTGAGAAGTGTATGTGCTCTTTGTCTTTGCTGAAATATTGAAATCCCATGTGAGATTTAATATATGTAACTAACATGAACGTGCAGGACACTACTTCAGTCTTGGAGCAACAATGAAGCAGACAAATTAATGCCAATGTGTTTAATAGCAATACTATATTTTCAGCGATGTTATATGCTCAGCATTACAACAAAAAAAATCTCAGGCGCCACTTCAGAAAGTGCAAACTACTTAAAAAAATGTCAGGTATAGAAATGGTTAAATATATCTCTTTTTAAAAGATTCAGCGATTTATACTACCAGTTACCTTTTTTGTCATTGTCAACTGTTTGTGAGCAAGTTTAACATGCAACACTCAAGACAATCATTTACATCTTCATTTATTTCATATACTAGTATAAAGAAGGTAGCATGTGGTATACTGTAAAACTGTCCCATATAATGCCATGAAGGACAGATATTGCAATAATCTTATCCTTAACAATATTAACCTAACCTCACCCATTTATTTTTTTAAACATTGTGCTTGGCTTACTCATATTAAAGTTAAGGTACAGACATTATCTAATCAATATTAGTAAATTGTAACTACATTTCTTTGTGTGCAAATGCTATTGAAACAATGGTTCAATATCACAGAATTCTGATGGTGCCTCTAGATTCGAGTGACATGTTGTCCTGTTTGGTCCTGAGTAATAAGACAGTAGTCACGACTGAGTCAAGTGTCCACACTTTACCCAAAAATAGGTTTTATACTTTATACACACGGCGGTATTCATTTAACCTCAATGTCAATTTGAACTAACGGTTCTGACCCATCAGTTTGTGTGCACAGCAGTTCATATCATGTAGGTAAACTAGGCTATATCCTATCCTAGTATCTCTGACTGTCTCAATCAGACGTGAAAGATACAAGAGCAATGCAATACATTTCTTTTGCATCTATAACGGTGCTGGATGATAGAATTTGCATGAAAACTATCATTATGTAACCTGAGTTTGTTCATCTTATGAAGGCCTGCAGCTTTGCACATGTAGCCTGTACTACTTCTGCTTTGGAGGAAAATAAAATATTTTAAAGGTTTTACCAGCGTCAGTGGTTCTTTACACGTGAACTATTATTTTTATTTTTTTTATCCCACGATTTTGTAACCCATTTTTCACCCGTGTCAATTATCTAATCCTAATGTGTCCCCATATATGGGGGACAAGGGGAGAGCAACGGACTTGAACTCATGCTTCCTTCATGCCCGAGTGTCCAAGTTGCTCCTTTACACCTGACAGGGGGCAATTTCCCTGGTTGGACGTAGCGCGTGGAAGGAACACGTTATTCCAACCAGTTCCTTTCCCCTCCATCAGGCGCCCCGGCTGGCCAGGGGGAGTCAGTTTAGTGAACAGGATTACTGCATGTTTTTTGTGAGGGTACCTACCCTAGGGGACACGGGGAGAACATGCAAACTCCACACAGAAAGGCCCTTTCGCCAACCCCGCCTCGGGTATTGGCACTGATGACGCGGGGGAGGAAACACGCCGCCACCAACCGCAGCGTCCCGAGCGGGAATCGAACCCAGGACCTTCTAGCTGTGAGGCGACAGCACTACCAACTGTGCCACCGTGCCTCCAACTCATCATTAGTATAGAGAGAAAGAGAATTCATGAAGTTGTCGTTTACATCAACAGGAAACTGCAGTTATGGAAAAAAGCATTTTAATTTGTTTCTAAAATCATCTTAAACTATGTTCACACAGGATTTCAATTTCAAAGAAAT
Source organism: Protomyctophum parallelum (assembly GCF_964188405.1). NCBI lineage: Eukaryota > Metazoa > Chordata > Actinopteri > Myctophiformes > Myctophidae > Protomyctophum > Protomyctophum parallelum. The sequence continues at coordinate 17,157,502 of NC_139699.1, forward strand.
AAACAACCACAAAAGGAAAAAAAGAAAAGGAAAAAAAGTTCTTCATAATATTGGCATTTCTACAGTGAATAGCTGGTGGCAGCATTAGACACCCAGAGGGGATCGGAGGACTGCTCTCCAGTGTGCAGAGCAGAGGCCCCGATGTTTAGCACGTCCAAGGGCTTCTCTACACCCCCAGGTGTAGAGATGATGCCCCGACGTTTAGCACGTCCAAGGGCCTCTCTACACCCCCAGGTGGGTCCAAGGGCCTCTCTACACCTGGGGGTGTAGAGAGGCCCAACGTTTAGCACGTCCAGGGGCCTCTAGAGTCTCTACACCCCAGGTGTCAGTCTATCAAGCAGCAGTAGGTAGAAGCGCCAAAACAACCACTCTTGGCCAAAAACACACTGAGGGCTCCGTCTCGCCCCTCAACCCAACACCACTCAGGCTTATTTTCTTTGTTGTATGGCCGGCCGTGTCCCTCAAGAAAAATGGCATATTTTTCCAGTTAAAAATGTGCCATTTTTGTCAAGGGACACGATAATGTGATGAATAAAACAATTACATTTCTAAATGAAAACAAATGGTTAAACAACAGACAAAATGTGTGCGCGTATTCTCATAAGACCCAATATATAATTAAGTCTGGAGCAAAATAATAATTTACAATAAACAAAAACAAAATATATATTTTTTTAAACATAATCAACATGGTTTTGTTTTGTCCTTGATAGCAAAAGACCAATGGCCTACCAGATAATCCTGTGTAAGTGAAGCAAGGGCTACTAAAGCATGATGAAAGCAGACAATCCACCATGACACGTTATTACGCTGTGGCTTTCTGGTAGAAAGGCAGAAACAGCCAAAAGCATTTTTTTTTTTTTTTTTTAATCAATGATCTAATTTGTTTAAGTAATCCCATTTGACTCACCAGAAGGATTGAGGACTGGAAAAAGAGCTACAGATACTATTAATTGTATTGTCCAAAAATGGGGGACAATGTATAGGTCTGGTCTGATGATACAGGAATGAACATTATTGAATTTGGACAATGAATATGTTGATGAAACAGACACGGGAACCCCTTTTGGTGTTTTAAACATGTTATAATTTAGCTATTGAAAAATAGCAGATCTACAAGCTCATAGCGTGCCACCGAGTGGCGCGCTACGAGCTTGTAGGTCTGCTATCCTGACAAAAAACTGTCAGGATTTAGAAGACATTTTTTAAATTTCGACGTCAGGCCTAAATGGGTTAACAGTGCCCAAAACAGTGACAGAGGTGGGGAAGTGCCGTTTACATAATAATAATTATTAATAATAATTATTATTATTTACATGAGGGGAGACAGATGACACAAAGAGACACTGACGGATGTCTTCCACTTCCAGCTTCACAGTTCTAACATCCATGCATCCATCCATCCCTGCAACACTACATCCAAACTGATTTGTCTATACAGTATGTGATTAGTCTCTTATTCAATAGCTTCTGTACTTTCCCTTTCAACTTTACAGTACAAGACACTATAGTGCACAATATCTGTGCCAATCTCTATCCCCATTGGAGCTCAGAGTGGAGGGCAAGAGAGCGCCAGGCGGCCTCACAGCACTGCTTTGACCTTCAAGTCCGTATTAGAGCCCGTCTGTGTTTCAGACAGGGTTCCTCAAGGTCAGCCATGCTACGTTGCAGCAGGCGGGTGATCTAATGTAAAACCAGGACCGGTGCGCTGTGGACCTCAGTCCTGGCCCGGGTCCTTGGCAGGTCCTCCGTCCAGGTAGATCTTGAGGGCTTTCTCCTTGCGAGGAGAGTAGCTGACACGGTGTCCGGTCTTTAGCAGGCGGCTGCTCTCCTTCTTCATCAGCTCATTGCGCTCGTCTTCAGACAAGTCCATGAGTTCTTCAGTGTTATCCCTGTACATATAGAATAAAATCACATATATACATACATACATAATATGGCACAATACAGTATAACTGAGATTGTTTTGTGGAATATAAGTGGTATTTAGTTGTAGTTTAGTGTCTACTATAAAAGAAACCTTGAAATACTAAAAAGCATCAATACAAAAGAAAACCCACATTCGGAAATTATCTCCAGCTTGTTGACATGTATTTTGTAGGGGAAGCCAAACTATTAGCATTTCTAATCAGATTTATCACATTACTAATCACCATTCATAACCATGTCCATTAGCTCAAGTATATTTTAGTGGGAACATAGGGAGCTTGTAGGTCTGCTATTTTTGAAAAATCGAAGAACGGCTGACATTTTTAGAATCTGATCTCGGGTCAGAATGGGTTCATCAGACCAGTGTGTGTCCAGTGGAAAACCTCGTATGAATCTGATCTCAGGTCAGAATGGGTTAATTCACCTGTAGAAGACCACAGCTCCATCGTCACAGATGTAAAGGGGCCACACGTTGAGCGTCGACACCTTAGGGTTCCAGTCCAACTCCTGATGTATCTCCAACACAGATATATCACAAGGAAAGGTTCCTCTCCCCTGCAGGCAGAAACACAGATATATCACAAGGAAAGGTTCCTCTCCCCTGCAGGCAGAAACACAGATATATCACAAGGAAAGGTTCCTCTCCCCTGCAGGCAGAAACACAGATATATCACAAGGAAAGGTCCCTCTCCCCTGCAGGCAGAAACACAGATATATCACAAGGAAAGGTCCCTCTCCCCTGCAGGCATAAACACAGATATATCACAAGGAAAGGTCCCTCTCCCCTGCAGGCAGAAACACAGATATATCACAAGGAAAAAGGTCCCTCTCCCCTGCAGGCAGAAACACAGATATATCACAAGGAAAGGTCCCTCTCCCCTGCAGGCAGAAACACAGATATATCACAAGGAAAGGTTCCTCTCCCCTGCAGGCAGAAACACAGATATATCACAAGGAAAGGTCCCTCTCCCCTGCAGGCAGAAACACAGATATATCACAAGGAAAAAGGTCCCTCTCCCCTGCAGGCAGAAACACAGATATATCACAAGGAAAGGTCCCTCTCCCCTGCAGGCAGAAACACAGATATATCACAAGGAAAGGTCCCTCTCCCCTGCAGGCAGAAACACAGATATATCACAAGGAAAGGTCCCTCTCCCCTGCAGGCAGAAACACAGATATATCACAAGGAAAGGTCCCTCTCCCCTGCAGGCAGAAACACAGATATATCACAAGGAAAGGTCCCTCTCCCCTGCAGGCAGAAACACAGATATATCACAAGGAAAGGTCCCTCTCCCCTGCAGGCAGGAATACGCTCAGTCAATACTTTAATGTGTTTAGCAGATAGTTTAGAAATGTATGGTTAGATTCATGTAGTGCGCAACAGAAGGTAAAGCTTACATACCTTTGCAAACTCCAGGTTTTCAAGAGGAATACGACTTATTTCTCTGAGCTGCAGAAGGAGTGTCAAGAATGAAATCGTAAATGGACTTCATATCAATGGAATTGATTAGAAATCAATACAATCATTGCTGCCATCATGACAATGAGATGAGACGAAAAAACCATCTAAGTCCATAATCATTATTCATGATGTATAAATTATGGATAAGGGGTCAGAATAAACTATGGACATAACTCCAACTTGTCTCAACATTACTCCAACTTGTCTCAATATTACTCCAACTGTCTCAATATTACTCCAACATGTCTCAATATTAGTCTAAATAGGTTCCCAAAATTCTCCACAGTATCTAAACATACAAAAATACACCAATTACCCACTTATGCCCCATTTCAAAGTGACAATAAATGTGATTGTAGATCTGCTAGTTTCACTATTTTGTTTATTTTATTTATTCTTTACATTTATAGATCTTTATCTTAAAAAAAAACAACAATTGAATTTGTTTTTACTTTTGGGATATTGTGACCCAGAAATGGGCCTGGAGTCTCCACTGTGGGAAGCACTGGTTCTAATGAGTGGAATCAAAGTGTCAACTGTATTCTCAAGTGATGTGATAAAACAGCAATGTTGCTGTGTGATACCAAGGACTGTCTAAAGAGGACGGGACGCAAAGACCGTACGGGCGACGCCATGTTGCTCACATGGTGCTCCATGGAAGGAAAGAAACATGCGCAGTGGGCTTTATGCAGCCAACACTTCCTTGGTCTCAACTGCTGCATGTTTCTTTCCTTCCATGGAGCAATATGTGAGCAACATGGCGTCGCCCGTACAGGTCTTCGCGTCCCGTCCTCTTTAGACAGTCCTTGTGTGATACTAGGAAATATGACACCAATGCAGATATCCAGATGCAGAGGAAAACAAAGGTCAGGTCAGGACAGGGAGTGCGTCAGTCAGTAGTAGGAATGTGAGACGCAAGGTCAAACACATCGCTGAATGTACATTTAAACTCTGCTATTAGGTTGGACCAAAAGTTAAACTAGTTAAAGCTGCAATCTGTCATTTAACCTTATGTCCTATCTGGGATTCAAACCCTGGTCTCCCACAAGAAGGCATTTTGTTTTGCCGAAGTGTTGGATTCATATTAATCCATTTAGGGCTGACCGACAAAAAAAATCTTCTAAATCCTCCAGTTTTATGAAATAAATATACAAAGCTAATAAATATACAAAGCTTGTAGATCTGCTATTTTTCAATCGCTAAAGTATTGTCTGTCCTGATGAAGGTCGAATAGACGTTAAATAAAGAGCAACATAAAAGGTTTTTTGCATCGTGACTACAAGCTGTGCGATCTTTCTTCTTCCCCCCCCCCCCCCCCCCCCCCCCCCAAGTCTTGTCTACCATTGTCAGCACCTCCTACTGTAACTCTTTAGTTTGTTCATATTTGTACTGTTAATCAAGAGGCAATACTGGCGAGGATATATTGCACTTATGAGCACTACTGATAACCAGACAGTGGCCTTGTGGTTAGAGTGTCCGCCCTGAAACTGGGAGGCCGGGGTTCGATCCCCGGCCGGGTCATACCAAAGACTGTAAAAATGGGACCCAATGCCTCCCTGCTTGGCACTCAGCATCAAAGGGTTGGATTGGGGGTCAAATCTACTAATCAAATGATTCCCGAGCGCGGCACGGCTGCAGCTCACCGCTCCAAGAGATGGGTCAAATGCGGAGAACAAATTTCACTGCGGTAACGTGTGTGACAAATCGTATGACTTTGACTACTAATCAGCTAGTAGGTGTCCTACCCAATATCAGGCTCTGATTCCTCTAAGGGACAATAGGGAGACCACTTGCAGATGTGCTACTTATATTGTATTAATGTATTCTACTTTACCCTACGAAGTGGTTATAACATTTTATTTATTCAAGTCAATTCTAGATTGTAGCTTTAACGGAAAGCAATGAAATAATAATAAAAACTAGATCATAAAAAAAATATATGAAATATATTTTCCAATTTTTATAGCTGCGCCAGTTCTTGGAGAAAAAAAAAGAAAATACCACACCTGGTTTAAAAACTATTTAAAACAAAACAAAACAAAAGTGAAAAGTGCAAGACTATAATAACCTTAATGGACAGATTGAGCAGATACAAACCTTTTCCTTGAGTTCATCTACGCTGCTGCTCTCCAGAACCACCTCCTGGAAAGGCTCCAGCTTCATCTTAGCCGGGCTCCAGCGTCTGGTCAGAACAGCCAGCTGGGACATGGACTTCATCTTCTCTGGTTCTGAGGAGGACACAGGGAGCCATGGGCCATTACATTGATTCTCTGGTTCTGAGGACACAGGGAGCCATGGGCCATTACATTCATTCTCTGGTTCTGAGGAGGACACAGGGAGCCATGGGCATTACATTCATTCTCTGGTTCTGAGGACACAGGGAGCCATGGGCCATTACATTGATTCTCTGGTTCTGAGGACACAGGGAGCCATGGGCCATTACATTCATTCTCTGGTTCTGAGGAGGACACAGGGAGCCATGGGCATTGCATTCATTCTCTGGTTCTGAGGAGGACACAGGGAGCCATGGCCATTACATTCATTCTCTGGTTCTGAGGACACAGGGAGCCATGGGCCATTACATTCATTCTCTGGTTCTGAGGAGGACACAGGGAGCCATGGGCATTACATTCATTCTCTGGTTCTGAGGAGGACACAGGGAGCCATGGGCATTACATTGATTCTCTGGTTCTGAGGACACAGGGAGCCATGGCCATTACATTCATTCTCTGGTTCTGAGGAGGACACAGGGAGCCATGGGCATTGCATTCATTCTCTGGTTCTGAGGAGGACACAGGGAGCCATGGCCATTACATTCATTCTCTGGTTCTGAGGACACAGGGAGCCATGGGCCATTACATTCATTCTCTGGTTCTGAGGACACAGGGAGCCATGGGCATTACATTCATTCTCTGGTTCTGAGGAGGACACAGGGAGCCATGGGCATTACATTCATTCTCTGGTTCTGAGGAGGACACAGGGAGCCATGGGCATTACATTCATTCTCTGGTTCTGAGGAGGACACAGGGAGCCATGGGCATTACATTCATTCTCTGGTTCTGAGGAGGACACAGGGAGCCATGGGCATTACATTCATTCTCTGGTTCTGAGGAGGACACAGGGAGCCATGGGCATTACATTCATTCTCTGGTTCTGAGGAGGACACAGGGAGCCATGGGCCATTACATTCATTCTCTGGTTCTGAGGAGGACACAGGGAGCCATGGGCCATTACATTCATTCTCTGGTTCTGAGGAGGACACAGGGAGCCATGGGCATTACATTCATTCTCTGGTTCTGAGGAGGACACAGGGAGCCATGGGCATTACATTCATTCTTGTTTTGAACGGCGCTATATGAATAAAGCTTTATTGTTAATCTTTTCTCTCAAACTGAAATGTTTCTGATCTAAAGAACTTTTCAGACGGGGAGCGACTGACGCACCTTATGAATACATTTTCTATGAGAGGCGTGCGTTTATTTTGGACACACAGAGTAGTTGAGGCGCGTTTACGCATGTCTATTTTCACGGGCGTGGTCCCCTGAAATTGCCACGTGCGCGTTTGTGCACGCACCCAGGAGACTAGACCTTGATTGAGTGGCAAAAGTGAGTTTAACGTCGTTTAATGCAATCAGATCTGACTCTTCTGTTTGGATGAATGGGCAGTCAAGGCCAGAAAGGAGGTTTTTTTGCCACTTTGCAACAGTAGGTGTTCCCGCATAACTTCTAGGTAAGATGATGTCACACGCATACCCTCTATACCAGGTGAAAAAGAACTAAAATGCCATTTAGTGGACAGACATTAGCAACAGCAGGAAATGCACCACTGAGATGTCTATTAACCAAGATTGCCCCCTAAAACAACAACCTTTATAAGTCTATAGAAGCAGAAGCAGACACAAGGCTAAAGGCCGTTTCAGACAGGAAGCGATACGCCTTAGTAATTATCATTAATCTATGAGAGGCAGGCAATTATTTGGGCCTTGCAGAGAAGTTGAGATGCGGAGAGGCAAGCTGGAGGGAGCGGTCCCGTGAAATTCTAGCGCTTATTTCATGCACACTCTCGTGGGCGGCAAGAGCAGGATTATTGTGGTCAGCTTTTTTTCCAAACTACGCGTCTTCTGCACATGAGGGCACAGTGCAACGCCCGCTGACCGGGCTAGAACGCCCACGTTAACCCATTCTGGGATCCCCTTTTGGTGTTAGCATTATGTTATGCTTTAGCCATTTAAAAATAGCAGATCTACAAGCTGGTGGCGCGCTACGAGCTTGTAGGTCTGCTATTTTTGAAAGATCGAAGAACGACTGACATAGAAACATAGCTTTTTCAGAAAACTGTCAGGATGTAGAAGACATTTTTAGAATCTGATCTCAGGTCAGAATGGGTCAATAGTCCCACCCGTCTGAAACAGCCTTTATTATTTAGACAAACGGGTCTTTTATTTTGAAGGTTGTGTTTATACCGTTGAGAACCTCCAGGAAGACTTCCCAGTTGGAGGAGATGTTGATGTCTTCTTCATACACATGGTTGTCCAAGAACACCGTGCCTGGGTTCTTCCATGTTTTCTTCCTGAGGCGGAACCTGACACACACACACACACAAGTGTTACAATAAGAATATAGCTATGAGGCCAGTCCACCAATCAGCTTCAATAATTAAGGGCTTTGTATATGTATGTTGATAGATGTGAATGGCAAATAGCTTCATTTGTTTATTTGGTTGCATTGCTTAACGCTGAACCATTTAAGCTCATTTAAGCAAAGATTTAAGATCTACAAGCTCACAATTTGCTAGTTTTTTGCTAGTTTTTTTTAAATTATTTAATTTATTTACGATTTTTTTCCATCTATAACAACATGCCCAAAATAGGGATGCCAGGTTTGAATGTAGTAAATGGCTGATGTGTGGAACATAATTATACACTGTCTCACCTGTCGATGCTTAGGTCCAGCTTGCACTGCTCTTTTAACTGAGGGAGCAGTTCCTCTTTAGACTGTCTGACAGTCATGCCTTTGGCAAACACCGTGTCCAAGAGGAACTTACAGGGCTGGCAAACAAGACAATGCATGATGTCAGTCACACAAACACTGCTGTTTCACAGAACTCTCATAACAACAACAATATCTTCACAGGCCCAACTACCATACTTGTTAATAAATAAGATTATATCACACAGTGCAATAAGAGGGAACCCCTAATTGTTTTTAACCCATTTTGACCTGAGATCAGATCCTAAAAATGTCTGTTTGAAAATGACAGTTTTCTGAAAAAGCTATGTTTCTATGTCAGTCGTTCTTCGAAAAAATAGCAGACCTACAAGGTCGTAGCGCGCCACTCGGTGGCACGCTATGAGCATGTAGATCTGCTATTTTTCAATAGCTAAAGCATAACATGATGCTAACACCAAAAGGGGTTCCGGCCCAAAATTGGTTAAAATAAGATCTCATACAGTGAAAACAAAATACAATTTCACTTCGTAAGGAGTACACAACTACACATACACTACACACTGTATCAAATGATGCAATCTCATTTATAATACCACTGAATATGCAATACGAAGCTGTGCGCAGGTGAAAGAAGTTGCCTATTTATTTATTTTGTGCCACCAGGCACCTCAGAAGTTGAATATTGCTTCCACTTAAGACGGCAAAATAAAATGATTACCTGTAAAAACCTGTAATAAAATACAAAAAAACTGATGACAGAGGAACATAAAATTCTAATAGCCTGAATACTAATGTTAAAGGTATATTCAGTGATTTCACTTAATTCAAATATCAATCCTCCCTGTCCCCAGTTAACCCCTGGGGTCAAAAAACCTTAGGTTTCATTTTGACTCTATCCTGATTGGACGAAAGGCTGGGTAGCAAAAACGTTCTTTTTAATTACGCTAAAGACGAGAGGCTGGTCTGCATTCATGCGAGCAGAGGAAGTCGAGTGTAACATAGTTCTAAATGCAACGCATTAGAGCTATGGACCAGAGCATTAGAGCTATGGACCAGAGCATTAGAGCTATGGACCAGAGCATTAGAGCTATGGACCAGAGCATTAGAGCTATGGACCAGAGCATTAGAGCTATGGACCAGAGCATTAGAGCTATGGACCAGAGCATTAGAGCCATGGACCAGAGCATTAGAGCCATGGACCAGAGCATTAGAGCCATGGACCAGAGCATTAGAGCCATGGACCAGAGCATTAGAGCTATGGACCAGAGCATTAGAGCCATTGACCAGAGCATTAGAGCTATTGACCAGAGCATTAGAGCCATTGACCAGAGCATTAGAGCCATTGACCAGAGCATTAGAGCCATTGACCAGAGCATTAGAGCTATTGACCAGAGCATTAGAGCTATTGACCAGAGCATTAGAGCCATTGACCAGAGCATTAGAGCTATTGACCAGAGCATTAGAGCTATGGACCAGAGCATTAGAGCCATTGACCAGAGCATTAGAGCTATTGACCAGAGCATTAGAGCTATTGACCAGAGCATTAGAGCTATGGACCAGAGCATTAGAGCTATGGACCAGAGCATTAGAGCTATGGACCAGAGCATTAGAGCTATGGACCAGAGCATTAGAGCTATGGACCAGAGCATTAGAGCTATGGACCAGAGCATTAGAGCTATGGATCAGAGCTAGGGTTAGAATAACTATTCGTTACAAGTAGCGTTACTGAACATGGGCACATTAAGACAAAGGAAAAAAAGGGGGGGGGGGGGGGTGGCAATAATAGTCTTACCTCTTGTTCGTTCACTAGTAGTTGGTACACCTTCACCCTGTATTCCCCCTTTTTCAGTGCTCTTCCTAGTCGAATAGTTATCTATGAAAAGTGAAGGAATTGGCCACATTACAATCAATAGACTGCATGTGTGAGACACTGTATCCAAAACAAATTATATACCCCCCACACACACACACACACACACACACACACACACACACACACACAATAAAACAAAAGCCATCAGCATCAGTGTCATGCCAGACCTTGTTATCGTCTGAGAAGGACGACAGTGTTTCGTTGAGCCGTACACTCTCAAACTCCTGGTTGTTGGCGTAGACGCGGAAGACCTTGAACTGGGTGGAGGGGACTCCTACCAAGGGCTCCAGGTTCTGTTTGAACGCTGCCAATGTTATCCTCTTGTCCACGTGGACCAGTAAACCTGTTGCAACAAAGAATTAACTCATTCATTTCCTTCCGTTTCAGTTGTGTTGGGTCAATGCTAAATTACTATTTAATTATTACTTATTAATTATTGTCACCACCTTCTTAAGATAATGGCCTATGTCAAGTGTTTATTTTATTTTAAATAAACTGATATCAAATCTAAATTCCATCCATCCATCATTCTTCAACCGCTTATCCGTAATCTGGTCACGGGGGTAACAGGACAGTAGGTACCAGTTCCAACATAGAGCTCCGGCCTTCCCTTTCCAGAGCAACATTAGCAACTTCCTCATGGGGGGGGATCCCGAGAAAGAAGACTGCTTGCTAATAAGAACTTTGCCTTCTGGCTCAAATCTCCTTTAGCCAAAACTTATTTATTTAAAGACCTTATAAGCGTCGTACAAAGCCAACTCTTGTCGTGACAAATCATGACAACAAACACATTATTTTGGACCAAACAAATAATTACAAAGAACTAAAAAAAAAAGTGTTGTAACCTGACGTTTTTTTCTACTTTCTAATTATTTGTTTGGCCCGAATTTTTTTGTTTCTTGTCATGATTTGTCACGACAAGAGTTGGCTTAGTCCGCGGCGTAAACGTCTTTAACCCATTTTGGGCGGGAACCCCTTTTGGTGTTATCATGCTATGCTTTAGCTATTGAAAAATAGCAGATCTACGAGCTTGTAGGTCTGCTATTTTTGAAAAATCCAAGAATGACTGACATAGAAACATAGCTTTTTCAGAAAACTGTCAGGATGTAGAAGACATTTTTAGAATTTGATCTCAGGTCAAATTGGGTTAAATTAGTAGACCTCCCATTATAGGATGCAAATAAACATTTTTTTTCTAACTGAAATGAATAACAGTTTACATCCATAGCATTGTGTACATTGTGTTGTGTACATTGCATCATAAAAGAGCAAAAGGAACCGTACATTTCTGTGCGTCCACAGCCGCGGTGTCCAGCGGACCAGACTCTGCTCTGAAGTAAAGGTAGTGAGCGTCCGCCTTGCTCTTCCCGTTCTCGTCGTACTCGCTGTCCGTCCCGGAGTCTTCCTCCGCGGTGTCCCAGGTGTCCTTCTTGCCCTCGTGGGCCTTGGAGCGACGGCTGCTGGTGATGCTGTGCGAGTCCAGGCCGTTGGCCAGTTGGATGGGCCCGGCGCTGTCGGCGGCGTTGCACAGCGTGTCACTGCTGTGGGAGGAGCTCAGTATGTCACTGTCCACCGAGCTGGTGCTGCGGTCGTTGTTCACCTCCGAGTCCGAGCGCTCCTCACAGACAGACGGGTTCTCTGGGTCAGACGAGGCGCCCGTACCGTCGGCCCCGATCCGGTTCTCCAACTCCCGGTTATCTGCGGCCACGCAGGCAGTGGAGGAGGCGGAGTCGGGTTCCTGTGAAGGCGACTCAATATGTTCAAAGTCACTGGTATCTGAGCTCTTCTGGCTGTCGCTTGTGCTGCTGGAGCTCTGCTGCTGCTGGAGGAGAGACAGGGTCTTTAGTTTCTCCGTGCTCTCGTCTAGGACAGCCTCTACGGTCGTCCCGTTACCCTTTGAGCCCTCTATTGACACAGAGTCACCACCGGCAGGTTTTTGGCAGACAGTTCTGTTGGTACCGGGAGACTGTTCAGGCAGCAAGACTAAGAGTCGGATCGTGTTCCCGTGTCGATCGAGCAGTTTCCACAAGAGAGAGTCAGTGAAAGTGAGCTGTTGATCCGGTGAGTCTGAGCTCTCTACAAAAACCTGCAAAAGAAAAACAGTTAGAAATCACTGAGTCATCACAGAGGAACAATACAACTCATTTGTTTTTCTAATCAATATATACAAACACATACAGCATCAAACAAAGGGCAATTATTATCCGTTTAGAAATATTAATATCAGTGTTGTTTTCGTCGACTAAAACTAAGACGAAAAATGTTCGTCGACTACCTTTTCCACTGAAGAAAACTAAATGGAAACTAAATTAAAACTATGCTATGGTGACTAAAACTAAGACTAATATACTGACAATTTCGTCAACAAATAAAAACTAGACTAAAATGTTAGGAAGGGACTAGTGGACAACAGATCCAGTATAAGTCATTTTACACTTGGTTGCATGCTGAAAATAGCAGATCTACAAGCTCACGTTGTGAGCTTGTAGATCGGCTATTTTCAGCAAGTGTAAAATAAGTCATTATGACGGCAACAAGGCCCGCAAAAATACATTTTAGTCGACTAAATCGCCTGTAGATTTAGTCGACTAAAACTAGACTAACACTAATACATTCCACTAAAATAGAAATTTGCTGGCAAAAACAACACTGATTAATATCCCTTTAAATCAGACAAAACAATAGAAATCTCTCAACCTTGTTGCTCCTGAAGAAACCCTCAGCTTTCAGTGTCTTGTTGGGGACACAGAGGAGCCGGAGGTCGTTATAGCAGCGCTCCAGGACCACGCGCATGGTTTCTGCCGACAGCTCGGTAGCCTAGAGGGACAAACACAATGTACGCAGCGTTACATTACACCCCCAAACCAACCTACAAGCTCATGCGTCGCATCATAAACATATTGTGCGCTTGTAGATCTGCTACAAGCTCACAATGTCTGTGTCGCACAATATATGTATAAGGCCCCGTTACAACTTATCTAGTATCCGTTTAGTCCATTTCATAGACATAAATGCAAGTATTTACAACAAGTTACAGTATTTCCAGTTTGTGTGAAAATAGGTAAGCAAGTGGCATCTTTTCTAAATGGCTGCCAATAGAGCACCGAAGTCTGACGTCAATATCGGTAGAGGGCGCAAATCCACAGGTTCATGTACTTTTTATTTGCATTGTAATCCCCATAGGGGGATTTTAGATCGACCTCATATAAGAACTGTGTTTGAAAAATAAACATGTCATCCCGGCCGCTTCACTCATATGGATATGAAGAATCAACTGACTGAGAGAAAACGCTAATGTTACTGCTGCTGAATTAGTTACATTTTCGCTAGAAACAGACTATAACGCAGAGAAAGCTTGTTTATTTTTGGACCACAACGCTTATAGTAGACGATATTAAGATCACCCCATGTTATTCTCCAGAGAAATTACTTCCGTGAACCAGGGGAATGGAAGGGATGAGCGAGTTACGTCAGGACTTCGGTGCTCTATTGCGTCCCGTTTAGAATATATCATATTAGGTGTGTCTCCTGGAGTCTAATACTTGCATGATACTATGGGAAAGAAAAAAGGATTGTGTGCTCTGAAGAAGTGTACCTGTGCAATGAGCTGTTTGAATTCAGTGATGGTCTGGTTCAGGTAAGCCCTGACACTGACTGGAGTCGCGATGGTCTCACTCTTCAGGTCCACTATGTGAACCTTCACCATCACCTCTGCAAAGGAAAAGGAGCACAACACATTAAATGTGGCAAGCAATGACTTAACCCATTCTGACCTGAGATCAGATTCTAAAAATGTCTTCTACATCCTGAAAGTTTTCTGAAAAAGCTGTTTCTATGTCAGTCGTTCTTCAGTCTGTTCATAATAACAGTGTAATGCTGACCGCCAGGTTTGTATAATAACTAAGGCTGTCAAAAATAACGCGTTAATGGCATTAATCAATTGCGTTAATTAATTGCGTTAAAATATTTAACGCAATTAACGCATGTTAGTGTTCCCCCTAACATGCGCCCGTGCGCGCGGCTCAGGAACGTCCAGAGCATAACAAATCTGTCACTGTGTAGCACACAGTCATGATTGAACAACACCAGAGAGATAGCTTGTGTATTGTAGTTTGGTTGCAAAGTGGTTTGATTCTGTAACTCTGTTGCGTTACTTTGTCTGCCTAGCAAAGCCCCATTAGGCTACACTGCACACACACACACACACACACTGACACACACACACACACACACACACACACACACACACACACTACTAGTGTTAGCTATCAGCGCGCTGCAAGAATCACTCGGGTCCGTCGCAACTTGTGGATATTTTGAAAATGCCATTAATGTTTGTCCGGCTGGTTTCGTTTTGTCCTACGGCTACGCGATTACGTGAATCAGCATGGCTGCGCCTGCAGTAGGCTATTACCAAAACAAACACATGGTACTTTTGTGTCGCACATGGAAAGCAACTGAAAACGACCATGGATATATTAAAGACAGTTCCCCTGTGCTGCTGTGCACAGCGGAGATAATGCACAACTCCGCTGATCATGAACGACTTGCCCACGTCGCGTCACGCGCCCGGCGGAGGACACGATCCGCGGGGCACGGGGACCGCCTCACGTCCGCGGCGCGCCATGACTTGCTAGCTGGGCAGTTACGAACCAAAACACTGACTGAAGCTTATTCACGACTAACTATCTCCAGACTAGTCCTGCAGTCCCGCAATGAAGGAGAGACAATATCGCCTCTCACTACAGTCCACTACAATGCCCTTCTAGCCTTAAAACCTACATTTATATGTTATTCAATAATTACTTTAGCACAAAATATAGGCTTTTCTAAACCAAGCCCTGTTTCCAAAAATGCTTATGTGCCATTATTGTATTTTGTGAATTTCAATTAACTATAGTCTACAGTTTAACCCATTGCTTCTCAGCTATTTTAATTTCAAGGACCCCCAAATTAAATTGATAGAAAGTAGCCTAGGCCATTTTATTATGATTTTCATCTCTGGACTGGGACCCCAGTCTCCATTCATCCATCCATCCATCTTCAACCGCTTATCCCTAGTCGGGTCGCGGGGGCAACAGCTCCACCAGAGTGTTCCAGACTTCCCTCTCCAGAGCAACATTAGTGACTTCCTCCTGGGGGACCGCAGTCTACATGGCCAAAAGCCAGTGTTGATTTAACTCAAAGTGTAGGCTAGGCCTACAGATGCTCACATCACATCATGTCTATACTAAATGCATTAGAAAACAAAAAACATTCAAAAACGAATGTATATCCGCTTTCTGTCATTTATATTTCCATTTCCACAACAATAAACAGGAAAACATGGCATATTTTGGACATAGTTCGAATGGTGATTAATCATGATTAAATTAATTTTGAAGCTGTGATTAATCTGATTAAAATCATTTGACAGCCCTAATAATAACAGTGTAATGCTGACCGCCAGGTTTGTATCATAACAGTGTAATGCTGACCGCCAGGTTTGTATAATAACAGTGTAATGCTGACCGCCAGGTTTGTATCATAACAGTGTAATGGTGACCGCCAGGTTTGTATAATAACAGTGTAATGCTGACCGCCAGGTTTGTATCATAACAGTGTAATGGTGACCGCCAGGTTTGTATCATAACAGTGTAATGGTGACCGCCAGGTTTGTATCATAACAGTGTAATGCTGACCGCCAGGTTTGTATAATAACAGTGTAATGCTGACCGCCAGGTTTGTATAATAACAGTGTAATGCTGACCGCCAGGTTTGTATAATAACAGTGTAATGCTGACCGCCAGGTTTGTAGGGCTGGAACACCTGCTCAGGCCTGCGCGTCTCCAGCAGAAGGTCAAACATGTAGGAGGACTTGACCCCTCCCAGCAGCAGGCCCATGGGGGTGGCGTCCTCGCCCTCGTAGGAGCGCTCCAGGTACTCGTGGAACTCGTCGTATTTCACCAGACGACAGCAGTCCAACGAGACCACGCCATCAAGCTCCATCAGCTGAGTGAGAGAGAGCACAGATATACAGTAGGCACAAATCAAACGCAGACAAAATGTATCTTTGAGTGATGAAGACGTGCTTACATTGGGTATTAACCCTTTCAAAACGGGAACCCCTTTTGGTGTTTTGAGCATTAGGTTATACTTTTCCTATTGGAAAAATAGCAGAACAAGCTCATCACAGAGCTTGTAGATCTGCTAATTTTGAAAAATCTTGAAAATGTGGTGCAAATCTTTGAATCTTTGAACGTTTTTAACTCAAATCTTTGCTTCTGAGGGGTTCCTGGAACAACATATTTTCAGATGGGGCGTCTGCGGCCAAATATATATCATTCCGGGGGTCCTTGACATGAAACAGGTTGAGTACCACGGACAGAGAAACAGGGTTTTTCAGAAAAGATTTCATGATTTTTTAAATTTCGACGTCAGGCCTAAATGGGTTAATAATTACAACAACTCAGGCTTTGGCACCATATTGGTAGAACACACAAGTTGTGGTTTACAAATACAAAGGGAGATCCCATATCCCTACCGAAAGTATCTGGGAAATGATTTACATCCACAAACGCACGCTGGGTGCGTTTGTGGATGTTCTGGGGACCCCCCACAGTACACTACAATATAGTACACTACAGAGCACAGTACAGTACAGTAACTATAACAATAAATGTATACCGGTAGTTGTACAGTATGTGTGTAATCTCTGCATCATTGTAAATGAGGGTCTCAATGAGCTCTCGGATAGATTTTAAATAAAAGGTTGAATGGATGAATTCTATATTAATGCAACAGTTCCAATACATTTTCCCTTGTGTTTTACCTTGTAGGCCATCACTGCTGCTTCTTGTAGTGTTTTGTCCTTGTGCACTTCCAGTTTATTCTCCACCATCACCATCTTTACAGGATGCATGCAGAACAACTTAATCTGAATGGAAACAAAAAGCAGGTCAGACAGAGGCTATATTTAGACTGGCAGAACAACTTAATCTGAATGGAAACAAACAGCAGGTCAGACAGATTTCCATTCTGTCAGACAGAGGCTATATTTAGACTGACAGAACAACTTAATCTGAATGGAAACAAACAGCAGGTCAGACAGAGGCTATATTTAGACTGACAGAACAACTTAATCTGAATGGAAACAAACAGCAGGTCAGACAGAGGCTATATTTAGACTGACAGAACAACTTAATCTGAATGGAAACAAACAGCAGGTCAGACAGAGGCTATATTTAGACTGACAGAACAACTTAATCTGAATGGAGACAAAAAGCAGGTCAGACAAAGGCTATGTTTAGACTGACAGACTAAATACAACTTTTGGCCTCCAGATTGTAATGACATTGGTTATATTATATCTAGTATTCTAGTCTGAACAGCAACAACAGATTTTTGGCTAATCAGATTGGAAACACATCACTAGGAGTAGGTGGTATTTATGAGGTTCAAATCTGATCTCAGTCTGGACACTGAAGCCTGATTTACTGTAGTTTGTCTTACAGTGTCGCTCACCAAAAGTAGCAGATCGGCCATTTTCGGTCATACAAAAGTATACATATACATTAAGCATTACTCGTGGCCATGTAGTTACCACAGCAACCAATGCACTAGATAGGTTGAGGATGTCTAAATACACAAAACCGATTCAATCACTGGCAAGTAACAGTGTATACACTGTTACAGTGTATATGTATACACTGTTACTGTCAGACCTAAAAAATGCTATTTGTGAAGCAAATCTGATTTGCCTGCAGTCTGTCTGGAAGCAATTGATCCTTGTACAAAAGGATCATGAACCAGAAGCCCACCTTGCAGGTGTTGCGTTCGATCTCCCGCTGTCTCTTCTCATGCTCCTCGGACTCCTTCTCCTTCTGGACTAGACCTTTGATGTGCTTTGGGAAGTCCTCCAGATCCAAGTACTCTACAGATGATGACAGACAGAGAGTGTAGGTAAAACCCCAGATTAATACATAATGATCAATGCTTTAGGAAGTCCTCTAGATCCAAGTACTCTACAGAAAATGACAGACAGACAGACCAGTGGAGGTAAAACCCCAGATTAATAATACACAATGATCAATTTGCAAACTATGGTAAAACTATAGGAAACGGCAACACAAGTCCAACAATAGCGGGTTGTAATAGTTCTATATTAGTGTGGGCCATTGTTTTATTGCAACTCAATAATCTGCATGAAAGGCTGTAGTAAAGCCAATAGCTATTAGTCCAGGCAAAATAGCATTTCCAGACAGACTAATTAAAAGAGATTTTTTTTCACCATAGATCATCTCTATGAGGTGTCTAGAACAACATACTAAAAGTCCTAAGAAATCCTAGATGCGGAAATAGGTTTAATTCTCATCAATTCAAGATGTGTGCTAATACCTCGAGAAAACTAAACACCCTAATGGGCATTTTTTTTCTTTTGTCCTATCACAATGAAACTTTCCACAATGAATCTTAACATGAAAACTAAACTTTTTTGTATTACAAGTTTCTCTGAAACTTAATTTGAATATGCAAATTAGCTTAATATATATTGAATATGCCCACATTTGCATATCACGAAAATTACTTTTCCCCAAAATGTATAATATTTACATTGTTGTTTGTTAATGATATCAAACACACTGATCAGACTTTCATGAACCATTTCATCGAAATATTGTGACTTCATAGAATAAAAAAAACACCATTCATATGTATGACAAATGCATAAATCCGTCAAATCTTCCTCCAACCATCCTACTGCTAATGGTTGATGGCAATGCTGCTTTTGGACTGGCCTCTAACCTGAAACCTGCCGGGCTTGGTTGTACCTACCGGGGGCATAACCCCCACCAGCGGTGTCTCAGTCCATCCCAGTCTTCTTGTTCCTGTACTCTGCAGACACGCCTGAAGCTGTTGCAGGCCATCTCCCACCTCCAGGTAGACTCCATCACACATCTCCCACCTCCAGGTAGACTCCATCACACAGCTCCGTCTCCTCCGGGTAGACTCCATCACACAGCTCTGTCTCCTCCAGGTAGACTCCATCACACAGCTCTGTCTCCTCCAGGTAGACTCCATCACACAGCTCTGTCACCTCCAGGTAGACTCCATCACACAGCTCTGTCACCTCCAGGTAGACTCCATCACACAGCTCTGTCTCCTCCAGGTAGACTCCATCACACAGCTCTGTCTCCTCCAGGTAGACCCCATCACACAGCTCTCCCACCTCCAGGTAGACTCCATCACACAGCTCTGTCTCCTCCAGGTAGACTCCATCACACAGCTCTGTCTCCTCCAGGTAGACTCCATCACACAGCTCTGTCTCCTCCAGGTAGACTCCATCACACATCTCCCACCTCCAGGTAGACTCCATCACACAGCTCTGTCTCCTCCAGGTAGACTCCATCACACATCTCCCACCTCCAGGTAGACTCCATCACACAGCTCTCCCACCTCCAGGTAGACTCCATCACACAGCTCTGTCACCTCCAGGTAGACTCCATCACACAGCTCTGTCTCTTCCAGGTAGACTCCATCACACAGCTCTGTCACCTCCAGGTAGACTCCATCACACAGCTCTGTCTCCTCCAGGTAGACTCCATCACACAGCTCTGTCTCCTCCAGGTAGACCCCATCACACAGCTCTGTCACCTCCAGGTAGACTCCATCACACAGCTCTGTCTCCTCCAGGTAGACTCCATCACACAGCTCTGTCTCCTCCAGGTAGACTCCATCACACAGCTCTGTCTCCTCCAGGTAGACTCCATCACACATCTCCCACCTCCAGGTAGACTCCATCACACAGCTCTGTCTCCTCCAGGTAGACTCCATCACACATCTCCCACCTCCAGGTAGACTCCATCACACAGCTCTGTCTCCTCCAGGTAGACTCCATCACACAGCTCTGTCACCTCCAGGTAGACTCCATCACACAGCTCTGTCTCTTCCAGGTAGACTCCATCACACAGCTCTGTCACCTCCAGGTAGACTCCATCACACAGCTCTGTCTCCTCCAGGTAGACTCCATCACACAGCTCTGTCTCCTCCAGGTAGACTCCATCACACAGCTCTGTCACCTCCAGGTAGACTCCATCAAACAGCTCTGTCACCTCCAGGTAGACTCCATCACACAGCTCTGTCACCTCCAGGTAGACTCCATCACACAGCTCTGTCACCTCCAGGTAGACTCCATCACACAGCTCTGTCTCCTCCAGGTAGACTCCATCACACAGCTCTCCCACCTCCAGGTAGACTCCATCACACAGCTCTGTCTCCTCCAGGTAGACTCCATCACACAGCTCTGTCACCTCCAGGTAGACTCCATCACACAGCTCTGTCTCCTCCAGGTAGACTCCATCACACAGCTCTGTCACCTCCAGGTAGACTCCATCACACAGCTCTGTCACCTCCAGGTAGACTCCATCACACAGCTCTGTCTCCTCCAGGTAGACTCCATCACACAGCTCTGTCTCCTCCAGGTAGACCCCATCACACAGCTCTGTCACCTCCAGGTAGACTCCATCACACAGCTCTGTCTCCTCCAGGTAGACTCCATCACACAGCTCTGTCTCCTCCAGGTAGACTCCATCACACAGCTCTGTCTCCTCCAGGTAGACTCCATCACACAGCTCTGTCTCCTCCAGGTAGACTCCATCACACAGCTCTGTCACCTCCAGGTAGACTCCATCACACAGCTCTGTCACCTCCAGGTAGACTCCATCACACAGCTCTGTCACCTCCAGGTAGACTCCATCACACAGCTCTGTCACCTCCAGGTAGACTCCATCACACAGCTCTGTCTCCTCCAGGTAGACTCCATCACACAGCTCTCCCACCTCCAGGTAGACTCCATCACACAGCTCTGTCTCCTCCAGGTAGACTCCATCACACAGCTCTGTCACCTCCAGGTAGACTCCATCACACAGCTCTCCCACCTCCAGGTAGACTCCATCACACAGCTCTGTCACCTCCAGGTAGACTCCATCACACAGCTCTGTCTCCTCCAGGTAGACTCCATCACACAGCTCTGTCACCTCCAGGTAGACTCCATCACACAGCTCTGTCTCCTCCAGGTAGACTCCATCACACAGCTCTGTCACCTCCAGGTAGACTCCATCACACAGCTCTCCCACCTCCAGGTAGACTCCATCACACAGCTCTCCCACCTCCAGGTAGACTCCATCACACAGCTCTGTCTCACACAGCTCTGTCTCCTCCAGGTAGACTCCATCACACAGCTCTGTCACCTCCAGGTAGACTCCATCACACAGCTCTGTCGCTACAATTATGTTGTGTGTTTCCTACTCCTTAAAGGTTTCACATGTGACATTAATTCATTTATTTTTAATGTCACAATGACACAGTCCCTTTAATGTTTTGCAAATTCAACCATCCATTCATCTTCATCCGCTCATCCGAAGTCGGGTTGCAGAGAGTTCCAGACTTCTCTTTCCTGGGCCACGTTAGCAGGGGAACCTCCCCTGTTGTTGCTACCTTGTCGTGGTGGTGAGGCTTGTGTGCCTCTGTGACCCTGAGGACTATACCGGTGGGGGTTATGCCCCCGGTAGGTACAACCAAGCCCGGCAGGTTTCAGGTTAGAGGCCAGTCC
This sequence comes from Protomyctophum parallelum, assembly GCF_964188405.1. NCBI lineage: Eukaryota > Metazoa > Chordata > Actinopteri > Myctophiformes > Myctophidae > Protomyctophum > Protomyctophum parallelum. The sequence goes on from NC_139699.1 coordinate 17,179,306, forward strand.
AAAAGCAGCGTTGCCATCAACCATTAGCAGTAGGATGGTTGGAGGAAGATTTGACGGATTTATGCATTTGTCATACATATGAATGGTGTTTTTGATGTTATTCTATGAAGTCACAATATTTAGATGAAATGGTTCATGAAATACTGATCAGTGTGTTTGATATCATTAACAAACAACAATGTAAATATTATACATTTTGGGGACAAGTAATTTTCGTGATATGCAAATGTGGGCATATTCAATATATATTAAGCTAATTTGCATATTCAAATTAAGTTTCAGAGAAACTTGTAATACAAAAAAGTTTAGTTTTCATGTTAAGATTCATTGTGGAAAGTTTCATTGTGATAGGACAAAAGAAAAAAAAAACTATCAGGGTGTTTAGTTTTCTCGAGGTATTAGCACACATCTTGAATTGATGAGAATTAAACATATTTCCGCATCTAGGATTTCTTAGGACTTTTAGTATGTTATTCTAGACACCTCATAGACATGATATCTGTTGAAAAAAATTCTCTTTTAATTTGTCTGACTTTTGGGTCTAAAATGGGCTAGATTGCCTGGCCTATATGGTCAGTTGGCACTGAGCATAGCTAGCAGTCAGAGTGGAGTGGTGAAAAGGGAGGGTAGTTCATTCATTGGGGTCATCAGGTCAGGTGGGCATCCTACTTCATCAACGTTTCATTAATTAGCCCACAATCTCTCCAGAAAGAGCAATAATACCCTCCACATCCCAATGCCTGGACTCATGTAAAAAAAGATCAAGATTAAGATAACTGTCCATGTTCTCACCAGTTGGGAATGGTATATTAAACCTACTGCACCCACATAACAGTCCCACAGTGGTCTGAGATGATTGTCCTACACCGACATTAACCCATTCTGACCCGAGATCAGATTCATACGAGGTTTCCACTGGACAACACACTGGTCTGATGAACCCATTCTGACCTGAGATCAGATTTTTCAAAAATTGCAGACCTACAAGCTCGTAGCGCGCCACTCGGTGGCGCGCTATGAGCTTGTAGATCTGCAATTTTTCAATAGCTAAAGCATAACATGATGCTAACAGTAAAATGGGTTCCCAGTCAGAATAGGTTAACCACATAACAGTCCTTCCTTGATAACTAGCCTTCATCCCAGCTGAGCGGGTCAAAAACGAGTGAACTACTGTCATTGAAAATGTATCAATAACCACGTCCTTTCACTGCAGCAAAATCACAATACAGGTAAATTAGTACTATAAACAAGAGTCACCACCAAAAAGCATTACATTGATGTTTCCTTCATTTTGACCATTGCATTGCGGATTTAACCCATTTTGGGCGGGAACCCCTTTTGGCGTTTTAAGCATTATGTACGACTGACATAGAAACATAGCTTTTTCAAGACAACAGTCAGGATTTAGAAGACAGAACAAATTCCTTACTTGAATTCCTTGAGGGATCTTTCAACCTATATATCAGCATATACGCATTTGTAGAGCTGTTGAGAGAAAATAACATTTGAATAGATAAACGGACAGGAAGAAAACAATATATGATCCATACCATTCGATTTTTGTTTATGTCCTCAATATCTACGTTTTAACACAACAGAGCAAACATTTTACAACACAGATTTGTGTGACTCGGAAGCCTCTTACAGAAGACTTGCTGCTGTAGAAATATGTAAATAAAATATGTAAATACTAAATAAGTATACCGTGACATAATCTGCATGACCCTGTTGAAGGCCATAACAAGCCAAAACACATTTAGACTATCCCAGAAACTATTTTCCTTCAATTAACCTGCATACAAAACATTACAGTAGAGCAGGAATATAACTTGTGACCAGAACTAATTACTTCATAGGCCTATGACCATGATAAAAATAGCCGTTCTACAAGCTCACGGTGTGTTGAGCTCAGAGATTATAGATCTGCTATTTTCACTATTTATAAATATTTAGGAATGTTTGTCATGATGCAATATTTCAACATTTTAGAAAATCTTGAAATTTACAATTTAGGCATTTAGCAGACGCTCTTAATTCAGAGAAAAATGGTAGACATTCTTATTATGACATGCCCATGTCTCCAAGACAAATTTCTCCCAAGGGAGACAAATAAAGACAACCTTGCCCAAAATAGGGATGCCAGGTTGGAAGTGGTTACATTTGACATGCATTGCACGTATACACAGAGCAAGCACACAACACAACTGACCAACCTGGCAAAGGCACTGGAATAATAGCCCCTGCTCCCCGAGGACCCTCCATGGGTCTTCCTGATGTCCTCCTGCGTGATCTGCACGACAAAAATAAACCACAGGACAACTGTCATTTACTATGTCAAACCCACAGGACAACTGTCATTTACTATGTCAAACCCACAGGACAACTGTCATTTACTATGTCAAACCCACAGGACAACTGTCATTTACTATGTCAAACCCACAGGACAACTGTCATTTACTATGTCAAACCCACAGGACAACTGTCATTTACTATGTCAAACCCACAGGACAACTGTCATTTACTATGTCAAACCCACAGGACAACTGACATTTACTATGTCAAACCCACAGGACAACTGTCATTTACTATGTCAAACCCACAGGACAACTGTCATTTACTATGTCAAACCCACAGGACAACTGTCATTTACTATGTCAAACCCACAGGACAACTGACATTTACTATGTCAAACCCACAGGACAACTGTCATTTACTATGTCAAACCCACAGGACAACTGTCATTTACTATGTCAAAATAAACCACAGGACAACTGTCATTTACTATGTCAAACCCACAGGACAACTGTCATTTACTATGTCAAACCCACAGGACAACTGACATTTACTATGTCAAACCCACAGGACAACTGTCATTTACTATGTCAAAATAAACCACAGGACAACTGTCATTTACTATGTCAAACCCACAGGACAACTGTCATTTACTATGTCAAACCCACAGGACAACTGTCATTTACTATGTCAAACCCACAGGACAACTGTCATTTACTATGTCAAAATAAACCACAGGACAACTGTCATTTACTATGTCAAACCCACAGGACAACTGTCATTTACTATGTCAAACCCACAGGACAACTGACATTTACTATGTCAAACCCACAGGACAACTGTCATTTACTATGTCAAACCCACAGGACAACTGTCATTTACTATGTCAAAATAAACCACAGGACAACTGTCATTTACTATGTCAAACCCACAGGACAACTGTCATTTACTATGTCAAACCCACAGGACAACTGTCATTTACTATGTCAAACCCACAGGACAACTGACATTTACTATGTCAAACCCACAGGACAACTGACATTTACTATGTCAAACCCACAGGACAACTGTCATTTACTATGTCAAAATAAACCACAGGACAACTGTCATTTACTATGTCAAACCCACAGGACAACTGTCATTTACTATGTCAAACCCACAGGACAACTGACATTTACTATGTCAAACCCACAGGACAACTGTCATTTACTATGTCAAACCCACAGGACAACTGACATTTACTATGTCAAACCCACAGGACAACTGTCATTTACTATGTCAAACCCACAGGACAACTGTCATTTACTATGTCAAAATAAACCACAGGACAACTGTCATTTACTATGTCAAAATAAACCACAGGACAACTGTCATTTTGAAAAATCGTGAAAATGTGGCAAAAAATCTTTGAATACATATTTCAGAGCGAACATTTTGAACTAAAATATTGGCTTCTGGGGGGTCCCTGAAACTACATATTTTGAGATGGGGGTCCGTGGCCCAATAGAGATAATTCTGGGGGTCCTTGACATGAAAAAGGTTGAGCACCACTGACATAGAAACATGGGTTTTTCAGAAAAATGTTAGGATTTAGACTTCAGTCCCAAATGGGTTAATGGTACTTAGCATTTGTGTAGCCTGGTGATGTAGTGGGTGTGTAGGTGTACAGAAAGCTGAGACCAACCTTGCTAACGTGCTGATCATTGAAGCTGTACCACTGGCCATCACTAAAGGATTTGATGCAGGCATAATAATGGCCACCTGCGGCGCTCCCAGAATGGACCATGACGGAGAACAGCTCAAAGGTCAACACGCTCTAAAGAGAAGAGAAGAGAGGGGAAACAAACAGTGTGTTCAGCATTGGAGGAAAACGTACTCAAAGGTTTGGTAAAAGTATCAATATTGCAATGTAAACCTACTCCGTTACAAGTAAAAGTCCTGAATTCAAAATGTACTTGAGTAAAATTACAAAAGTATCGGTATCAAAATGTAAATCAAATCAAATCAAAAGTACTAAAAGTCAAAATTACTCACTTACTTGCAGAATGTCCTATTACAAAATCTTTTGAAAATAGCCGATCTAAAAGCTCACAATTGTGAAATGTATATAGGGCTTAAGTTGTTAATGTATGTTTTCTAATCAAAATGAAAAATCTTGAAAGTAACTACCGGTAGTAATTAAAGTTTTCAAATTATTGTAGTGGAGTAAAAGTTTGTAGTTGGAAATACTCACGTAAACTACCTCAAACTTGTACTTAAGTAAATGTACTTAGTTACTTTACACCACTGTTGTTCAGACGATAATCAAAACCACTAGTGCACCGATAATGTCCAACCATTATCTTTGAGCTCAACACCCACGCCAAAATCCTGTTGAACACTACCAAGCAACTGAATTCCATGCTAGAAGGCTTTCTTACCTTTCTTTGTAGTCGTTACGTCCCCATTAAAGAGGTCCAGGTGTAATTTTGTGCAAAAGCTCCTTATTGGCTATTTCCCCTACCATAAGCCCTAAATGAATTGCATTGAATGGAAAGGGAATTGAATGGGGCTATGGGGTGTTGTGCTAATTCGCTTATTTCCATCTAAATAAGTAGTAAACTGTGCCGCTTGGGATATTATTTACATTATGAAGAAAAGAAAATACTAATTTTGAGCGATGGAAATAAGCGAATTAGCACAACGCCCCATAGCCCCATTCAATTCAATGCAATTAATTTAGGGCTTATGGTAGGGAAAATAGCCAATAAGGAGTTTTTGCACAAAATAACACCTGGACCTCTTTGGTGGGGACGTAACGACTACAAAGAAAGGTAAGAAAGCCTTTTAGTATGGAATTCTCCTTTAACAACAAAGACCACATCTGCATTCACGACGATGTTCCGTTTTCACTGTTCGATACACTTTATTGCCTGACCTTTGGCTTCAACACTCTCTCAGCGGTGCTGGTGCTGTCCAGACAGATTCCCTCGTCCACGCAGTCGTCGGTGGCGAAATCATTACTCATCTGGTCACTGTGGCAACTGCCCTCGTTCTCTGCCCCGCTGTCGGTGCAGCTCTCCGTCTGAGGTGATTTCTACAAGGTGGACGAGGCCGTTCACGACAATGAGCGGTAGGTAGCGGTCAAAGTACAACGGGGTTGGGACAACGAGGTCAACCAACCGTAACCCATGAAAGAATAATTAAGGACTTTGTAGTGACTAATAGGAAAAACCTGAGGTGTGTTCATGCATACAAGTAGCACTATGCTTAAGGCCTTTGAACGTGGTCTAACATCGGAACACGGTTAATCCCCACCAGGCCCTACTGTGATGCCCGGGTTGTGTCTCACCTCATCCTCCACATCGATGAAGGGACTCATGTCCAGCTCCTCGGGGAAGGTCATGCGGTCGTTCAGTTTGATGCGATGCATAGTGGTGTAGTCAAAGTCAAAGCGCTTCAGCTGCAGAGTCAGCAGGTAGGGAAAGTGCAGAAACCTCAGGCCCTGTTGTTGCAAATGTTAGTGCATCGGTCAGGGCAGAGGTAAGGTTAATGGTTACGCACCATCTATACTCTGTAACAAGACTACTCACCCCGTTTCTGTTTTCCTCCCAGAATGTTCCCCAGTGAGGGGTGGGAGAGGCTGGACAGCAGACGGCTGGACTTTGAATTTCTCTAACTATAAACTTTCATGACAGCAGACAGCCTAAGTACAAATATAATTTATGAAAAGCTACTACAGTGAAGTCTGTTCACAGAAGTTGTTGTAGGATATGTGGGGATTATCTGACGAGGTACCATTTGAGTAGTGGCGGATATCGCCAGGTACCTGGCGATGCGATTACACATCGTTTCCGAGGGTCACGATTCGATTAATCCCGATTAATCCTGATTAATTGAGCTATGTTACGATTCGATTAATCCCGATTAATCATGATTAATCACTCACTGTTAATCACTCAGTCACTGTGTGACTAATAAACAAAGTGCTTTCTAATGATTATGAATATATATATTCTTTCACAGTGCACGTTTTTAACTCAAATCTTTGCTTCTGGGAGGGTCCATAGAAGAAAATATTTTCAGATGGGTGTCCGTGGCCAAATACAGAACAGCAATAAGCAGCTTTCTTTAAAAAAAAGAATGAGTTTGTACAAGCATACAATAAATATATATTAATAATGACATAAGATGTCATGTCATAGAAATACATGGGCAGGATTTCGGTTGAGGTCAGCAGCACTTTATTGCCTTTATTCTTTGTTAGGACAAAAAAGGTGCTTTTCTTTGTTTCCTTATTCAGGGATTTAATTTTCAGTTACTGAAGTGTCATTAAGGAAGCTTTGGGGTAGTTATTGAGACTATTATGTTGCACCTTTGTTTGTTTGCACACAAACGCATTTGGTTTAAAAGTATTTTACAAGTGTATGGCAACATTTTGGATCCTATGATGTTGAGGGGACACGGGAACTCGATACAACTCACAACGTGTACAAGACCATATTGCCCACTGACATGCAGAGATGCAGTCAAGACAACCATCCCGATTCTGAACACACGGACAGCTGCCCATGCACTCAGAAAAGGCGACTAGAATTACGAAGTCCATCGGCACTTTTATTGCAAAGGATTTACGTTCACATTCGGTCGTGGGGAGTGACGGATTCCGGGCCATGTTAGCACTTTGGAGCCACACTACATCGTCCCATCTCGGCCACATTTCACAGGCGGTCGATGGTGTGAGTTTTATCGAGTTCTAGTGTCCCCTCAACCTCATACGATCCAAAATGTTCCCTTGACCCTTTCTGTCATCTTTTTTCTCTTCCCCTCCGCGTTGGTAACTCGTTCCGTTTTGGTTGTTTAAAGCTAAAGCGTGTGCGAGCGCTGTGTGCGTCACTCTAAACGGTCCGGTACGACGACGCAGCGCAGTCGCAGATTAGTTCCGCCCTTTTGCTCCGGTAAAAAAAAGTACATTATATAATCGATGTTTGACATTTGTGCATCGATGAATTATCGCCCATGATGGCATCGCGATTAATTGACTAATCGATTTTTTCCCCCACCACTACATTTGAGTGGGCAAAACCTTACATATACTAAATAGTTTATAGGGTCAATATAAGTAAAATAATATAGCCTTTCCACAGGAGTATCTTTTTATATTTTTCCAAAAAGAATACAAACAGCCAATAGCATATTACAAAGTTATCCCCCTCACTGGTGAAAATTCCGGGAGGAAAAACGGGCAAGCACCGGGGCGAGTAGTCCAGTATTCCTTTACTCAACATGGCTTCATGGCCTTTGTTTCTTTCTTTCTCTCACCTTACGGGCGTCACATTTCTTTTTGCAGCGCTCACAGAAGTACTGGTTGGCTCCGTCCAGAGTCTCTGGTTGAACGAACGCTTGCAAAGCTTCTTCCTGTTGTAGCAGAATAACACCATTTAAAAATACTATTACTAATTACTAATCCTAATTGCCATTAGGATTACTGCTATTGTTATTGGAAATAATGACCAATTAAGTTAATTTTTTTATATTAGGTAGAGATATTCATCATACAATGCAATACATGTAATCCCACAAAATGGTAAATGGTGCATTTATATAGCGCCTTTATCCAAGGCTCTTTACATAGCTTGTGCATTACATTCACCCATTCACACACCGATGGCAGCGGAAACCATGCAAGGCACCAACCAGCACATCGGGAGCAATTAGGGGTTCAGTGTCTTGCTCAAGGACACTTCGACAATAACTCTGGGGGAGCCCACAGGGTTCCAACTGGCAACCTTGAGGTTCCCATCCGGGCACTCTACCGCTGAGTCACCGCCGCTCCTTTTGTCAAAAATAAAGTCAATGTCAGCGTGAAACTAAAAGCATCAGTAAAAGAAAAGCTAATGCATGTTTTTTTTTCCTGTCAGTGTGTAAATCTGCCAGGAGTGGTTGGTGTTAGCATCATGCTATGCTTTAGCTATTGAAAAATAGCAGATCTACAAGCTCATAGCGCCCCACCGAGTGGCGCGCTACGAGCTTGTAGGTCTGCTATTTTTGAAAAATCGTAAAAATGTGGCACAAATCTTTGAATATATATTCTTTCAAAGTGAATGTTTTTGCAGAAGGAAACGCACCACGCTGCCAAAGGCCTGGCTGGCTCCGAAGGGTCTGATGACCAGAGGGATGTCCAGGTAGGTGTCAATCCTCCAGCTCTCGTTGCCACACTCCAAACAGCGCACATAGTCCTTCAGCTTCCCCTGGTACAGATGGTTGATCAGGTCAGCCTGCGGACAAAGCAAACCAGGAGGGAGTGTTTTACATATGGTACCAACTAGGGATGTCCCGATACTGTATTGGTATCGGGAAAAGTTATCGGATCGGCCCTTATTTGTCATATCGGGTCATATCGGTATCGGTGAAAATGCCAGTCTAACCAGCGATCCCACACAGGGGTAAGGGGTCGACACTATGGCAGGTAAATACAATGTTGGGACATGTGGAGTTAGCTTTGGAGTTGCCCAAACTGCAAACTGCACAATTGAGTGAGGAGTCTGTTATAAACACAACACGATATATATATATATATATATATATATATATATATATAGCTATAAACACAACATGAAATCACGACACTGGTATCGGTATTCGGTATCGGTATCGGCTAACACGGAAATGGAGGTATCGGGATCGGATCGGAAAGCGAGGGACATCCCTAGTACCAACGTTACCTACCAGGCTTTCCCCCTAGAATTGTTTTGGCCAAGTTCCTCTGGAAGGTCCAGAAACTGCATGCATGCACGCAATGCACGCATACGCACAAACAGTACTATGCAAAGTATCATACTTTTTTATAATCTTTTAACCCCTTAACTGTACATTTCAATCAAATAGGCATTTGTTTTTCATAAGTAACATTAGCCCAGAGTTCACGTGCACAGAGTGCACATATAGACACAGGGAATTTAGTGTTTAGGGCAAACTCCTGAGATCAGAAATAGCAAAACCCTGAGGCTTATTCCCACAGTAGGCCTCTTGTTCCCACTGTGGGATAGCATTCAGACCAGGGGGGCAGTCAGACCAGGGGGGCAGTCAGACCAGGGGGGCAGTCAGACAGATATTTTGTGTAGCCACTAAGGAAATCGGGACTTCCTGAAAGTACATATAATGGCCTGTTGTGGCGCTGTCATTGGGCCCAAAAAAACCCATAGCTCCACAGAGGTCCATGTATTTGGGCCCAACTTCACCTAGACTGTATTACCTTAATAAACATGGTCATGAATACTTTCTGCTTCCAGTCACTAGTTTAAAGTCTCATTTCTAATGTCATAATATTCTTTTTGGAAAATTATGGTCCCATTTATTTAAAAAATGACCATTAAGTCGCGTATGTTCTGAGGGGCGTGGCTACCGTTACAGTCCATGATCGGGAGCCACCCCCCGTTCGAGTCAAAATAAGAACCAACGAAGAAGAAGGGGGGGGAAGTCCCGCCTCGTTGTCTGGGCCAGCCAATGGCCAGCTGGGCCCAAACGGATCTAGAAAGATGGCGATTTACAATTCAAGGACTGACAGGCTTCATCTTACGTCCATATCAGACCCGGAGAACGCTTTGTCCATATTTCTTTACAGTGATTCAGACAGGCTGCTGGGATTATTGTTGGAAGAAGAGCATTGGACAACTTTCTCTTACCTGCTCTGTCTGCTTCCACTTCTGCTCCAGGGCATCAAACATGACCCTGCACAGCTCCTGGACGTCGTGTTGCTGCCAGGCTGAAACCACACAGAAAACAATATAAATTAATGTGTGGACGCAGGCAGTGTTGTTTTTGGCAGCAAATTTCTATTTTAGTCATAGTCTTTGGACTGAAACTTCATTTAGTTTTAGTTTTAGTCATCGTAGCTTAGTTGTCATTTGTTTTCGTCAGCGAAAATAGGTAGTCGACAAAGGTTTTTCGTCTTAGTCGACGAAAACAACACTGGACGCATGGGACATTTGGTCGCTGTACGATCTGATCTGGGTTATAGCCATAGAGTCCTCACCCTCGCTACTGTCCCAGCCGAAGCTCCGAGTCACATCGGTGGTCTCGATGGCCCGTTTCTTACTGGTCTGCAGCAGAACAAACAGCCTCTGGAGCTGGTAGGGGATGCTGGTCACTGGGTCCTCCTCGGACTCCTCAAACTCCCAGCTGGAGGAAAACAAGAGTTAGAATGTCGTCTTGTGATGGAATGCAGGCTGCAAAATAAAAGGCTCCATGGTCACTATCACTAAAAACGCCGGGACAACGCTCCACACGTCCCAAACTCTTCTCCCTTCTGGCTCCAAAACTGTGGAATGCACTTCCCATTGCAGTCAGAACTGCAGCATCACTCCCAATCTTCCGCCGTAGTCTGAAAACCCACCTTTTCAGACTCCATCATGGCCCGTAGCACTTACCCTACCCCCTTAGATAGCATTTCTCTAGACTTACAGTGCCTTCGGAAAGTATTCACACCCCTTCACTTTTACCACATTTTGTTTTGTTACAGCCTCATTTCAAAATGGATTAAATTCGTTTTTTTCCTCATCAATCTACACACAATACCCCATAATGATGAAGTGAAAAAAGTTCTCAAATATTTTGTTAATTTATTAAAAATAAGAAGCTGGAAAAACACATACGTGAGTACATAAGTATTCACACTCTTGACTTAGTACTAAGTTGAGGCACCTTTGGAAGCAATTACAGCCTTAAGACTTTTTGGGAATGATCCTACAAGCTTGGCACACTTGAATTTGGGGTATTTTCCCCCTTTTTCTCTGCAGATCTTCTCAAGCTCTGTCAGGTTAGACGGGGAGCGTCGCTACACAGCTATTTTCAGGTCCTTCCAGAGATGCTCAATGGGGTTCAAGTCTGGGCTCTGGCTGGGCCACTCAAGGACTTTCACAGAGTTGTCCTGAAACCAATCCTTCGTTATCTTAGCTGTGTGCTTGGGGTCGTTGTCCTGTTGGAAGGTGAATCGTTGACCAAGTCGGAGGTCCTGAGCGCTCTGGAGCAGGTTTACATCCAGGATGTCTCTGTACACTGCTCCATTCATCTTTCCCTCTATCCTGACAAGTCTCCCAGTTCCTGGGAGACTTGTTCTCCCCACAGCATGATGCTGCCACCACCATGCTTCACCGTAAGGATGGTATTTGCCAGGTGATGAGCGGTGCCTGGTTTCCTCCAGACGTAACGCTTGGCATTCAGGCCAAAAAGCTCTATTTTGGTTTCATCAGACAAGATAATCTTGTTAATAATGGTCTGAGAGTCGTTTAGGTGCCTTTTGGCAAACTCCAAGTGCGCTGTGACGCCCGACTGTCATGTGTCTTTTATTGAGGAGAGGCTTCGGTCTGGAGGAAACCAGGCAACGCTCATCACCTGGCAAATACCATCCCTACGGTGAAGCATGGTGGTGGCAGCATCATGCTGTGGGGATGTTTTTCAACGGCAGGAACTGGAAGACTTGTCAGGATAGAGGGAAAGATGAATAGAGCAGTGTACAGACATTCTGGATGAAAACCTGCTCCAGAGCGCTCAGGACCTCCGACATGGTCAACGATTCACCTTCCAACAGGACAACGACCCCAAGCACACAGCTAAGATAACGAAGGATTGGTTTTAGGACAACTCTGTGAAAGTCCTTGAGTGGTTCAGCCAGAGCCCAGACTTGAACCCCATTGAGCAACTCTGGAAGGACCTGAAAATAGCTGTTCAGCGACACTCCCCGTCTAACCTGACAGAGCTTGAGAGGATCTGCAGAGAAAAAGTGGGAGAATACCCCAAATTCAAGTGTGCCAAGCTTGTAGGATCATTCCCAAAAAGTCTTAAGGCTTATACTTTCCGAAGGCACTGTAGATAGCATTTGATACAGACTTATAGCATGTTATGTAGACAGCACTATAATTGCATTGTATGTAGTCATAGCACGTCATAGTACATATGTATAGCATAGTATAGTATATATGTATAGTTTCATTATATAGATATTCCAATGTTACTTTCTTAGCTTACGCATGTTTCATGATAAATGCTTTTTATGTGATGTATTCCCATGCTTTTTTGTTCTTGTTTTTGTAAATCGCTCTGGATTAAGAGCGTCTGCTAAACGCCTAAATTGTAAATTGTACCACTTACTTGTATAGTGCATTCCTGAACTCCGGCGTCATGTACAGTGTTTGGAGAAGGCTATTCAAATAGCAGGTCATAGCTTGATTAACCAAACCCACGTATCCTAAAACAACAATAAGAGAAGGAGTCAGAGACTGCTTGTGGGGACAATCAGGAGATGCTTTCATTTATATGGAAAAGGACAGGAAGGAACTACCGTACCCGTGTCAGATTTATGGAGGATGGAAGAGTAGGAGTAAGAGGGACTGCTATAGTCGCTGCCACATCCCGCAGTGCTGTCTCTCGGCAGGGGTCCAATAAAACGCTCCTGGGAGCTGTCGTCAAGTCTACTGCGCTCTGCTGTTCCAGAGACATCCTAATGTAACACACACACAAATGTCATGCTTTTGCTGCTACGACACCTGAATTTCCCCATGGGGATTAACCCCTTTAGGCCCGACGTCGAAATAAAAAAAATACTTCTAAATTCCGTTTTCCGACATGTTTCTGTATTAGTGGTGCTCAATTTTGTCAGCTTGTAGGTCTGCTATATAGATCTGCTATTTTTCGCAAAAGCGTAACATAATGCTAACACCAAAAGGGGTTCCCGCCCAAAATGGATTAATAAAGGTGCATCTATCAATGCATTACATCCCATACATCTAGAATTACACGCAATTTAACCTCTTTCTGTTGCTACATAAAATCAATCCCAGTACAGTATTCAACCTAAACAAATACAAATATACACATGAACAGTGTTGGGCAGTAGCTGGCTACAAGTAGCGACGCTACATAGCTTAACTACATTTATCAGTAGCTTGACGGTAGCGTCGCTCCTTTTGAACCAAGTAGCGTTTTCTGTAGTGTAGCTATTTTTAGACCCAAGTAGTGATGTAGCGTCTAACAAACGCTATACGTTACAAATTGACTGTTAAATAAATTTTTGTGGAAAAGAAATCCACGATGATTGGTTGGTTGGTTTAGATAAGAAGAGTCTGACACAAACAGCAGTGGCGCGGCCGATCTACAAGCTCACAACAACACCCTGTTGTCCCCCTCTGCGCTGCGCTGTGCCGTGCTGGCTTGCGCTGCAGAATTAGAGAAGATCTACAAGCTCACAATGCGTTGCAGCGTTCACGTCACTCGAGTGAAGTGAAAAGGTATGCCGTCATGTCATGTAGGACTGTGTGTGGACAAAAAAAAAGGTTTTATTTCAAATAATTTGTCACGCATGGACCGACGACCTCTCTCTCTCTCTCTCACTCTCACTCTTTGACCTCTCTCTCTCTCTCTTTCAGTCTCTCTGTCAGTCCAGTGTCATGATTTCACAATTTTCTAATTGAATTTTGATCGATCACAAATGTGATACTTAATATTTATAACAAATAACACAAGCAGCTGTTCATTTTACTTTTATAACCAGTAATTTAAGCTGCACTGCAGGGCAAACTGGTTGGGTGGTGGTTGAGAACCACTTTTTATTATATAATATATTATATATATATATATATATATATATTATATTATATATATATTTACTTTTTATTTATTTTATTATTATTTTGGTTAAATGATCATATGAACATGAATTCATGAATTTGATTATTTAAATGTATTTTGCATACATATACCATATTGTCTATAGAGAGAACTCATGATATTGATTTAAACCAAAAAGTAGTGTCCATGTAGCTACTAGCTAGCTACTTTTGCCATGTAGCTTATAGTGTAGCTTGCTACAATTCCCCGGGGATAGCTTCCGTGTAGTTGAGCTATATTTAATAGAGAGTAACTGTAGCTTACTACATTTTCCAAGTAGCTTGCCCATCACTGCACATGAAGTCTAGGAAAACTAAGAGCTCGTTATTCTTCTACCACTCACTCACCGATGCAATCTGAGGCTGTTCTCCATCTTTGTCTGTGAGCTGAAGGAAGTTCCTCTTCCCGGCCTCAAACCCAGCTTCAGAGAGGGGCATTTCACTGCGGTGGTCCAGTGGTGCCTAAAATTGTGAGAAGTAGTTTTGATTGACTGAATACCATTAGACACAAAACGACCACAGGTCGTATGTTTTCAATTCATCAAGTAATAGAATATTAACACATTAATAATATGTCATCAACAAATAACTATATTTACATTCTATTTACGGTAGTCAGTTAACAAAACAAAACAAAAAACACCACAAAAACAAAAGAATGAAGACAGTGTAGGATTTTCCAACCCACTGTCTACAAATTAGCTCACGGGAAAACAAAATCAGCTTACACAAACAAACTCAGGTTCCCAATGAATTCATTTTGAATATCTTCTTCTTGTGGGAAGTAGCCAGAAAACGCATGCCGCCCCTACGTCGCAGCATATGCAACAGAGCAGGACAGGACTGGCTGAGCGAGGAGAAGGCAGCATGCAGAAAGACTGCAGTGAAAAGAGTGCCTAATCCACTGACCTACTCAGTGAGATAACTGCAGCCATGGCACCTGGGCTCTCTAGGCTGGGTCAGCAGCAGGATTAGCCAAGGCTCAGTACAGGAAAAGGAGTAGAATGCATGCATACATAATAAGCACATGCCCAATAACAAACGCACTAGTCAAGAGTGTAGCAAGTGAGCTCTTGCTCTCACTTAACCCATTTAGGCCTGACGTCGAAATAAAAAAAAAGTCTTCTGAAAGAATATATATTCAAAGATTTTTACGATTTTTCAAAAATAGCATACCTACAATCGACGCGTACATACGACGTCTGTAGACTTCCTAGCGCATCCTCAATGATACCGGGCGAGAGAGATTTTTTTCCTTTTTTTATTTTTCAGTTCGCCTTTCGGCTACCGTATGCTACGCTCTGCAGTCATTAGCTTACCGTTCACTTAGCCGTTAGCGCGGCGGAAAGAATGACTCGTCTCTCCTAATCCAGGGAGCTCTCCGTTGGTTTTGAACTGATCGATATACTGACGCTTCATTTCTGCTCCTCATCCGTCTCTCCCGCAAAATATGAACGCTTTTTGTATTATATATCATATAAATTAAAACGATCGCAATGTAAGCTAGCAATGTAAAGCACTTATTTAGCGGATTGTTTCCGGGTCGTGGGTTTCAGAGTAAAAGCGGCCATGTCTTTCCGGCACCCCAGAGCTCCTATTTTGAAGGACTTCCGGCACTGATTGTGTTAAAGGAGTTGTGTAGCTCTGCATGGAAGAGGTATGCATGCAGGATGCAGTGGGAGGGGGGGGGGGGGGGGGTGGACATATGCAAGTACTAACCATGTCAGCTGCATTGCCCCAAATGAGGTCGAAGGTGCCATTCACGTAGCCAGCTTTGTGGGCGACATCTTCCAGAAGTTTGGAGAGCGAGGTGGAAGCAGGCAGGTTGCAGGTCAGCCTCTCGTTGACCGTCTTGGCGTTGGTGGTGTCCTGAACGATACACAGCACTCTGGGCTCCTCAGCTGCATTTTCTATCTGCAAATCACAGGGGAGGTCAAAGGTAAACATGAAAAACATGCCCATGTACTGATTTTAAAAACCATGCCATCAGATCAACAACAGCTTGAAATGCATGCTCACACAGTCAGAGATACACAGAGATCCCAGCCAGGTTACAGTTGTTAGAACATTCCCGAGGCTATGGCAGAACTTATTATGATGCACATTAATGCATGGTGGTCTAGTAGCCGGTTTGTTAAAGACGTAGTAGAGACGTGGTGGAATTAAAACGAAATATGGTTTTCACACTTTTAGAGCATATCCGTGGTCTTCATTATGGTCAACAATAGCTGCTAAAACAATGGGAAAACTTACATTTGTGTACTATTTTTATATCAAATGTCCATACAAATCCAGTTTTAATTACTTCCTTTGAACGAAAACATGCAGAGTGATGACATGTTGAGGCCCACATGAATAAAAATGAATCTTGATTTCATTTACCTGATTGATTATTAGCATTGCTGCACGTTCCTCCAACAGTAAACACAGCTGATTTTGATTACAGAACTCCGTTTATAATCTCATTCAAGATCACGTCAGAGCATAATATTGTTAATAGTTACTCTTTATATAGGGTTTTTGACTGGATGCTTGTCACAATGACGATGCCATTCGTTTATATCCATATATGGAGTTTCTACATTGACATGTCAGCACTAGATGTCTCTGTCGTCTCCATATATGGAGCTCTAGGTCAGCCCGGGTCAAATATTATGGAGATTGAAATATTAGACTTGGATAAGTTAGTATTAAGATATGTCGTATATTTCCATGTACTGTATGGAGACTGAATATCCACTGGGAATCTCTCGGATACCCAGATAACGTGAAAGGGAGCGAGTCATCGGTTCAGGCGGTTTTCTGTGAATATAATGCCGTCTGTGGGCGCGCACGTGGCCGAGGAACACATGTTGGAAAACAACTTGCATCATGCTAGAAAGCCACTTAGATGCAGTAAGAGATTATAAAATCAGTAGCCTAGTTATTAAATAACATGTAGATATAAAACCTTGATCTTTGCAACCAGTTGACAACCGTTGTTGTTCATGCCAATACAGTACAATTCCTCTGCACCAAGACCAAGCATGTCCTGCATTCTGATGCAGTTAGATATTTGTTTTACTTGCATCACTCTCAAATAAACAATTAAAAGCAAACGTATTAGGGGTTACAGCCCAACACTATGAAGTTCTTCATGCAACACTCTTCTACAGATACACTCTCCTTCACACACAGGCAAAACAGTGTCGAGCTACCTGAGAAAATCTTTTCTTCATTTCATCAAAAATATTCTGTCTGCAAGTCCAAAACACACCCTAATATATGGAGTAGGTTTTGGGGAAATGACAATATTGTCAATTAAATTTGGAAACACCCGAAATATAATCAACAGCATATAAAAACTAGAAAGTCTAGATTAACTTTTCAACACCATCCCAGAACCGTCCCAAAACAAAAATGTAACTGTCCCAAAGTGAATGAATGGTCCCATATGTGCTTTAGATTTTTTGTTAAAGCATATTTTTAAGCTAAAGCTCTATAGTAATCAGAGCTACAGCATATAACCCATTGTCTGATTCGATAAGAGGCGAGTGAGTAGGTCCTGTCACTGTGAAAATGCTACCACCATTCCAATTTATTCCCAAAGTTAAATAGTTTGAATGATCTGATCTTGAAATAAACAAATACTACACTTGGAGTGTGTTCATTTCCAATGACCAATTATGTAAATTTGACCGTTATTATGACCTTGGACTTTCAACGCAAAAGGGCAGAACCAAAGAATATTGGAACAGACTAGAGGCCAACGATTGGCTGAAAGTTTCAAACAACTCAAAACTTATTTTGAGATTGTACCAACAAGAAACTCAGTGTCTGTGTGCCATTCCAGTCAAACTTGGAAACTACAAACACAAAGTACACTTGTTATTGAGCTTGCTGAAGCCTATAAACGGAGTGCCACTTGAACTTGATAGTTTAACCAAGGCCACTTACATCAACCTAGAGCAATGGTTCCCAAACATTTTCATGTTAAGGACCCCCAAATTGACACTAATTAGTAATTAGCCCGCGGTCCCCCCATTAGAAAATCTATGCCAAGGACCCCTCATAAGAGCAGATTTTTATGGCTCTAGCAGTGATTCTCAACCTGTTTCATTTCAAGGACCGCCAGGTTTGACCTGAATTAGGCGACGGTCCCCTATTTAATGGCATTTCTATCTCTGGGAGACTGGGACCCCATTTTACATTGTAAAATCAAAGTTAATTTAACTCTGAGAGTGTACAATGGACCCAATGGACCCGTTAGGGTCCACTGGGTTCCATTTGTACACTCAGAGTTACAGACCCATAAGGCCAAGGGTCCATTTGGTTCCAAACTATTTAGCTGGGGACCCCCTGGAACTCCCTCAAGGGCCCCTGGGGGTCCCCGGACCCTGGGAACCACTGACCTGGAGCATACAGGATGGAGTAGAGCCATGCATATTATTTGATTCTACTTCTATGCTGCATGGTTGGTCATTGACATTTGTTTTGTTTGGCTTGTAGTGTCATTGATGTGTCGCCCAGCAGGGATACATTTCAGGGAGTTTATTTATTTTTTTATATTTAGTTTGTAATGTTAGCCTCACAGAGTAATAGAGTAATTCAATAGTAAAAGGTAGTATACTTTTCACATGGATTCATTACAGTTATGCAGCCACTTTCGAGTCAGTGTATTTGTAATTTTGTACACCCTTTCAACATGAATGGCGTTTAGTATAGCGCAAATCTAAACACTTAAAGAAATTTATATTTATGTTCTGGCACACATTTAGGGGAAATAGAATTATGTAAAATATGTGTGAGAGGCATGCTCATTGCTGGGCAGGAATAGCATACTGTGTTAAATCTCATCTAAAAATATCCTGACTCCACTGATTACTCAGATAATAAATGCATCTATATGCCCGTAAAACAAATGACGCATCTCCCAGTGTTGACGGTTTAACCACGTCATACACGATGTAAATTCGTCACTCATTTAACACAAGTTCGTCGAGGATAACCAAAACGGTGCTAAACATGAAGACGAACTGCCCCGGGCCCACCCAAGAGTTCACCATTCTGATAGATAACAACACTATCATCTTTGTCAGAAAAGGCCTGTCTTATTCAGATAAGTTTACCACTGATATGGTAAGCGGATAACGACAACAACCTGCGTTAAGACTAGTTTACACTTAGAGAATGTTTGGCACTAACAAGTTAACATTCGCTAATAAACGAAACAAATAAAAAAAAGTTAAAGACTTTGGCAAACATCAAAACAGCGATGCTGTCTTTAATGGTTGTACAGTACTCCGTATATAGTTAGTACGACGGTGTCGCGTGTCCAAAAAGAGCAGATCTACAAACTACCAATGCGTAGCTTTCCACGACGCGTTGTTATCTTCATAGCTTTTGTAGATCTGCTCTTTTTTTGGACAAGCGACGTTAGCTATAGCAAACCAGCTGCTAGCGTTAACCTGCTAAAGCTAGCTATGATGACATATATTAGGTTAAAGGGTTGTCAGGACCATAATAGTTGCTACCTGGTACATGGGCGACGAGCCTGGTGTTACTCATATTATTTTTAAAAGGCATTTATCTTCTAAATGTTATCCGAGCTAAAACTTTGTCATAGCTAAAGCAGTCAAACCAGACGCTAGCGGTTAGCCTTGTCACGGAAAGGCCGTTCTGATCGCGTCTATAGTCCTCCTGTTTGCTGATATATAGTTGGCCTGAAAATGTTTTAATCGCGACCGCGTTTTTTTATAATAATATTGTTTGTGTCGTGTTCCCTGTGCCGGGGATGAGTGCTGTGCTCGTGTCCAGTTGTCAGTTCCACAGTCAGTCCCGTATTTATAGTAATGGTAATTAAACAGTAATGTCTCTCACCTCTCTGGGTACGAGCTGGTTCTCTTCGTTGGGCACCATTTCCATTTAACAGGGCGACACTTTTTACACACACATCTAATCTATCCAGGTTAACAATGTCAACGGGACAATACGGCGGCGCAATACGGCACCGACATTGTGCGGTCGGTGTTCTGTTGGGTCTCTAGGTTCTGCCCGTTCTGGTCGGGGCGAATACAACTTGGTACTTAAGTTGCGGTGTGGGATCACCAAAGTGACACACACTTTCTCACTCTGCTTCCCAAACAAACAAGCACAAAGTATACTAAACCTAAACCCCGGCTGCTGCTATCAATGGAGAAAAGATGGCCGATGCTCAACTCCGCGAGACTTCAGTCACGGTGTCGAGACTGACAGCGTAACGAATACAGGACAACTCACCCCGGTGAGTTGTCTTTGCTTTCCGACATGGCGGGGTGAGTTGTCTGTACTTTCCGCGGGGGCGAGTTGGTAAAGGGAAAAGACGGACGTGCTCGCCCAAGAGACGCGGCCAGCTCGCCTTAATATTTGCCGACCACATAAGACAGTATTACTATTAATAGGCTATAAATGACTATAAGACATTCTTAAAGGTAAGCTGTTATTTTACTTTTGCTGTCTGAAGAATGTTCATTAGGGGAGTTATATGGTTGAAATAACAAAATGACTATTATTGGATGGGAGAATGATGATGAGAAAAATAGGGTTGAGTGCAATAAGGGACAGAGCTATGCTGTTGTTGATTAATAATCATCTATTTATTCATTTATTCATTATTTAGGAATTAAAAAATAGTCTGTATTAGCAGTAGTAACCACTCAAGTGATTACCACCATGACTACATGCAGACAAACAGTTCAATAAAGTTTAACAATATGTACATTACAACATATTACATAACGTTTAAAATAGTAGTTCATAATAACAATGATTATATTTGTATTGTTTTATTCTGTAGTATCCACATGTCCTACTGCATACACTTACCTGTGTATTGTATGATGGTTTGATTTGATTTTGAGTGAGGAAACAATGTTGCACATTCATCTAATCATCTGGGTAGCCTACATACAAACAATAATGTTTGTATTTGTAAGGTTTATTAAATGTATGAATTTGACCTTGGCATTCTTAAAGGGGAATAGCACTCATTTTCGACATTTTACTATGTCATTATCTATCTGAAGCCCACCACACACCGGCTGCGACCGCCGCGCGTACCGCCACGGCACAGTATTGCCGCGCACCATAGCCGCACGGCAACACCAACAGGACGCGACGCGCTACCACGCGGCTGGGGAGTTTTGTTGACTATATTCCATTGCCACGCCCACGGATAGCCGGGTGGAGGCCGCGCGGCAACGCCTGGAAAATAGAACAGCGGTGCATCGGCGCGGCAGGCGAGGCGTGACCGCGCGCCAGCGCGCGTCGGACGCAGCCGGTGTGCTATAGGTTAATTGAAAATAATGGAGGCGGCTGTGTCTGCCGCGCGGCGACGCGCAGGGGACGCAGCCGGTGTGTGGTGGGCTTTAGAGTTGTTGTGTGGAAATAATAAAACAATTCCCCCCATTCTGTGTTTGTGATGTCACTAAACTTATTGTAGACATTGTTGTTGTTGTACTAGTGCCTGAGCACTTAGTAGCAGGCCCGGCGCCAGGATGAAATGACTGAGGGGTCAATTGAGATTTTTGAGGGTCAAAAAATTAATAAATATATATATAAAATCATATTGCGTTGTTAAATCAAGCAGGCAGTATCAGTTGTATGAAGCCCGACACACACCGTCTGCGACCGCCGCGCGTTCCGCCGCGGCACAGTATTGCCGCGCGCCATAGCCGCACGGCAACACCAACAGGACGCGGCGCGCTACCACGCGGCTGGGGAGTTTTGATTCCATTGCCACTCCCACGGATAGCCAGGTGGAGGCCGCGCGGCAACGCCTGGAAAATAGAACAGCAGTGCATCGGCGCGGCAGGCGAGGCGCAGGGACGGATTAACCCCCCGAGGGCCCCTGGGCCGGTAATTTTTGCAGGGCCCCCATAGCGCGCGTGCGCGCAATTTTTTTGTGTTTTTCCGCGTTTTTATCATCTTTTTGACCTAAATTTAACAAAATCAATGGCCAATGAAGGGCCCCAGGAGCCCTTTTCAGGGCGTCAAACCTAGTACCTTACGGTCCAATTTCCCTGAAGGGCCCCTTAGAGCCCAGGGCCCCTGGGCCACGGCCCCACTGGCCCAATGGCTAATTTGTCCCTGGCGAGGCGTGACCGCGCGCCAGCGCGCGTCGGACGCAGCCGGTGTGCGATAGGCCGCAGCGCGGCGGCTGTGTCCGCAGCGCGGCGGCTGTGTCCGCAGCGCGGCGACGCGCGGGGGACGCAGCCGGTGTGTGGTGGGCTTGACTCAGTTGTACGCCTATGCAAGATTAGAATGATAGCACTCCCCGCAAGGATTATATATATATTTTTTGTGATGAAAATGCTTCAATCTGGTGCACTTTGAAAAAAATATATATATAGTTTTTTTTCCTTTTCGTTTGGTACTTTATTTACAGTTTGCTAATGAACACAGTGCGCTTTCAGTTCGCAACGAACACATTAAATTGTTTCAGCATCTTTTCTTCAACATTTCAGCATGATCAATGATAAACAGTAAATCGGTGGGGAATCATTCTCGGTCCTTTCGGTACAGACAGGCTTTTTATGCCCAACTCCCTTGCTGCTGAAGTTGTCTTTTCGCAAAATGGCTGGAAACCTTCACGAAGAGACGTTATGTCTCCTCTGAGCATGTCCAACTTGTCTGCAGCTTGCTGGAGGTGCAACTCGTGGCTTTGAAGAGAAGCGTTGACTGTTTCCACACGGCAGCTCGATGCATATCACATTTCTGGTGCATTTTGAAGCGTTCAAGAGCTTTTTGCCAGGAGGAAAACCCTTTGCGTGTAAACGCATTCAATGTATCTTGTTTGCGTGTTGATTTCGATGGTAGTGGAGCACCCATCTCCACAGCTTTAGAGCAAAGGCTACAAAACACTTTGTCTTTAGTAGAGTTGTACGTGATCCATGTAAATGTCTCTTTCCAGATGGGTTGATATTTTCGGGTATATTTGCGCCCCCGGGCTGCTGGCTGCTGACAGTGTTATTAGCTCTTAAAAGAGCCGTTGTGTTGGCGCTGACAGTGCTGTCCGCCTCGGCAGCTACGTTGTCGGTAGCGGCGGGTACCGGGATCTTGTCGGCGGGCGCCAGAGTCGGTGTGGCGGCAGCGGGCACTGGGTGGTGGGTCTTGGCGGCGCTGTTTGCGGTGCTGCTAGTGAATATCACTGCCAAATATCACTAGAAAACCAATCCAGCACAAAAGGTCGTTTAATATTGCATTATTGACATTACAATTTTGAGGGGTGAAGGAGGTCGGGTTGAGGGGTCAAGTACCCCCTTTGACCCTCCCGTGGCGCCGGGCCGGGCCTGCTTAGTAGTAACACTTAACTCTTATTGCAAGACTTCAAATCTAACTTATAATAACAAGTGTACACGACGAAGTGCTCATGGATGGCACAGTCACAGTTGTTCTCCCAAGGGTTTAAAATTGGATAAAGTAAAATTTTCCACAAGTGTGTATACATTTGATTTAGCCTCGCAATGAAAAGGTAGCCTACATGGCAATCAAAGTTAAAGTGACAATTTATGATGAATTCCTGTTCTGTTCTTTAACTACATATAAGTGTCTATTTGTATGTCTCTAAATGTTTTGATGAATTGAACAATGTGGACCCTGTTGTAAACAAGTGTAATGCTTAATTGGGTCGTCCACTCACAGTTAACAGTCTTTGTATTGAGTTTGTGCTTAAAATGTACTGTAATTCTACAAACTGTTAATAAATATTTCAATCAATCAATCAAAAACAATCTTCATCACAGCATAAACCATTTCACAGAGGAGCATAATGTATCTGCTAAGATATAGGATATTATTTTATAGTCATAGACATTTAGGGGTCGATTTAGGACTTCTATGTTACTTACTTCTATATTACTAATCTAATTACAGTATTATGATCTGGGGGCGTGTAGTATGTCATATTGCAATTTTGGGCATGTTAAGAAGCGCTTTTGACACCCCGCGGAGTGCGCAAAACGGCCTTGAATTAGTCATGGGTGTGTTTAAGGCGTGTTTGAGACGTACCCAATCAACATGTCCGTACTATTCTCTTTACCAGTCAGCTGATGTCACATACGGAATGCGCACTTTGGGGATCGTGGTATGACATTTCTTCAGGCTGGCACCATAGAAGACATGACATGCCTTTGTCACATTTGGGTTAATTATTCCTATTGCACTGCATGCTGTCACCTTTATGCCTCAAAAGAACAGACCCACCTTTCAGATCGGAATGGAATTGCGAGTAGATAGCAGCATATTGGCAAATATGCATATGCAATATATGCATATGCAATCCATGCGTAATTAATTAATTCGATAACGATAGAACCATGTACCATACAGCGAATGAAAGCAAGATTCCTAAGGAATATGGAGATTTTTACATTTAATAAAACGGTTGAGAAATGAGAGAACCATGAGTGTTTATAGGCTAATATCAACGTTTTTTTATGAAAGACCAAACGGGCTGTGAACTTGAAGAGCTCAATCACCATCCCGACACGGAAGAAATATAGCCTAGTGCATGCATGTATATGCACTGTTGCACTTGCACACAGTAGCCTACACACGCTCTTTATTTGTTTCTATTGAAAAACACCAGTAAAATAACGTTTATTATATTTTATTTCATTCAAGTCACGACGAAGGAATGAGTTGAATGCGTGCTGCGTAATGCTGTGGCCCCGATGGTATGGTCTTCGCTGAGTTCGCTCGTAGCATTTTATTGAAGAAGACTTGAATCGGGTGTGATACAGCATATGAAAGCACATTTCCCACGGATTATGGAGATGTTTTTATTTATTTTTAAGGTTGAGAAATGAAAGAATTATGGCCGTTTCTAATCTCAACATTTTTTTTTTAAAGACGCAAAACCGCCATGTCTCATAGAAACAAGTAAATAGGTCTATAAAAATAAGCGCATATAACAGGGGTCTGTAACCTATTTTAAATGAAGTGCCATGTTTTTATTTTCTAAATAGTGAGTCTGCCATATCCAGATTAATTTGAATGACACCACATTAAAATAAAAAAACATATTTTGATTGTCCACAAATATAAAGTTCTTCCTTCTTTTTAAATATGTTCTTGCACATTGTTATAATGATCATTATATATCCCCCTGCAGTCAGAGTTCATAGTTTTAATGAATGAATGTGATGCATTGTGAGCTGGTATAGATCTGCTATTTTCAAAAGTAATCTTTTTATTTAATTTTTGGATTAGCTGTCCTTAGTTGGGCAAATGCATTCATCTGGGGATCCTTGACATGGGAATGTGCTGTGTGAGGATCACTGGTTTAAACAACATTAGGAGAAAAGCCCAAATAACCACTTTAGAAACAAGAAAAGCAACCACACAAAGCAACTTTACAGAAAAATAAGCCGCTTATAATAAACAGACATGGCAACACTCTACCAGCCCCACAGAGCCGCTCAAGTGTCAAATCAAACAGTGCTTTTTGCGTTTATGAGGTGGTCAGACCCACGTCTAATCGTTATGCGCTGAGTGTCTTTAGGTCAAGGGGCTTAATAGCAAATTGCGCAAAGCGAGAATAATTAACATATGGACACTCCCACAATGCTAAAATATTCAGGGACGCGGTATGCCAAATGTGTGTGCGTTCAACACGGGCCGAGTGCGTTCAACACGGGCCGATATGCCTTTCATAATACGAATGTGCGCAGAGCGAGGCCAATTTATGTATCACGACCTGGTAAACCGCACCTTCAAAATCGACCTGTCTGTCTTTGCGCTTCGATTACTAGCTGTAGGCTAGCGTTCAGTTGCTCTGAAATACAGATACAGATTGTCCATAACAGCACAATGCCAGTAGAGGGCACACCCAGTATACATTTACAATAGGAACCTAAACATGGAGATACAGTTGAGTGCACATTTTCCTCTTTTTCATTCATCTCATTTTCATTATGTTATGTGGATGATGATATTTCCAATCTAATAATATGAAAAATTATTATGAAATATGAACTTAAAGTGTAGTGGAATCCAAACAGCCATAGTAATATTATATAGCTGTATTTTTCAGGTTAGAAACCCTATCCATCAATCAAGTGGTCTGCAGCACGGTCATGTGGATCTATACCGATGCACTACTACTTTAAATGTTTTTGCACCATACCTGATATATTTTGTTGTTTTTGTTGCTACTGTTTGTATAAAATGTAGGCTAAATAGATTTCCCCCTTGACCTGTTTCGCTACAATGATCTGGTGCCACCCATTTATAAAACAAATATGGGCAAATTCACTTTCCAAAGCACTGCTACCCAGGTGTGGAATGCCCTCCCCCCATCGCTCAAAACAAACAAATCACTGGCTTCCTTTAAGACAGGCCTAAAAATGCACCTGTCAGCAGGTCAAAGGGAGAGGAGGTGATCGCCCCAGCCTCTTTGTGGTGCGAATAATCCCCTTCCGATTAACCTGTGAATACTGTATATACTTCATGTTTAGAGGAAATGTATATGTTGCTTTAAATTATTATTGTTATATATCACTTACTGTTACTGCGTTAACTTAATATTCATGTCATGTGTGAGTGGATAGGACCCGAATGGAAACAAGCCCGCAAGGTCTTTCTTCTGTGAAATCCTTTTTTTGGACAAAGATGCCTGACTGTACATTGTGCTGTTTGCATTTATATTGGACAAAGATGCCTGACTGTACATTGTGCTGTTTGCATTTATGTTGGACAAAGATGCCTGACTGTACATTGTGCTGTTTGCATTTATGTTGGACAAAGATGCCTGACTGTACATTGTGCTGTTTGCATTTATGTTGGACAAAGATGCCTGACTGTACATTGTGCTGTTTGCATTTATATTGGACAAAGATGCCTGACTGTACATTGTGCTGTTTGCATTTATATTGGACAAATATGCCTGACTGTACATTGTGCTGTTTGCATTTATGTTGGACAAAGATGCCTGACTGTACATTGTGCTGTTTGCATTTATGTTGCCTAATAAAATATTAAATAAAGAAATGTTCTTCACCTTGTCGGTCTGTCCCCCACCCCCCCTCTCTGTCGGTCTGTCCCCCCCCCCCCCCCCCCTCTCTGTCGGTCTGTCCCCCACCCCTTCTTTTTCCTGAAAACTATGTATGATGAAGCTTTGCACACAAAATTATTCCTCCCACTTATTTCTGATTCTGACCTATTATGAACACAACTTGTACGTGTTTCATTCATTCACCCTAACCCTAACTTGGGACTAAAACAGATACCCATCACTAGTCATCCTGGTTACCACATAAGCTCAGTGCAATTCAGGATCAGGTGGTGTTAGATGTGTTCTACAACGGGAACTTTTATGTGATTTGGGAATTACCGGTAGCTATTCTGGGCGGGAACCCCTTTTGGTGTTAGCATTATGTTATGCTTTAGCTATTGAAAAATAGCAGATCTACAAGCTCGTAGCGCGCCACCGAATGGCGTGCTACGAGCTTGTAGGTCTGCTATTTTTTTTAAATCGAAGAGCGACTGACATAGAAGACATTTTTAGAATCTGATCTCAGGTCAGAATGGAAAACTGTCAGGATGTAGAAGACATTTTTAGAATCTGATCTCAGGTCAGAATGGGTTAATACATTTCTGGGCTATTACATAATTGCGGCGCATCATCGGAAAACTGGAAGAGAGAGAAATAATGACTTGCAGCAAAGGTTGAGAGTCACACTGGCTCTTTTTGTTATTCCACTTTTATTGGAAAATAGAAATACAATGAGGATGTTCACTGGCTACTTAAGTAGTTCAGATTTTATCCGCATGGCTAATGTGAGTGGAATGTTTTATCTGACACAGAAGAGCAGGATCCAATTTGTAATATCATAATCATAATATGAGTTTCTGTGGTATTGTATGAAAAAAAACATTGTTTTTATATTTAATGATCACTAACTCTTTAAATTTTTAAACGAATGCAACAAATACATGAAAACTGAATTTTAAAGGCATTCCTTTAAAAAAAAAAGAAACAATACTTGTGCTTTGCATGGTTTTAATTAATGACCAGCATAAATGACCATCAGGTTGTCAACAACCATTTGGTCTCGTTAAGCCTGATTTATACTTTGTCATACAACAGTGTATGTATACCGTAAATCACCCCCTTAGTGGTATCCCAGTTAGGGAATGAGTAATTCACAAATGTACTTTTTCTGGCTTCGACAAACCTCATCGTACCACTTTCCATGTGCAGCCACTGAAAGAACAACACAGCTCTCTCTCTTGGTGCCCGTGGGCTGCTTCTTGGAGCGGTCCCAGTTGAAGTAGCCGATGGGCACGCTGTTGACGTCGATATATAAGCCCTCTTTCCCTATGTCTGCCACGCCAATCCAAAAGTCCTTGGTGCCTGGAGCGCTCCTCTTGGCATAGTCCCTCAGGTCATTGTTTTCATTCACGTCTCGTGGGGTGGCCAGGGTGCCCCCTTGGGCAATGCAGTCTTCATTTGCTTCATGGTAGTGTTTGGGTTCCTCGATAGTAAGGTAGCACTTCCTGTGAGCTTTGATTCCACGAAGGCAAACTGAAAATAAAATATTTTCTTATGTGTGAGTATTTGGAAAACAAACTATCTGATATTGAAAGTGGTTTAATGAAAACAATATATAGCATATTTTGGCTCCCCATATATATCATAGTAATTATGTTTTAATGAATGCTCTGACATCAGTACAGGATGTTTATCCTGACATTTCTTGCACAAAAAACTATCTTCAAATTCCTCAGTATCTAACTTTGATTGGTATTCTTGCTGGTGACTTATAGAAACATTCCTAGTATTCTATGTCAGTCTTGTACCATGGGGTCTAATGGGTCTATAAGATCATTATAATTTCTACAATATCCATCGGAATCTCTTCTGAATGTGGGTCCTCTCAGAAACACTGCCTTTGTGTACCATGCTGTACCTGTCTGCAAAGCCTGAATCTCTTTCAGCGAGTTCACCTCCTGCCACAGTTTCTCAAGCTGGGACTCCACGTCGTCACCATCTGCAGCTGTATCCATAAATAAAAGAAAAACAGCGTTTTGTACGCAATGTTAGTAAGCAGCGTGCACGGCAGTAGATCTTATGCTGGGTACAGTTACCTGTCTGTGGAGCTGGCACCGCCTTCCTAGTTCGAGATGGTCGGCTGTAGCAACGATGGAGCAAGGAGAGGCAAAGCAGCAAAAAGATGGGCTGGAACAGATGTGCCATTTCTCAGATCAGTGGATCCTGTACGAGACACTGACAGAAGAACTAAAAGACCTTCTCTCAGATCAGTGGATCCTAGACGAGCGACACTGACAGAAGAACTAAAAGACCTTCTCTCAGATCAGTGGATCCTGTACGAGAGACACTGACAGAAGAACTAAAAGACCTGCTCTCAGATCAGTGGATCCTAGACGAGCGACACTGACAGAAGAACTAAAAGACCTTCTCTCAGATCAGTGGATCCTGTACGAGACACTGACAGAAGAATTAAAAGACCTGCTCTCAGATCAGTGGATCCTAGACGAGACACTGACAGAAGAACTAAAAGACCTGCGGGCTGCTTGATATATATATACAGGCCCTCTGTATGCCCCTCTAGATACCTCCCCTCCATTGGCTCGTGCTATGTTTATTTTTTTCCAAACTTCTGGAGGAGGGGGAGTGGCAGACAGTGATTTCCCTGTCTTTGGCCATTCATAAATATTTACTTGGGACAAGGTTGCAGTTCAGTAAGCAGTTTCCCCCCTTTCATTTCACAAACAAGCTTTAAATTCATTGACTGCTACAGAGTGTTCTGTATGAGAAAATGTTACCATGTCTCTATACTGTAGTAGATTCCAGAATCCATTCCATCCCTTCCACCGTGTGGCTATTTCAGACCTGCTAAATTAATACTGTATACAAGCGATAAATGGTGTGACTGCTTGTTGTCTACACTGGAGGGGAAAGTGCCAATATCACCATCTCTGTCAACAGAGATTCTTCACATTTGAAGAATGAAATTATCAGTGTCACAGAATCATATTTCTGTACAAAAAATGAATTAATTCACAGTTAACAAACACACAACGTTCAATATAGAAGACCAGTTCAAAGTGTGATGAAAAAAACTGACTTACAGAACTTTGGAAATAAAGAGACTATTAGACGAGAGGAAGTCCAGTTCCCAGCTCTGGTGCTAAAGGCTATTTTTAGAGTGTGATGTTGTAGAGTGTAGACAGATGGGAGAGGGGATCTACGTATTAAGAAAAACTCTGCTGTCTACCTGAAGTACTTGTGTTGATGACTTGGACACGTGGGCTCAAAATAGAAACAACTCTCAAAACATCTAAAAATAACCAGTTTTTATTGGCCTTCAAAATGTATAGCTACTGTTTTTGGTTACCCTATGGCCTTTAAGTAATCACATATACTTAATCATCAATATGTTCTTCTGTAATTTGGACACAATACTGTTTTTTGACGGGCGCTCCCCTCCAATGCATAGCTTTCCGAAATTATACGGACGTTTAATGTTTGTTGAGAGGCGCTAGCCCCGCCTACAGCCTTTCGTCACAACTCCTGTCACATTTGCCATTGACAATGAAAGGAGAATTTACGTCATATGTGTCTGAAAAAATCTGCTTTTTTTTGTCAACAATGACTCAACACAAACATTAAATGCCATCGACAATGAAAGGAGAATATGTAGGTCATATGTATCTGAGCAAATCACGTATACGTTCGGATGTCATCTTACATAATCATGATAAGATCAGTTAAAGTTAGTTATAATGTGTTGTCATTATTACTTCATATAGAGCGCCTCTCACTTCACACGGGTGTGATTTTTAGAGCCTAATTAAAAAAGAACCCGCCACCAGCCAAGTCTATGGACTTTAATGTTTGTTTAGGGCAGTTTTCACTCAAAGAACCACAATGGAAATACGTTTTATCCTTTGACAGATATGTACTGTACAAATATAAATTATGTTCATGCATCATTCACATGCGTTTTGTCTAGTCTGGCGATTAAGGTTCTTATTTTATTTGACAATAAATTGACATAATTAAGTATAGCATTTCAAATACACAAAATACAATCTCTCAAAGTATAAATTATATTATTCTATTATAAAACTCTCAAAAGTAATAGGCCTTTTAAATAAATTTAATTGAAATAGAAATACTTTCTAACAATGTTGCACTGGAGGCCAATCTAAATGATGTTTACTACTAAATTGCTATAAGGGATGGGATTACTTGGAAAAATCTATGCTTGATGTTTCTTCTTTAAAGCACAGCCTGCACACATTGCCATAATGCTTTGCAGATACATTTATTCAAGTAAACAACACTAGATTTTGTGTACATGATAACCAAAACATATAGAAAGTAATAAAAATAGTATCACAGATAAACAATATAGTATAGTCTATTTAATTACATAATCTGATTCCAATAATATACTTTTTTTTAAATATTTATACTAGGATAAAGGCACAGACAGGGTATTCACACGCATATATACTACGAGCGAGTGTGCGCACGGGCTTGTGCACACCCACAAACCACGTGGACATAAAATTAAAAATAAGATGCATTTTATCCCAGTTTAGGAATCCCCATGTCCATGGTAGCAAATTACTAGTACTCAACACTAAGTCACTAACCCTTCCTGACACCATATGTCAAATCATCCATTCTTTTATGTTCTTGGACTTTCTTGAAATGGAGCTTTCCGTAAGATTCTCAATGTAGTAGCACAAATGTTACTCTAGTATTTACGAACATTATCACAAATGAAAACATTTTCACTGCCTCAAAATAAACGAAAAGGGACCTTTAGGCTGTCATATAATAGAGAAAGAAGTCTTAATTATGTAAACAAGGCCATTAACAATGCAGGACATTGTGTTAACAGAGTACTGTAGTTGCATTTTGGCCTTACTTTGTCAAAATAAAAGTAATTCTGTCATTCCTTTCTGTAGCAGCAATATCATGATCCACAGATGAATAAAATTTGTCGGAGGAGCATATTCCAAATATAGAAAATCTATGGTTTCACTTTCTATGTCAAAGCCAAAGGCACTGGTGATTATAGTATCATAGACTAGTATATTTTCATAGAAACAAAAATATGAAATAGATATATTTATACTAATTTCTTTATTTTTCAACTATTACGTGTTGAATGTGTATACATCTTAAGATAATTGTATATTATTTATTGGATTCATTTATCAATTTCCTAATCCATTTGTTCACCTTTATAATGATAACCTACTACATGTTCTCTTCTCATGAACTGTATAATGGTTAAGACCCAGAGAACCACAGGTACATAAGGAGCTGATAGAATGCAGAACCTGGTGAAGATCTTCGTGGTCAAAATGCTGTTATAGTACATATATACACATGTTTAGGGAGCCACAGAATTGCGTCAGATGCAAGAAAACCTAGGGATGATTCCAGATTTGTACTTCCACTATACAATTAAGGGCTATTGAACTTAAGATGGCTCAGGGGCCACTCCAAAATTCCAAAAGTCCAAGGGCTGCAAGCTAAAAATGTCAGTATTATTTTGAAATGTTTACAAATGTATTTTGTGACAGACTACACGACTAGTCTAAAAAAAAGGAAACACACACATTTCCATCTATAATACCAAACCCCAATGAAGAAAAACATAGTGATTAGTGATGAAGTTACAAAATGAGTCTTCAGTCACAAAATGTGAAGAGAACATAATATCACAGGTGAATAAATAAGTAAGTGGTTAATTCTCAAATGAAATCAGGCCATATCAGTTTCTCTTGGAACAAACAATGCTATACCTACAATCTTGTTCAAAACAATGAAAATAACTATGTTTTTATTGGTGACAGGCCGCAGGTACATTTAGCACTGACTAACCCTAACACTAACCTTTCATTGGAGGTGGAAAATTTAACGGCAGAATTTAACAATTTAAAGACGTTACATGTTTAGCTGCGATGACCATGCAGCGTGAATTGGTTGAACTTTATCACAAATTATGTGCTCATGTCTGCTTATATTTATACAAGCAGACAAACACATTCACAACTCATTTAATGATACAATACAATATCTATTTGTTGAGGTTGCTTGTCAAAAAACAAACATTGACATGAACTAGGGGTATAACAACACATTTAACAGTGATACTATATGCATCACAATACATGGTTGACGATACATAGGCAATATTTGTTCATTTATAGCGATACGATAAAATGATTTCAAATCGATACATTAACTAGCCAAAACTCCTATTTGGTCTTAGTCCTATATAGTCTTCTGAAATTGTCTTTTAGTCTTAGTCAACAAAATTAACACCGGTGGGAAATGTATAATGTGTACAGTGCAGGATTTGTCTTTTAAGGGAAACAGGTATTATGGGTATAAATAAGTAAACACTGGCAAATACAGACATTGTATTTGACCAAATATGGACAAACCCACATCTCGACACGCATGCAGATATTCCACGTATGTAAAGGGATAATAGTGATATGGAAGTAATCAAGCCCTCTTGTTTTAACATTTCTAAATAAAAGGCACACGTTCTTAGCATCGATAAAATCGATTCTTTGCAAGGCGATATGATTTAGCAATTCACACAAATAATACTTTGCCGTTTACATATCGATATTTGAAATGCATCGCATTTTAAAATCAATGCATTGACAGTTACTATATCGTTACACCCCTAAGCTATTTCCATTAATGGTTAAAAATGGCAATGTTCATAACACTGTTTTAATAATGGCACTTCAGTTGAGTGGTCATTTTATGATGAGAGTTCAGTCATTTATCTTAGGTGATTACAAGTATACCTATAACCAATTAAATGTAAAACCATGGACAGACGGCAGTACACACATACTGTATGCAGAGGTACTAGTGTACATACTGTAGAGTGGTTTGTGTAGTTCTGGTTCTGTGTGTAGAGGACATGACCTTGGCCTTGGTGGTTGTAGTTCTACTGGATGAAGGGCCTTGGTGGTTGTAGTTCTACTGGATGAAGGACAAGACCTTGGTGGTTGTAGTTCTACTGGATGAAGGACATGACCTTGCGGTTGTAGTTCTACTGGATGAAGGACATGACCTTGCGGTTGTAGTTCTACTGGATGAAGGACATGACCTTGGTGGTTGTAGTTCTACTGGATGAAGGACATTACCTTGGTGGTTGTAGTTCTACTGGATGAAGGACATGACCTTGGTGGTTGTAGTTCTACTGGATGAAGGACATGACCTTGCGGTTGTAGTTCTACTGGATGAAGGACATGACCTTGCGGTTGTAGTTCTACTGGATGAAGGACATGACCTTGGTGGTTGTAGTTCTACTGGATGAAGGGCATGCGCTCCTTATCGTTATCGTTGTCCCCTTCTGTCTCCTCCTCCTCCTCCTCCTCTTCTCCTGCCTCACTGGTTTCTGTGCTGTCACTGGCCATCTAATGAGAATATTACACTGTTTATATATCTACAGTCACTGGCCATCTAATGAGAACATTACACTATTTATATATCCACAAACTAGGGCAGCGGTTCTCAACGTTTTTGGCTGGGGACCCCCAGAAATGCTTTGGCCATGTCTTGTGACCCCTGCCCCGCCGCTCCCCCCCCCCCCCCCCCTCCCCAATACAAATTGACCGCTACAATAACCAACAAATCTTTTCAGATGGGTTTCCATGGCTAAATATATATATCAATTTGGGGGGGCTGGCTTGATATGAAAATGTTTGAGAACCACTGATCTATAGCATAAAAGAAACCATAGAAAAGAGAACCACTGATCTATAGCATATAAAAGAAACCATAGAAAAGAACCACTGATCTATAGCATAAAAGAAACCATAGAAAAGAGAACCACTGATCTATAGCATAAAAGAAACCATAGAAAAGAAAGTGGCCAACAATGTATCAACGTGTCTTTTCCTATTACTGGAAAAATCATGCAGTAAACATGAATTTGTCCAAATATCTATTATTAATGTTAGATTGTGAGGTCACCATGGAAACCCTTGTACAAGATAATGATCTCATACTCTCTGTGCTTGTTAATTCTACTTTCAGAGATCAAAGTACATTATTGTCAGCATAATACTGCTGCTTGCACTGTTGCAGGCAGTGAAATTGAAGTATAGGCCTACAATAGGCCTTCCTCAACACTGTGAAAAAGAGATAAGAAAAAATACTTAGTTAGTAAGAATAACAATTTGTCAAGAGAACACTATGCAGCATGTAAGTGTGTGTGTGTGTGTGTGTGTGTGTGTGTGTGTGTGTGTGTGTGTGTGTGTGTGTGTGTGTGTGTGTGTGTGCGTGCGTGCGTGCGTGCGTGCGTGTGCGTGCGTGTGTGTGTACAATATATAACATTTTCAGAGAATATGTATAGATTATATTATAATGCTATATGCGTCATTGTCATTATTTACTAGACTTCGATACTTAGTGTACGAGTGTACATTAAGTAGATGAGTCACAATTATGGTGCTGTGCGACAGATGGTTTTGCTGCATTCACTGATATACAGTTTTCCGCAGTGAACTAAAATAAAACACATTAACAATCATCTCGTTACCAATGGTGTCGGAGACAGTGAACTAAAATAAAACACATTAACATTCATCTTGTTACCAATGGTGTCGGAGACAGTGAACTAAAATAAAACACATTAACAGTCATCTCGTTACCAATGGTGTCGGAGACAGTGAACTAAAATAAAACACATTAACAATCATCTTGTTACCAATGGTGTCGGAGACAGTGAACTAAAATAAAACACATTAACAGTCATCTCGTTACCAATGGTGTCGGAGACAGTGAACTAAAATAAAACACATTAACAGTCATCTCGTTACCAATGGTGTCGGAGACTTCTCCACATCCAGGATAAGTTTTCCAATATTGCCTCTGTCGTGGATCCTCTGCATGGCCTCTTTTACCTGATTAAACAATCAAAATGAATGGAACTGTTTAGTAGCACATCAAACAATAGAATACCATTAAGGTGATCAAACAATAGAATACCATTAAGGTGATCAAACAATAGAATACCATTAAGGTGATCAAACAATAGAATACCATTAAGGTGATCAAACAATACAATACCATTAAGGTGATCAAACAATACAATACCATTAAGGTGATCAAACAATACAATACCATTAAGGTGATCTTTTGACATACTAGTAGTGTTTTAATATTTTCCAGGGGTGACTGTCGTTTTCGACTTGCATGTTCCTCAGAGGCAAACAGACAAATACGCTTTGTAGATAATATGGTTCTTTGGCACATAAATTGGCACATTTAATAATTAGATAATTGGGCCTATTCTCTCCTTGCTTTTGCAGAACATCTCTGAGGTGCAAGAACAAACGACATAAGGTCTGAGATACCCAGCCAAGGTTCTGAATGATGTCATTTGGTAGTTATTACCGACCCAGCTATTCAGACTGCAGCTACATACATCACAGAGATTCCCACCAAACAAGATTCATTTTTCAGGTGGCTGAACCAAAAAACGCCAATACAGCCACCAAACTCTTGTGAGTTCTGAACACCAGACCCTGCCCAGTGCCCACTCAGTAATCTGCTTTGTCGGTCTACTGAAGCAGTGTACATCTAGCAATAGAAGTTGCGGATTTAATACACAGATTGCCCTATGGCGATTTAGCCCTTTCCTGCGACAGGTAGAAAGAGCTAGAGCGTGATTTCAGAGGTGTACCTCTCCTGGAGGTTGGCTTGTGTGACTGTCTAGTACCTCTCTTCAGTACCTCCTGGAGGTTGGCTCGTGTGACTGTCTAGTACCTCTCTTCAGTACCTCCTGGAGGTTGGCTCGTGTGACTGACTAGTACCTCTCTTCAGTACCTCCTGGAGGTTGGCTCGTGTGACTGACTAGTACCTCTCTTCAGTACCTCCTGGAGGTTGGCTCGTGTGACTGTCTAGTACCTCTCCTCAGCCAACATCTCTTCAATACTATGGCTGCTTTCACTTGCTTCCACTGGCAGTGGATGAAGTCGGGCTATCATCACACCCACCTTGAATGTGTGACCAACCTCTGACCAACCACAGTAGGTAGCCCAACTATGCTCCAGCTGGTCAGAACATGTGTTCTGACCAGCTGTCCAGCTGTAGTATGCAATGTACTTTAACACAGTATGAGTTTATCCCCTACAAAGAACACTGAAAGCAGTGTTCACTGATAGGCTAACATAACCATAAGGCTCATACATAGTCTGGCTTTTCGGTGGTTAGGTGACCACCAGACTATGAATAGGCCTTTACACATGTTATGAAGCATAGGCAGAGACCTCATTCTGTCCAAAAACATCCTGTAATGACATTTGTACCACAATATAATCAGTAGCATAATTGGAATCGGCCATAAAAATGCCATATAGGTATCGGATTGGTCTCAAAATAATCCTGATTATTTCATCGGTTTTCACCAGCAAAAAAAAAAAATATATATAATGCATGTAAAATGTAAAAATAAACTTTAAAAATGTCTACATTTAATTTGTGTTCTTATCTCATTCAGTAGTCATTCAGTTTCAAACAGACACTTGGAAAAGAGTATAGGCTATTTATTGATTGATTGAATACTGTATTAACAGGCTTTGGGCCAATAAGCCCCTATAGGGCCTAGGCTTGTTTCCATTGTGGTCTTCTGTATAATATTGGAATCGAATCAGAATCGGTATCGGAGATAATCGGAGATCGGATATCGGTCATAATTTCCTCGTGCAACCCTAATTTGTATGTTCACACATTCACATTTTCAGAGCAAATGCCAAGTAAACCAGACCATAATATAGTCACATGTTAGGATCCATAATAAATTCACAGTAGTTGCAGTTTGGTGAAATGCACCGTAGGGGGCAGTAGTGACAAGCAGCCAAGAATCACACCAGAAACCATTTCAGTTCAAACATGAGTGAGAAGCAACAGAAACCCTGTCTGTGACATGCAGTTACTTAATGAGATAACAAGACTGATGCTAACAGACAGGGTGGTTTAAAATCCTCTCAGGCTTAATCAAATCTTGACAAAGAGCAATGATAAGCAATCATGTAGCATGACGATAACAATGAAATAAGACAAAACAGATAACACAACCACCAATATTGAACTGAACCTGGGTCTGGGATGTCAAGGTGCTGAGCCTGAGATTTAAGCAGTACACTATGTACTTGTAAATAAAATAAAATAAATGAGAAGACGACAGAAGAGAAGAGAAGTGTTTCTATGTGAGAAACAACTTTTTTTAGATGAACTCAGCCAGCAGGTTGATGTTAAAGGCAGGCTAAAGATTTATGAAAATTCTCATTTATATTAGAGAAAAAAAATGTTCCTGTGTTTTTGTGTTGCAAAAGTGGCAAGAGTATAGCCTACATCCATACTGTTTTCATGTTCCTACGTTTGCACATTATTCATCACAACAGCAACACGTGACCCTTTTCCAGACGAAAAGAACATCTTGACTACCTAGTGGTTAATTCAACATTGGATAATGTTGCTGACCTTGTTGTCTAGCCCATTTTGGGCGGGAACCCCTTTTGGTGTTAGCACTATGTTATGCTTTAGTTTAGCTATTGAAAAATAGCAGATCTACAAGCTCATAGCGCGCCACCGAGTGGCGCGCTACGAGCTTGTATAGGTCTGCTATTTTTTGAAAAATCGAAGAACGACAGACATGGAAACATAGCTTTTTCAGAAAACTGTCAGGATGTAGAAGACATTTTTACAATCTGAGATGGTCAAAATGGGCTAGACTAACAGCTGTTGTGCAGTTACATTCTCCATTTTATAGTAGCAGTAGTTAGTATACTGTCTACAGGAGACAAGCTTTTATTTGAGCAATTTTTGACAGTTCCCACGTCTAGGGGCCGGTGTCCCATGGATGTACAAATGTACTGTAACATGCAGTGCTGTACTGCACTGTAACATGCAGTGCATGTCACTTGAGTAATATATTATATATATTTTTTTATTTCCTTTAGAGGATAGCCCCTTGAGATGTATCATCTCGTTTTAGAGGGGGTCCTCGGGCACAACACAATGAATACAGTACATAGACAAAACAATGAATACAGTACATAGACAACACAATGAATACAGTACATAGACAAAACAATGAATACAGTACATAGACAACACAATGAATACAGTACATAGACAACACAATGAATACAGTACATAGACAACACAATGAATACAGTACATAGACAACACAATGAATACAGTACATAGACAACACAATGAATACAGTACATAGACAACACAATGAATACAGTACATAGACAACACAATGAATACAGTACATAGACAAAACAATGAATACAGTACATAGACAACACAATGAATACAGTACATAGACAACACAATGAATACAGTACATAGACAACACAATGAATACAGTACATAGACAACACAATGAATACAGTACATAGACAACACAATGAATACAGTACATAGACAACACAATGAATACAGTACATAGACAACACAATGAATACAGTACATAGACAACACAATGAATACAGTACATAGACAACACAATGAATACAGTACATAGACAAAACAATGAATACAGTACATAGACAACACAATGAATACAGTACATAGACAACACAATGAATACAGTACATAGACAACACAGTGAATACAGTACATAGACAACACAATGAATACAGTACATAGACAACACAATGAATACAGTACATAGACAACACAGTGAATACAGTACATAGACAACACAATGAATACAGTACATAGACAACACAATGAATACAGTACATAGACAAAACAATGAATACAGTACATAGACAACACAATGAATACAGTACATAGACAACACAGTGAATACAGTACATAGACAACACAATGAATACAGTACATAGACAACACAATGAATACAGTACATAGACAACACAATGAATACAGTACATAGACAAAACAATGAATACAGTACATAGACAACACAATGAATACAGTACATAGACAACACAATGAATACAGTACATAGACAAAACAATGAATACAGTACATAGACAACACAATGAATACAGTACATAGACAACACAGTGAATACAGTACATAGACAACACAATGAATACAGTACATAGACAACACAATGAATACAGTACATAGACAACACAGTGAATACAGTACATAGACAACACAATGAATACAGTACATAGACAACACAATGAATACAGTACATAGACAAAACAATGAATACAGTACATAGACAACACAATGAATACAGTACATAGACAACACAGTGAATACAGTACATAGACAACACAATGAATACAGTACATAGACAACACAATGAATACAGTACATAGACAACACAATGAATACAGTACATAGACAACACAATGAATACAGTACATAGACAACACAGTGAATACAGTACATAGACAACACAATGAATACAGTACATAGACAACACAATGAATACAGTACATAGACAAAACAATGAATACAGTACATAGACAACACAATGAATACAGTACATAGACAACACAGTGAATACAGTACATAGACAACACAGTGAATACAGTACATAGACAACACAATGAATACAGTACATAGACAACACAATGAATACAGTACATAGACAAAACAATGAATACAGTACATAGACAACACAATGAATACAGTACATAGACAACACAATGAATACAGTACATAGACAACACAATGAATACAGTACATAGACAACACAATGAATACAGTACATAGACAACACAATGAATACAGTACATAGACAAAA
Source organism: Protomyctophum parallelum (assembly GCF_964188405.1). Taxonomy (NCBI): domain Eukaryota; kingdom Metazoa; phylum Chordata; class Actinopteri; order Myctophiformes; family Myctophidae; genus Protomyctophum; species Protomyctophum parallelum. The sequence continues at coordinate 17,220,023 of NC_139699.1, forward strand.
CAATGAATACAGTACATAGACAACACAATGAATACAGTACATAGACAACACAGTGAATACAGTACATAGACAACACAATGAATACAGTACATAGACAACACAATGAATACAGTACATAGACAACACAATGAATACAGTACATAGACAACACAATGAATACAGTACATAGACAACACAATGAATACAGTACATAGACAACACAATCAATACAGTACATAGACAACACAATGAATACAGTACATAGACAACACAATGAATACAGTACGTAGACAACACAATGAATACAGTACATAGACAACACAATGAATACAGTACATAGACAACACAATGAATACAGTACATAGACAACACAATGAATACAGTACATAGACAACACAATGAATACAGTACATAGACAACACAATGAATACAGTACATAGACAACACAATGAATACAGTACATAGACAAAACAATGAATACAGTACATAGACAACACAATGAATACAGTACATAGACAACACAATGAATACAGTACATAGACAACACAATGAATACAGTACATAGACAACACAATGAATACAGTACATAGACAACACAATGAATACAGTACATAGACAACACAATGAATACAGTACATAGACAACACAATGAATACAGTACATAGACAACACAATGAATACAGTACATAGACAACACAATGAATACAGTACATAGACAACACAATGAATACAGTACATAGACAACACAATGAATACAGTACATAGACAACACAATTAATACAGTACATAGACAACACAATGAATACAGTACGTAGACAACACAATGAATACAGTACATAGACAACACAATGAATACAGTACATAGACAACACAATGAATACAGTACATAGACAACACAATGAATACAGTACATAGACAACACAATGAATACAGTACGTAGACAACACAATACATTAAACATGTCGACACAGAACAATACACTTACATCAACAAAACATAGATGCTCTCCAAACCACTAAATCAAGACCAGAAGCAACTGCACTGAAACACCTGACAAAATACTAATAATAGTGATAATAATGAAAATAAAAAAATATATAAAGATAAAGATAAAGCTAAAAAGAATAATCAAGCCTTAAAGTACACACCTCTTTCCAAAAAAAATCAAAAACAAGTACAAATGGGTTTCAGGTCTACAAGCAAATAATGAGGGAAGACACTGGACAAACTGCTAATGAATTTGGACTATCCCGTCAAGTTAGAGCTATAGACTCTGAGAAGTGGATGTTTAATTAAGGGCCCATTTGTTTGCTCAGAGCTCTGTCCCAAATCAATAGTCACCTCTTACTGTAGGTAAACTCACTTTAGGTTGTTTCTGTGAGTTGCTGGTGATTCTTCCTTTGTGAATATAAGACGTTATAACTTGATCCGTGCTCACATCCTCTTAAGTTATATAGTCCCTTGCCTTTGAATTAAGAGCGGGCCTTAATTGTGTTAATTCCTTTTGATATTTTATAGATTTGTGTGTATCTACGATGTTCTTATAACTTGTCTTTTGAGCTGCAGTGTATAGAATGCCAGTGTATAGTCACTGGGAAGACCAGCACAGCAGCAGCAATACAGTAACATTAACTCCTCCCAAATGAGTATTATTGTTGAGCAGGTGCAGGATATGAGCTACGTAACAACACCCAGTCTCCTATTGTTGCCTGGCTTGATCTCTGTCCCTTTTTTAAGACCAAAGCAGAGAAGCAGTTCCTCCTGGAGGCAGAGATGAGCAGAGGGGAAAGTGTATATTATGGGTTCAGAATGCAGCCATCTGGACCCATTATGGAAGGGACGCAACTCTCCTCCATCGTGCACAAGATGAGTGAACGTTTATTCTGATATACAGTTCATACAGTTCTTTTCAGAGAACCCCCTCCCCCCCTCCCTCACCCAACAAACTGATTCCACTGCTCCTGCTTGTGTTGATTATTGTTTTAGTGCGGTAGAAACAATTGACTTGAACTTCAAAACTGGAACTTCCTGCCCTGTGTTGTTAGTTTTGGTGTTGGTCGCTCTCTGAGCTGCATGGAGCCATATCTGTTACTCTGTGATGTTTTGTTACACAGTCTACTCTACTCTACTGTATAACAAATCACCACAATATTTTAGCCCACACACAGAACTGAGCCAGCCAGATCTCACATAAATTACGTGATTGCCTTTCACAGAGAAAGGCAATCTCAGGCCAGACTGCATTTAACTGTCTAGAGTCTCTGGACTAGAGTCTAGACAGTGTGGAGACTAGAGAGGTACTGTTGTTAATGGGACATTTCAACCGTGGTTGAAAAAAACTAAAGTTGTCTTTTAAGCTACTTAAATCTATGAAAAGATTGGAAAATCTATTTTACTATGTCCAGCTTTGAGGGTGTGTGTAAATGTAACAGAGTTTAGTGGGTTCCACTTGCTCCATCAGTAATGACATTTCTTATTGGTTAGTGGGCGGCACCCATTGAATAACACTGGTGTCCACGTTTAGAGTGGTGTCAGTCTAACATGAGACATGCCCATGGTAAGATGTGATCCTCAGTCTAACATGAGACATGCCCATGGTAAGATGTGTTCCTCAGTCTAACATGAGACATGCACATGAGGTAAGATGTGTTCCTCAGCACACTATCATCATCATCATATCATCATCATCATATCATATCATAACAAGAGTCTGTATGTTTACTGTGATACTGTGATGAATACTAGTTGTTCTAAACATGCTCCTGGTCACACTGTTAATTCTATTATAGACGTGCTGAGGATTGGGTTACACAGACAGAAACTGACCAGATACGTCTGTGTATTTAGGTACATTGTGTTGTTATTTCCTTGAAATCTGTGTTGTATGTTTATTGATTGGTGTCAGTCTAACATGAGACATGCCCATGACGTGCTGAGGATTGGGTGTGTTACACAGACAGAAACTGACCAGATACGTCTGTGTATTTACCAGATTAAACTGTCAACAAAGAGAGAAGTCGTCCGGAACTTCATTATTCCACAACACAACGCAGATCACACGTTACATAAACACAAACATTGTCCTAACACCAACATTGAATGCCGTTGACAATGAATGGCCAGTTTTGAGTGTTTGTGCAAACACAAACATTATAATGAATTGCATTTTTATAGCGCTTTTTCAAGTGCTCAAAGCACTTTACAATGGTTCATTCATTCATACATTGGGAGGTGAAGCGGCGAACAGTCGACGCCAGCGTCCTCACTTCCCACATTCACACCAAGCTCACACCGACCAACTCATTGGAGGCAATGTAGGGTTCAGTGTCTTGCCCAAGGACACTTCGAACCGCCAACCCATGGATCATTGGACGACCTGCTCTACCTCCTGAGCCACAGCCGCCCTGACCCGCTCTCAAACATTGAAAGCCATTGACAATGAATGGCCAGTTTTGAGTGTTTGTGCAAACACAAACATTGGATGTCATTGAGTGTTAATTATTGTGTAAAACACAATTTGTACACAAACATTGAAGGCAAAAGTGAGGACGCAAATTGTGATTGGCTGGAATGAGATGAAGTATGATAATTGTGTTTTGTTTTTATATTTTAGTTTGTTTAATTTTGTATTAACCGCTATGTGTTTACCTTGATGTTTATATTTTAATCCTTGCATCAGTGTTAACCAATAATAATATAACCATTTCATATTTTCTGCCGTTCTCATTGGAGTCCCCACAGAAACATAACTGAATGTCCCTCTTTGTGCACAGCCCATTGTTTCAAGAGCATTCATTTGTTTAAAATGCGTGCAAGCCCAGCAGCATAGACCAACAATTAGGTCAGACACTGTTCAATGTTGTGACCATCTCATATTGCTTTCTCGCAATGAGGAATAGGAGAAAATATGAACCCAATGCATTGTAGATGCAATGGAAGCTTGAATGTGCTGTTTTGCAGTTGATGCACTAATCGTATAACCATAAATAAGAATGATAGGCTAACTCTTAGACACTAAATGGCAATTATTTTACATTGGGAAGGCAGCACAAGCATGTTTGCTCTGAGTCAAAGCGATTAAGAATGAAGTAGTCAGGCGAATTTCCCCTTATTCACTCCCACTCCCACTCACATGACCTCGCCCAATGATTAATTCCTGGCTAAATAGTTTTCAGGGTCAACATTTAGGCTAACCAGCACCCCCGAGATTTAGCTGCCATGCACACAAGCGATTGGAGTCTTCCTGGGCCTTGGCATGCATTGCCTCCCCACCACTTTTAATGAGGTTTGTCATGGGCGTTGGATCCAGTGAATGCATCCGGACACTCTGCCAAACTCTGCTGTCAATATATGAGGGCAGCTTCCCATGAAAAAGGCATACAAAACCATGGACGGGACGGGACAGGTACACACCATTCTACCTCATCATCAGTCTGTGCAATATGCGTTAAATGTTTGTATTTTGTGTTTTGTATAGAGTATTATGTCTTTTGTTTTAAATGCACTGAGCTGGTTTGCAAATCAATTTAGTTGTCTCGTACAATGACAATAAAGATATTCTGATTCTGATTCTGAAGGAGTAGGGCTGGGGTTTGTGTTTATTATTGTCTCCACCAGGCCGAAGGCATGTGGGGAGAGTATGTTTTGCACTCCGTCCGTCCGCGTGTCCGTCCGTGTGTCCGTGTGTCCGTGTGTCCGTGAACAGCTAATCTCGGCCACCGTTAACCCGGTCGATGCCATATTTTGCACACACACTCCCTGGATGCCAACCATGAACCTCTGCCCCAAACTTTCCAGAACGGCCTGTTATAGCGCCACCAGGAGGCCGCTTTGTGCAAAACAAGTTTTTCGATGCCATATTTTGCACACACACTCCCTGGATGCCAACCATGAACCTCTGCCCCAAACTTTCCAGAACGGCCTGTTATAGCGCCACCAGGAGGCCGCTTTGTGCAAAACAAGTTTTTGCACAGTACACCTACAGATTTTGTCCAAACATCACGCAAATTGGTACACAGTCTCTCTAGAGCCATTCAACGAAACGGGTCTTTCAGATTTATCAGACTCCATCCTGATTGGTTAAGATTGGCTTCCAAAGTTCACAGGAGTGCTCAGTTTCAAACAAAATGCTGCAAATCATGAACACATCGCGTGATTTCCGTGAAATTGTGCACCCACATTCCCACTAGGCCGAGGACGAAATGCCACATGAACAATTTCAACTCAGCCTCAAGGTGGCGCTATAACTGGCTGAAAAGTGTTTTTACCTCTAACTGCACGGATCTGTGGATAACCTGGTGGAGACCTGTGCCCGGAAGGGCACTTTTTCTAGTTATGATATTATTTTTGAGGGGCGCTAGCCAGCCCCTCCTATACAGCTTTTGTCCCCACACGTCTCATATTTGACAATGAAAGGAGAAATTAGGTCAACTGTCCATCAAATATGACGTAAATCTGTGGCAACACAAACCACTGACAATGAAGGGAAAATGTATGTAAGTCATATGTAGACGTCGAGCTAATTGGCTAACCAATCACATACATTCAGTTGTTAATGAGATGATGTATGATGATGTATAATGATAAGAGCGCCCCTCAATTCAATAGGTGTGATTTATTTTATATATACTTAATAAAATAAAAATCACACCTGTGTGAAGTGAGGGGCGCTCTTATCATCTCTTTCCGGCCAATCACATTTTGCGTCCTCACCTTTGTCTTCAATGTTTGTGTTTACACAAACACTCAAAACAGGCCAGGCATTGTCAATGACAAGTAATCCAGCGATAGTTAATTTTGATACAGAAGGCAGGAGGCTATCTAATTAGCCCTATCTCTTCCCGGACCGCCCCATGATACAGTATGTGTTATTGTCTCCACCAGGCCGAAGGCATGTGGGGAGAGTATGTTTTGCACTCCGTCCGTCCGTCCGTGTGTCCGTGTGTCCGTGAACAGCTAATCTCGGCCACCGTTAACCCGGTCGATGCCATATTTTGCACACACACTCCCTGGATGCCAACCATGAACCTCTGCCCCAAACTTTCCAGAACGGCCTGTTATAGCGCCACCAGGAGGCCGCTTTGTGCAAAACAAGTTTTTGCACAGTACACCTACAGATTTTGTCCAAACATCACGCAAATTGGTACACAGTCTCTCTAGAGCCATTCAACGAAACGGGTCTTTCAGATTTATCAGACTCCATCCTGATTGGTTAAGATTGGCTTCCAAAGTTCACAGGAGTGCTCAGTTTCAAACAAAATGCTGCAAATCATGAACACATCGCGTGATTTCCGTGAAATTGTGCACCCACATTCCCACTAGGCCGAGGACGAAATGCCACATGAACAATTTCAACTCAGCCTCAAGGTGGCGCTATAACTGGCCGAAAAGTGTTTTTACCTCTAACTGCACGGATCTGTGGATAACCTGGTGGAGACCTGTGCCCAGAAGGGCACTTTTTCTAGTCTGGTTCTGAAATGGGTGATTCGGTGATAATGTGATCTATGGATTGTTCTATATGTGTTATGTATCATAAAAAACACAACTAGGAGGAAGGAAGGGGAGAGAGGCTGTGTTATTCTCCATAAAGACATGTGATCAGATCTACTGTAGGGGGGGGGGGGAGGCTGTTATTCTCCATAAAGACATGTGATCAGATCTACTGTAGGGGGGGGGGGAGGCTGTTATTCTCCATAAAGACATGTGATCAGATCTACTGTAGGGGGGGGGGGAGGCTGTTATTCTCCATAAAGACATGTGATCAGATCTACTGTAGGGGGGGGGGAGGCTGTTATTCTCCATAAAGACATGTGATCAGATCTACTGTAGGGGGGGGGGGGAGGCTGTTATTCTCCATAAAGACATGTGATCAGATCTACTGTAGGGGGGGGGGGAGGCTGTTATTCTCCATAAAGACATGTGATCAGATCTACTGTAGGGGGGGGGGGGAGGCTGTTATTCTCCATAAAGACATGTGATCAGATCTACTGTAGGGGGGGGGGGAGGCTGTTATTCTCCATAAAGACATGTGATCAGATCTACTGTAGGGGGGGGGGGGAGGCTGTTATTCTCCATAAAGACATGTGATCAGATCTACTGTAGGGGGGGGGGAGGCTGTTATTCTCCATAAAGACATGTGATCAGATCTACTGTAGGGGGGGGGGGGGGAGGCTGTTATTCTCCATAAAGACATGTGATCAGATCTACTGTAGGGGGGGGGGGGGGCTGTTATTCTCCATAAAGACATGTGATCAGATCTACTGTAGGGGGGGGGGGGGAGGCTGTTATTCTCCATAAAGACATGTGATCAGATCTACTGTAGGGGGGGGGGGGGGGGAGGCTGTTATTCTCCATAAAGACATGTGATCAGATCTACTGTAGGGGGGGGGGGAGGCTGTTATTCTCCATAAAGACATGTGATCAGATCTACTGTAGGGGGGGGGGGAGGCTGTTATTCTCCATAAAGACATGTGATCAGATCTACTGTAGGGGGGGGGGGGAGGCTGTTATTCTCCATAAAGACATGTGATCAGATCTACTGTAGGGGGGGGGGGGGGGGGGGGGAGGCTGTTATTCTCCATGAGGACATGTGATCAGATCTACTGTAGGGGGGGGGGAGGCTGTTATTCTCCATAAAGACATGTGATCAGATCTACTGTAGGGGGGGGGGGAGGCTGTTATTCTCCATAAAGACATGTGATCAGATCTACTGTAGGGGGGGGGGGGAGGCTGTTATTCTCCATAAAGACATGTGATCAGATCTACTGTAGGGGGGGGGGGAGGCTGTTATTCTCCATAAAGACATGTGATCAGATCTACTGTAGGGGGGGGGGGGGAGGCTGTTATTCTCCATAAAGACATGTGATCAGATCTACTGTAGGGGGGGGGGGGGGGTGTTATTCTCCATAAAGACATGTGATCAGATCTAATGTAGGGGGGGGGGGGGAGGCTGTTATTCTCCATAAAGACATGTGATCAGATCTACTGTAGGGGGGGGGGGGAGGCTGTTATTCTCCATAAAGACATGTGATCAGATCTAATGTAGGGGGGGGGGGGGGCTGTTATTCTCCATAAAGACATGTGATCAGATCTACTGTAGGGGGGGGGGGAGGCTGTTATTCTCCATAAAGACATGTGATCAGATCTACTGTAGGGGGGGGGGGGGGGGGCTGTTATTCTCCATAAAGACATGTGATCAGATCTACTGTAGGGGGGGGGGGGGCTGTTATTCTCCATAAAGACATGTGATCAGATCTACTGTAGGGGGGGGGGGGAGGCTGTTATTCTCCATAAAGACATGTGATCAGATCTACTGTAGGGGGGGGGGGGAGGCTGTTATTCTCCATAAAGACATGTGATCAGATCTACTGTAGGGGGGGGGGGGGAGGCTGTTATTCTCCATAAAGACATGTGATCAGATCTACTGTAGGGGGGGGGGGGAGGCTGTTATTCTCCATAAAGACATGTGATCAGATCTACTGTAGGGGGGGGGGGGGGGCTGTTATTCTCCATAAAGACATGTGATCAGATCTACTGTAGGGGGGGGGGGGGGGCTGTTATTCTCCATAAAGACATGTGATCAGATCTACTGTAGGGGGGGGGGGAGGCTGTTATTCTCCATAAAGACATGTGATCAGATCTACTGTAGGGGGGGGGGAGGCTGTTATTCTCCATAAAGACATGTGATCAGATCTACTGTAGGGGGGGGGGAGGCTGTTATTCTCCATAAAGACATGTGATCAGATCTACTGTAGGGGGGGGGGAGGCTGTTATTCTCCATAAAGACATGTGATCAGATCTACTGTAGGGGGGGGGGGGGGGGGGCTGTTATTCTCCATAAAGACATGTGATCAGATCTACTGTAGGGGGGGGGGGAGGCTGTTATTCTCCATAAAGACATGTGATCAGATCTACTGTAGGGGGGGGGGGGGAGGCTGTTATTCTCCATAAAGACATGTGATCAGATCTACTGTAGGGGGGGGGAGGCTGTTATTCTCCATAAAGACATGTGATCAGATCTACTGTAGGGGGGGGGGGGGAGGCTGTTATTCTCCATAAAGACATGTGATCAGATCTACTGTAGGGGGGGGGGGGGGGCTGTTATTCTCCATAAAGACATGTGATCAGATCTACTGTAGGGGGGGGGGGGAGGCTGTTATTCTCCATAAAGACATGTGATCAGATCTACTGTAGGGGGGGGGGGGGAGGCTGTTATTCTCCATAAAGACATGTGATCAGATCTACTGTAGGGGGGGGGGGAGGCTGTTATTCTCCATAAAGACATGTGATCAGATCTACTGTAGGGGGGGGGGGGGAGGCTGTTATTCTCCATAAAGACATGTGATCAGATCTACTGTAGGGGGGGGGGGGGGGCTGTTATTCTCCATAAAGACATGTGATCAGATCTACTGTAGGGGGGGGGGGGGGGGGGCTGTTATTCTCCATAAAGACATGTGATCAGATCTACTGTAGGGGGGGGGGGGGGAGGCTGTTATTCTCCATAAAGACATGTGATCAGATCTACTGTAGGGGGGGGGGGGAGGCTGTTATTCTCCATAAAGACATGTGATCAGATCTACTGTAGGGGGGGGGGGGGGAGGCTGTTATCCTCCATAAAGACATGTGATCAGATCTACTGTAGGGGGGGGGGGGGGCTGTTATTCTCCATAAAGACATGTGATCAGATCTACTGTAGGGGGGGGGGGGGCTGTTATTCTCCATAAAGACATGTGATCAGATCTACTGTAGGGGGGGGGGGGGCTGTTATTCTCCATAAAGACATGTGATCAGATCTACTGTAGGGGGGGGGGGAGAGGCTGTTATTCTCCATAAAGACATGTGATCAGATCTACTGTAGGGGGGGGGGAGGCTGTTATTCTCCATAAAGACATGTGATCAGATCTACTGTAGGGGGGGGGGGGAGGCTGTTATTCTCCATGAGGACATGTGATCAGATCTACTGTAGGGGGGGGGGGAGGCTGTTATTCTCCATAAAGACATGTGATCAGATCTACTGTAGGGGGGGGGAGGCTGTTATTCTCCATAAAGACATGTGATCAGATCTACTGTAGGGGGGGGGAGGCTGTTATTCTCCATAAAGACATGTGATCAGATCTACTGTAGGGGGGGGGGGGGGGGGGGAGGCTGTTATTCTCCATAAAGACATGTGATCAGATCTACTGTAGGGGGGGGGGGGGGGAGGCTGTTATTCTCCATGAGGACATGTGATCAGATCTACTGTAGGGGGGGGGGGCTGTTATTCTCCATAAAGACATGTGATCAGATCTACTGTAGGGGGGGGGGGGCTGTTATTCTCCATAAAGACATGTGATCAGATCTACTGTAGGGGGGGGGGGGCTGTTATTCTCCATAAAGACATGTGATCAGATCTACTGTAGGGGGGGGGAGAGGCTGTTATTCTCCATAAAGACATGTGATCAGATCTACTGTAGGGGGGGGGAGGCTGTTATTCTCCATAAAGACATGTGATCAGATCTACTGTAGGGGGGGGGGGGGAGGCTGTTATTCTCCATGAGGACATGTGATCAGATCTACTGTAGGGGGGGGGGGGAGGCTGTTATTCTCCATAAAGACATGTGATCAGATCTACTGTAGGGGGGGGGGGGGGGGAGGCTGTTATTCTCCATAAAGACATGTGATCAGATCTACTGTAGGGGGGGGGGGGGGGGAGGCTGTTATTCTCCATGAGGACATGTGATCAGATCTACTGTAGGGGGGGGGAGGCTGTTATTCTCCATAAAGACATGTGATCAGATCTACTGTAGGGGGGGGGGGGGGGGGAGGCTGTTATTCTCCATAAAGACATGTGATCAGATCTAATGTAGGGGGGGGGGGGGGGGCTGTTATTCTCCATAAAGACATGTGATCAGATCTACTGTAGGGGGGGGGGGGCTGTTATTCTCCATAAAGACATGTGATCAGATCTACTGTAGGGGGGGGGGGCTGTTATTCTCCATAAAGACATGTGATCAGATCTACTGTAGGGGGGGGGGGGGGGAGGCTGTTATTCTCCATAAAGACATGTGATCAGATCTAATGTAGGGGGGGGGGGGCTGTTATTCTCCATAAAGACATGTGATCAGGCAGAGATCTACTGTAGGGGGGGGGGGGGGGGGGAGGCTGTTATTCTCCATAAAGACATGTGATCAGATCTAATGTAGGGGGGGGAGAGGCTGTGTTATTCTCCATAAAGACATGTGATCAGGCAGAGATCTACTGTAGGGGGGGAGAGGCTGTGTTATTCTCCATAAAGACATGTGATCAGATCTACTGTAGGGGGGGAGAGGCTGTGTTATTCTCCATAAAGACATGTGATCAGGCAGAGATCTACTGTAGGGGGGGGGGGGGGGGTAGTGCTATCATACAGAAGGAATCTGTCCCCAAATGATCTATCCTATTTTTCATATAGAATGATATAACCCCCTTCACATACGTGGAATGGATTCAAACAGCCATAATGCTGGGCAGGAGGCTGCTAGTCCAATTATGGAAATCAGCCCACGTACCATCAATCACAGAATGGCATAACTTACTAAACAAACAGTACAGTATATATCTCTAAGAATGGAAGGATCTCCTAGTATAAATAAACGGATATCAAGAGGGATATCTTGACCAATGATTCTCTCAATGAAATCATGTATTTGTGTCAAAACCAAAAAACCATTGGATGTAGCCTCCCTACACTTTCCTCACTCTATTCCACCAGAATAATTAGGAAGGCAAATAAAATCATTGCAGACAACTCCCATCCTGCACATCACCTCTTCAATCTCCTCCCATCAGGCAGGAGATATAGAAGTATCAAGAGCTCAACATCTCGCTTCAGGGATAGCACTTACCTCGTAGCCATTAGACATCTGAACTCATAGAAATATGCATATAGCATAGAATGTAATTTCCTATGCTGCTGGTTTTTGTATTGTACTGTCCTTCTTGTTTAACTTGTTGACATGGCAAATACATTATTTAATCTTGAATTACCTAGTATGTTCTGTTTCTGTAAAAGTAGTAGTGCATGTATTTTTTCCCATACCATTTGCAGAGCACTAGTAGTGCTGACTTTCTCCAGCAACATGGAGTAGTAGAGCGATGCTTCGTGACCCCTAATAATAATAATAATTACCCCTAGTACCCCTAGTAATAATAATTACCCCTAGTACCCCTAGTAATAATAGAAGACTCGGGCTGTATTTTGCGTGTCTTAACCAGGTCTTATTCCCTAACTTGAGTAAACTAAAGACCTGGAGGCGTGATCAATGCTCTTTGGCCACTCAGAATAGCCAAAGGGCATTGATCACGCCTCCAGGTCTTTAGTTTACTCAAGTTAGGGAATAAGACCTGGTACTTAAGACACAAAATACAGCCCGGAGTCTTCCCATTCTGAGGGACCATGGAGCTTCTATAGACACAGCTTCCTTCACTTGTGGCGTGTGTGTCACTGTGCAATTCCATTCTGCTAACTATACAATACAGTAGAGCGGACAAGGACAAGTGCTGCCTGTCATTATGTCAGTCTCTATGACAACACAACACGCCTGTGACAAAGGCATTATTATCACTGTACATGACTACGGTTACACTCCACTGCTGCTGCAACAGTACTATCATGTACTAACATGATTGATATTTGCAGGTGATTCTATATCTGCAGCAAGAAGCATCTGCCTCATTTTGCACAAAAACAATGTCATCTATATCTACACATTTACACAAAGCTTATCCATCCAGTATGTACATGAGGTTAGACATAAGGTGCATAAGAATAGCAGTAGATAATATATACTGTACAGTAACAGTACATGACATCAACATTAGGTGCAACAAGATTATCAGCGCGTTGTACATGTACCATTCTGACCTGAGATCAGATTCTAAAAATGTCTTCTAAATCCTGACAGTTTTCTGAAAAAGCTATGTTTCTATGTCAGTCGTTCTTTGATTTTTCTAAAATAGCAGACCTACAAGCTCGTAGCGCGCCACTCGGTGGCGCGCTATGAGCTTGTAGGTCTGATATTTTTCGATAGCTAAAGCACAACATAATGCTAACACCAAAAGGGGTTCCCGCCCAAAATGGGTTAAGGTGCAGAGTATCAGCGCATGTCAGGTTCAACCACAATGTCCAGAAAAAGGTAACTTTCACTGGTATAATCCACAGGTACAATAGGTCCAAAAGTCCAAGGCCAGCCTGGTAACCGTCAAAATATGCACAGGAAACATTGCCAAATTCTATGACATATTAAGTTAAGTTAGCCTAACTGTAGTGCAAGCAGTTCACCCAAAAATCTATTATCGCATTCCATAAGCCAGTACTTTGATGACCGCCGGGTCATTAAATGATTGCGTGAAAATGGTAAATGGTAAATGGTGCATTTATATAGCGCCTTTATCCAAGGCGCTTTACAGAGATTGTGCATTACATTCACCCATTCATACACCGATGGCAGCGGAAACCATGCAAGGCACCAACTAGCACAACGGGAGCAATTAGGGGTTCAGTGTCTTGCTCAAGGACACTTCGACAGTAACTCTGGGGGAGCCCGGGTTCGAACTGGCAACCTTCGGTTACCATCCAGGCACTCTACCCCTGAGCCACCGCCGCCCCGTGGAACTACTCCATTAAGCCACATAGTGCTATAGTATTGTGCCAATGGATAAAACTGAAGGCTGAAACCTTTGTGCTAAAATGTGTTTGCAGAAATAGGTGGATTGAGTGAAGTTTGCGTCAATGTGCTTGGTGAAAAAAGAAGAAGAAAAAAAAGGAGACATTGACTGATATACTGTATGGGCTATGAAGGCGTGAGGCGAGTGTGAAACATGGGAGATAACCCATCCGCCATCTGCCTCAGAATGTGCACGAACGACAAACAACAGATTACAACGTACTGTATCCTGGAAATTCACATATCACCTCCTCTAAAATAATCACCTCCTCAATAATCATGATCTAAAATCACTAATCATTGTGACGATTTTATCATAAGGAATCAATGGCACTGCCCTCTCCTGGTTCACATCCTACCATTCCGACATACATCAATTCAGACCACATCAGCCCAGTCCTCCACAACCTTCAATGGTTCCCGATTCAAGATTCAATAATTTATTTGCCATGTCAACAAGTTGATAGGAATTTGTCTTGGTTCATACTCAACATATACAGACAACCATAGATACACAAACAAGAAGGACAATACAATACAAAAACCAGCAGCATATGAAATTACATTCAGTTTTTTTAAAGTGCTATATGCATATTTCTACGAGTTCAGATGTCTAATGGCTACGAGGTAAGTGCTATCTCTGAAGAGAGATGTTGAGCTCTTGATACTTCTATATCTCCTGCCTGATGGGAGGAGATTGAAGAGGTGATGTGCAGGATGGGAGTTGTCTGCAATGATTTTATTTGCCTTCCTAATTATTCTGGTGGAATAGAGTGAGGAAAGTGTAGGGAGGCTACATCCAATGTTTTTTGATGCGCGACGTACTACTCTTTCCAGCTTTGATTTGTCTTGAGAGGTTGTGTGACCAAACCAGACAAGCATAGAGAAGCTCACCACCTACAAGTCTCTCAACAACCTCTCTGACCTCCTCCAACACCACGCCCCCTCCCGCTCCCCCCAAGCCTCTGGAACTCACTCTGACCTCACAGCAGAGCCGCCCCACCCCTTATCGTGTTCAAAGCCTCCCTCGAGACCCACCTCTTCAGACTTGCTTTCCCCGCCTAACTCTAATCAAATCTCCCTTTCTGCCTTTTATTATTAACTTATGTTTTATTCTTTCTTTGCAAAAAAAATCACCTTTTAACTATTTTCTCTTCTAATAAAGTTTATTTTGAATTGTTTTGAAAAGTGACTTTGGGTACTAAGAAAAGCGCTACAGTATATAAGTCTGATGTATTATTATTATTATTATTATTGTGACCGAAGGTCGCATTTAACTATGGAATCGAGCATTTCCCGTCAGTGTGTCGGGCACCATATAGAGCGTCGCAGTCCCACCCCCTTTCAGAACGACGAGTGGCCCAGGAAATGATTCTCCATTCATTTTCTCCATAGGCTTTTTAAAAAGTATTTATTTAAAGACGGTTACGCCGCGGACAAAGCCAACTCGGATCGTGACAAATCATGACAACAAAGAAGAAAATAAAGGCAGGATACAACACTAATTGTTTTGTTTTTCTTCTTACTAATTATTTGATCGGCCCAAAACATTGTAATTATTGTCATGATTTGTCACGATCCGAGTTGGCTTTGTCCGCGGCGTAACCGTCTTTAAATAAATACTTTTTGAAAAGCCTATGGAGAAAATGAATGGAGAATCATTTCCTGGGCCACTCGTCGTTCTGAAAGGGGGCGGGACTGCGACGCTCTATTTCAGGGGTACCCAACTGGCGGACCGCGGTCCGCGACCGGACCGCGGACCACCTCTTTGCGGACCAAAAAAAAAAAAAAAAAACATATATTTTTTTTTTGTTAATAATATAAATAACATCAGATGGTACATTTCTCATGTGAAATTGCTGCAAAGGCCCCCAAAATGTCCCCTAAGGGCCCCCAAAATTATGGCGCGCGCTATGCGCGCGCGCAGTGTGGCCTGCCAGGGTGTATAACTCCCGGCCTGATTTGGAGTTCCACTCCGGGCCTGCACTCTGCACCCCATTATTGGTTGGGTGGAAGGCGATCTGATTTGTATAAGCTTGACCATACTAAACGGGCATAGAACCCCACTCTCCGATGGACGCCGCGCATGGGACCGGACCTCGGTCTTATTCAAAAAATTATTTGTGGACCTTCATCATTTCTAGTTGAGGACCCCTGCTCTATTTGGTGCCCAGGTCCCGGACATCATGTGACATCATCAGGGATGGAGATGTGGAGACCCTGATGATCCCGGGCACCGCCAACTCAGCGTACTGTATGAGTAGCAGGGTTTGATGTCGTGCAGTTAAGTACTGCATGGGAGCTGATGGAAGGTGTTGCGTTCCATCTCCCAGAGGTCTAGCGCATTGAAACGGGGATAGACTCCCACACCCTGGCTGATACCGACAATAAGCCTCTTATTATTTATCTACTGTACAACGATAGTTTCTTACCTCCTCCAGGGCCCAAAGGGAGTCGACTACCGGCTTGATCTTCTCTTGGTTGTAAAGTGAAAAGAGTCTATCCATCACCGTCCTCACAAGGCCACATCTTCCCTGCTTGAAGAGGAGATGCAGGAGCGAGAATCCGGCGATGACTTTGTTCTCCTCATATAGTTTAATAGGGTTCACCTTCTCCACCTGCCACCACTACAGGCAAACAAAAGGCACACACATTATTCATCATCAGGGAATCCAATTTGTCTCTCAGTGTCATGACATGTTCATCATCTGTTCTTCTAATGTTGATAAGACACATTTGCATCTCAGACTCACAGATTTTGCAAAGCTGAAGAAACTCTTTGTTTCCCCAGTTACCATATTAGATGCACCTGAAAAGAAAAAGACAGAAAAAAAGAGTAAAAATCATGATAGCTAAAAGGTTAGAAGGGATTATTGGCACTTTAGACCTTTAGTACTGTCCAAGCATGCACTGGCACATATTAATCACAATAATGAATTCATGTCTAGTCTGTAATGATATTAATGAATTCAGAATCCAACGGATGCGAGACATTGCATATCATTTCACATGTGTGATAGGAATTTAAAAGAAATTAGCCAATGACAAAATCTAAGAGGAAACCAGAAATGTGATGGTCACCACAGGTCACAAATCTATTACAATTATCAAATGAATTCCCAGCACTGTCATAATTATGGGAGACTTGAGAGATTCAAGATTCAATTTATTTGCCATGTCAACAAGTTGATAGGAATTTGTCTTGGTTCATACTCAACATATACAGACAACAAGAGGATGAAACATTTGTGCCAAATGTGAGTAGAAAATAGCCTATTGCTTTTCGGAGTTTAAAGGACCACTTAACCACTTTTCAACCTATCTTCATATAATAGGTCCTCACTAATAATCATGATAAAATGGCACAATCTTTTTCTACTCAGTCTGTGTCTCATAGGAGGGATGTGGGCAGTTTAGAAACAGTCTTCCAGTGACATTATCATTAGGCAGATTATTTTTTAAACAAGATCTTTTTACAAAAAAATATTTTCATTATCGTGAGAACGATGGCTTCCATTTTCACATTGCAACTTTTCAGGACAAGAAAGCCTGCAGTTTTTATTAGCTTGTATTCCCCATCGATGATGTCACTGGAAGACGGTTTCTGAACTGCCCACAGCCCTCCTATGAGACACAGACCGAGTAGGAAAAGAATAGCGCAATTTTTTCATGATTATTAGTGAGGACCTATTATATGAAGATAGGTTGAAAAGTGGTGAAATGGTCCTAACCTTTTCAACCCCACGGGGGTCCGGGAGGGAAAATCTAAAATATCGGAGTTGGAACCTGAGACCTTGACCAGCCCCATTTACCCGCTGAGAGCTGTTCATGAGGTGGACAGAATCTAGCCCCCGCCGCCGGGGGATTGGGGCTCAGGAGGCTTAGTAGGCTATGTGACCAAAGTTTGACTAAAACATAGCAAGTCATGGCATGTTTGGAATAAACAGATTTAAATAATGTTTGAGGTGAGTATAATCCCCACCATAGAGGATGTATGTTCCCAGTGGTTTCAGCAAACCCAGTCCTTTTCCGGTGTTCTCGCCACACAAGCAATCCAAAACAATATCCACTCCCTCTGGAGAGATCCTAGAATTATTAAGAAAGAAATAATAATAATAATAATAATTCACATACAGAATTTGTGTGAAAATGTATTCAAGACACGTCAACATGAATAAGTATTAATGTATAATTTATTTTCTATCAATTACACACCCAATGGAGCACTGAATTATTTCATTCATTTTTTTCTCACATTCCTGAGCCAATAAGACTCAATGGAGACTCTTTGAGTCTCCTACCAGAGCCGCTGCCAGTCATCAAAATATTGGCTCAAGAATCCAACAAAAATGTAAAGAAAATCTCCATGAATTAAAGTATCCATGGGGTGAGAATTAAACCGTCATTTTGGGAGAGAACTATCCCTTTAAGATACAAACAAGTCTGTCATTAATTAAGCTCCATTGACTCCATGCACTGGCACATATTAATCACAATAATGAATTCATGTCTAGTCTGTAATGATATTAATGAATTCAGAATCCAACGGATGCGAGACATCATGTGTGATAGGAATTTAAAAGAAATTAGCCAATGACAAAATCTAAGAGGAAACCAGAAATGTACTGACATTGTGATATGTGGGTAGACACTAGACAGCAACAGTAAGTAAAATAAAAATAACACCCGTGGGAAGTGAGGAGGCTGAATTTAAAGTTCTAATAATATCACTCAAAGTGATGGCCTTTAATTCTGTCAGTGGAGCAGCTCTTGGTAGTATATGAGATAATTGTTTTCTTATTTCTTTTTTCTTTTTTTTCTATTTGCATCCTGCGAAAATAGTTGATCTACAAGCTCACACTGCATCAGAGAGCTTGTAGAGCTTATGGGCTTGTAGAGGCTAAAGGCCTATTCATAGTCTGGATTTTCGGTGGTGAGGTGACCACCGCTCCGGTGGTGAGCTGACCACCGGAGCTGAAATAACGTTGAGCGGTGGTGAGTAAAAACAGAGAGAAGGGCTGGAGTGGTGGCGGTGGTTTGCTCTTCACCGCGGCTCGTGACGTCATGTTGTAGTTCGGTGGTCACCTAACCACCGTAAATCCAGACTATGTATGAGCCTTAAAGGTTAGTTGGAGGAGCGTGTTTGAGACTGAAACGGTCTGGTTCCCGGACAGGCTACTTACCCTACCCCTCCCCCCGCCCCACTGAAGTGCCCTAGAGCAAGGCACTGAACCCCTAACTGCTGCAGTGGACCTGCTCGTGGCCAACAGTATAAAGACAGTGGTTGTACTGGGCAGTGTTTGTGTGTGTGTGTGTGTGTGTGTTCATGCGTGTGTGTGTGTGTGTGTGTGCATTCGTGCGTGCGTGTATATCAATGTGAAGAGGGCATTCCTGAAAAGGATAATTTGTTCTCAGCGAACCTCCTCCGCGTAAATAAAGGTAAACAAAACAAAAAAACACAGATAGATTTTAGCTTTTTGATGTACAACAAAGTATATAGTGGTTAAGGTACTAATGTGAAAGAATGAAAGGCATGTAATGATCGGGGGGGTCCTAATTCCTTACTTTCTGAATTGAGGCCTTGAGGCACAAGGCTGCTTGGCTAAACTGCTTGGCGGTCTTGTGATGGCCATGGTATTCGCCTATTGTAAAAAGACCAATTTAATTTTACTTTGCTCTTGATCCTCAGAAGAATGTGTGGGCCAAAGAGATAAAACTGTGTATTAACCTACGGCAACAGTAAAAGTAAAAATAAAAATCACACCCGTGTGAAGTGAGGGGCGCTCTTATCATCATACATCATGTCATTCTGGACAATCACAATTTGGGTGCTCACTTTTGTCGTCAATGTTTTGTGTTTACACAATGTTTGTGTTTACACAGTTTTGTCTTTAATGTTTGTGTTTACACAGTTTTGTCTTTCATGTTTGTGTTTACACAGTTTTGTCTTTCATGTTTGTGTTTACACAATGTTTGTGTTTACACAGTTTTGTCTTTCATGTTTGTGTTTACACAAATCCTCAAAGCTGGACATAGGAGGGGTTGGCGCCCCTCAAAAAGAAAGAACACTTACCATTTATTCTTACACTTACACTGCGTGTGCGTGTGTGTGTGTGCAACACTAGCCACATTAATATCAGCACAAGTAAGATGTATTAGTGTTTTTTTAATTTGAGGATTCCATCAGTGATTGTTACAAACAAAATAAATGAGAAGACATCTACTCATAACTTAGGAACCTATTTATAGCCTATATAAAAGTTACAAAATGTTCCAGCAAATTGGTTCGTGAATGTGGATATGACTATTTGCCGTTGGACGCTCTGACAACACGCAGTGTTGTGAATGGTTAAGATAATGTGTGAGGTATCAGAGAATGTCCCTATTGGCTCTGGTACATTGTCTGCAGATCATTTTCCTTAAGAGCCTCTAGGGCTCCACCCCCACAAACTGCAAGTGCTTTTTGAAATGAGCTGTGTTACCATGGGGACCAAGGCCACTCACGACAGAACAACATCTGCATCTCTGCAGTGCCTTCAACCCGTTACACATTAATATCACATTAACAGTGTACCGGTACCAGTGCTTTTATGATAAGTGTGACACGTCCACTAAACAACGAGTCAAATAATAATAACGGATACCCGAAGAAAACATGATGTAATAAGCACTACAGACAAAACCCTCTGGCCTTACTTTTTGACTTCTTGTACATAATCAACATTTCTGTCAAAGAGGTGGGTCACAGAGTCTCTGATGGTCTCATGTTTGAAACATGAGGCGAGGCCAAAGATGGTGACATTGGGTACAGTAGAGCACAACTGAGCCACGGCCTGACCCTGCGAAGAAGAACAAGTTATCAGGGTTTGCCAACACCAGTGCTATTACGAAAGTCATACAGATTCTCACATTAAAATACACATTTGCAATTAAGATAAAGTATTGATTCATATTTTGAACATTGGTTAGGACCCAATGTTACATTGACAATTTTTGTACAAAAAAGATATCACTCCATAAAACAAAGAATTGATTTTAAGCTCCTACTATTTACTTTTAAATCTCTCAATGACCTGCCCCCCCCCCCCCCCCCCCCACCCCTTATATGGCTGAACTTATATAGCGCTGCAACCCTCCCAGAGCTCTGAGGTCTGCTGACCAGTCACTGCTGACTGTGACTGCTGACAACCCCCGCCCTCAGAACAAGACCCCCCTGGGGACCCTGAAGTGGCCCCTGGGGGCCACATGTACCCCTGGGGGCCACATGCATTCTGATGGCAGATCCCTGATCAGTGTTTGTGCGTGTGTGTGCCCCCCCCCCCCCCCCCCCCCCCCCTGGGGGGCCCCTGAGCTGACGTGGCCCCTGGGGAGCGCACAGGGCTCAACGGGGGCCATACATGGCCTACTTGTGTGCAAAGGCGCAAGTTGCCATCTTGAGAGAGTGCATTTCTAGTTGTTTGTGACGTAGCAATTTTAATAGGATAATGATTTACTGTGCATGTTCAATGCATGTTTCTGACAAATTCGAGTGTACAGCAAAACAGAACAAAACTAATGATAATAATGAATAACAAAATAAAAATGCGACTTGTCGACCTCCCGGTAAATTCGAAGCTACGTCATTGGAGGCAGAAGGCTAAAAAAACACCACGGGTCGCAGGCAGCCCTGAAAACATTTTTTTCCCCTCCTGCACATTCTCCCAGTGGCGTGCACATATAGACACTAGGGGGTGCTAGAGCACCCCCTGCCCTTTTGGCAATTTTGCTCTTAAAAAAAAGGGGAAAAAAAGTTAATTTTTTTTCTTAATTTGTAGTGTGTGGACGAATACCGGAAGACTCGACCCGGTGCTTGCCCGTTTTTCCTCCCGGAATTGTCACCAGTGAGGGGGATAACTTTGTAATATGCTATTGGCTGTTTGTATTCTTTTTGGAAAAAATATAAAGAGATACTCCTGTGGAAAGGCTATATTATTTTACTTATATTGACCCTATAAACAATTTAGTATTATTTAGTATATGTATAGGTTTTGCACACTCAAATGGTACCTCGTCAGATAATCCCCACATATCCTACAACAACTTCTGTGAACAGACTTCACTGTAGTAGCTTTTCATAAATTATATTTGTACTTAGGCTGTCTGCTGTCATGAAAGTTTATAGTTAGAGAAATTGAAAGTCCAGCCGTCTGCTGTCCAGCCTCTCCCACCCCTCACATTGGGGCAAATTCTGGGAGGATAACAGAAACGGGGCGAGTCTTCTTGTTACCGTGTGGACCATGGTGACATTGATCAAATCTTGATAAAAAACGCTTCTACTATATTATTTAGGCCCCCACAATCTAAAGCTATGTTTCTATGTGAGTGGTTCTTCGATTAAAAAAAATAGCAGACCTATGAGCTTGTAGATCGGCTATTTTTCAATAGCTAAAGCACCAAAATGGGTTCCCGCCCCAAAATGCGCTGCACAAGGTGCCCTTTTTTTCACTTGAGCACCTGCCCCTCTAAATGTCTGTACACGCCACTGCATTCTCCCTCTGTCTCCCTCAAGGAACGGACTTACCACACCACCTCCTGCCGAATGGACCAGTACTGACATCCCCTCTCTGAGATTGGCGACTTCAAAGAGCATCATGTAAGCAGCCACAAAGTTCAAAGAAAAGGCCGCCGCCTCGGGAAAAGTCATTTCATCTGGCATCTTGTAGACAAACTCTGCCGGTGTGCAGACAACCTCTGCCCAGGCATTGTAATTCACAAAAGCAATCACTCTGTCTCCGATCTGAAAGAAAAATGGCAAGCATTGGGATGGGTGGATGATGATTTAGCTGCACATCGATGCATATCACCGCAGTGTTTTAATCCTTGAATTCTACTGACCTCAAAGCCGTTAGTGTTTTCACCCACTGACTCTACTATTCCAGAACATTCAAAGCCCGGGACGAGAGGAGGTTTTGGAGGACTGTCGATGTTTCCCTGGCGTACCATCAGGTCCACGAAGTTCAGACCGCTGTAACAGAGGATTTCCTTTAGATTGTGTTTTTGTTATTAATTTAGCTGAAATATCCACCTGAGACCTCATCTAATAATAATAAATCAATGATAAAACACAAATGCCATGAGTTATCATTTTGACCAAATGCAAGAGAATTGCACTTTTGTGAGGTAGGCCCAATGCAAATCTGTATATGTACTGTATATTGGTCTGTCTTTTGTCTATATATTTTTGAGAATTTAGGTGAAAAAGGTGTCAAAAGTAGCCTAAACTAACCTCAAAATGAGAGACCATTAAGTAAAACAAAAACAATTTAGAATTTTATGATTAAAATTACAATTTGGTGAACAACATTGAACATTAATGTGTTTGGTGAAGTATACTGTTATGTACAGTAAGTATCACATCAACCATACATATTTTTTCCAATGTGTCTATAGATGCATTATATAATATGTTTTCACCACCTACATTTTTTTGCTACATTCCAATGACTAAGTAAGCACAGGCCACCAAAAAAATAACCAACATGATATCAACTCAACAGTAAAGCAAAGTTCATGCTATTAATTAGTATTGCTAACATCTGTGATGCAGTCTAGGCAACCAGTAGCCTGAAAGGACCTGTAGCTTCATAGGCTATCAAAGAAATTATATATCCTATCTGCATGGGCATAAAAAAAGCCAATGACATAATAGTGGAATCAGAGAATGAATTCATAGGCTTAGACCTACCTGCAGATGTAACATATTACACATCGATCTATCAATGATTACATAGTAGCCTAGTAGACATCAGACACTGCATACATTGTGCATCATTTACCATGCTTTGACGCGGATTTTCACTTCTCCCTGCTGTGGCTCAGGCATTGCCTTCTTGGTCACCCTGAGTTTGTTCAGACCTCCGAAACCCGTTAATATCACCGCTCGCATTTCTTTGGCATCCGAAGAAGAGGTCATATTCTCTGTTTCTTTTCTTAAATTCTTTTCCAACATGTGTTCGGTTTCCTCCGTCACGTTGACAGCTTCTGTAGCCATGCCGGCAATAAGCTGCAGGTCCTCTTCTTCACAGCCTTTCTGGGATCAGAATATTCTGGTGCGTTCAGAACTGCAGCTGGCCCACGGACTGAGCAACACCGGGCGTGCGTCGGACTCAATGGAGACAGATCAATATCGTCATCCGCGTTATTTACTAAATATGAATATTGTTTCCTCACGTCACGTGGTTAAAGCAAAATGACTAGGCCTACACACTTCTTCGCTAATAACCACTATAGGCCCTAAAGCATTACGTATAATTATTTTAAATTACATTGCACACATCACCCATGTTGAAAAGTTTATCCAACAGCTTGCAGATTAATAGTGTAGCGGGGCAGGCTACCCAGAATGTGAGCGTGATATGGTATATTGATTGCATGCATACATACAGCACCATCTGCTGGTGAATTGTGTGAACTTTTAAATTTTAAAGTCAAGACTGGAAGATCAGTCTCTCAAAGTCAGACTCGATTAAATATATCTATGATAGTCTTCTTGATCCAAGAATACTGCACCATCTGTGCATACAAATAATTGTAACTTTGACAGCAAGAGGATACATCAGCCTTTGCCACCCTTTTGTCAAAGTTACAATTATTAGTATTTTGGCCCTAGACATGTGCTGACCATGAGCTAAGACATTAATTGCAGGTCAGCGTAATCAACATCATCATGAGACATGTTCATGCCAAGCTTAGTCCATAGTTAGACTAACAGGGACCCTACCTGATTGGACAATGACTCCTGTTTAGGCAGAGGTGGCCGAACGGTTTGCGGAGAGGTCTTGATATCGGAAGGTCGCTAGTTCGTATCTCCTGACCGGCACGTTAAAATGACCACAGCTGAAGTGCCCTTGAGCAAGGCATTGAACCCCTACCATGAAATGTTCTATGAGCAGGGCCTGGCTGTAAACAAGTTTTTGAGCTTAGTCCAGTTACCCTGGGTAAACATGGTACCTTTCCTTTCTTCTCATTTTCTGCACATCACAGGCAGCTTAACTAATTGTCCTTGGATATTTCAGACATCTCACAGAACTTCAAATTATTACAATATTTTTTTTTAGAAAGTTAAATAATCTTTACATTTTATTACACAATTGACTTTGTAAAATACAGACCTGGCAACAATATTATGATCCTCAGTCAGGGTATAACAATTAATATGAAAATGTATCAATACCACATACATTGTGGTATTTCTATTCATTGTGGAACATCTGTGAATATTCGCAATCCATGCATTCCTTGGATCTCATCCTTCAGTGCCTGTGGGTGAGAAAATATAATAGTTGTTGAATAATAATAATAGGCATATGAATCAATTGTTATACTTTTGACCAATGAATTTGTATGTATATGGTTTGTATAAAGAAAGACTGAATAATGATTAGAACTAAATTAATCAAAATAATAAATTCAAAATGAAACGCATGCGCATGTGTTTTTTTCATGCTATGGGCGCTGCCACACTATCAAAAGAGCCGTGCACGTTCTCGGCTGCGCACAGGTTCAAAACCGGGTTTTTAGACAGCTGGTGGATGGAAAAGAAGCTCCACTTCCGTGGACGACTTGCGCGACGGCCAGATTCCCGGAAGCGCTCTCCTCAGCATCAATCGTCCGCGGAGGTGGAGCTTAATTCCCATCCACCAGCTGTCTAAAAACCAGCTGCGCACACGCATCACAGCTTATTCTGTCCGCAGCGCAAAACCGTTTTGCGCTTAGGTGTGGAAACGGGGATCGTCGACTACACTGGGCTAGGTTTTGTGATGAGTTTACCTGATTGACAAGTTGATGTTGTTGAATGGTTCTTTTCCCTTTGAACTCATCAGACTCTATATGGATCTCATACATGGCACCACATCCACCTAAAGGACAGCACAGGACCAGATAAACATCAGTGATATCATGCCATGCTGCAGGGTTACATTTGCTGGGGGGAAATCACCATTGGGGATGTTTTATCCCTGCCTCTGGTCAGACTGTCTTGCCTTTCCTTTTTGGGAAATGTAGAATGTGTGATATGCTTGATTTGAGTGCGTTTAGATACAGAGTTGTAACTAACAAAATTACACCAATTTACAATTTAGGCATTTAGCAGACGCTCTTAATCCAGAGCGATTTACATTAGGCAAGAACAAAAAAGCATGGGAATACATCACATATATAAAATGCATTTATCATGAAACTAGAACATATCTACATAATGACACTATGAACTATACAGTACATATTTACTATACTATGCTATACATCATGTATTTATGAAGTGCTATGACTATATACACAATGCAATTATTGTGCCGTCTACATGACATGCTATAAGTCTGTTTCAAATGCTATCTAAGTCTAGAAAGTGCTATCTAAGGGGGTAGGGTAAGGGGCCATGATGGAGTCTGAACAGGTGGATTTTCACTTTTCAGACTACGGCGGACACCCATACGGCCATAGCCACATGCAAAACGAAAGGTTTTCAATGGTACCCCAATGTTCAACCCCTGAATTTACCATGATGAACCAGGTGGTTGTTAGATCATCTAATTAGGACAGTCATAAGCACTTATGGAGCAACTCTTGAGAGTAGATGAAAAACTATAAATTCCATTAGAATTCAGTTATTCAGTAATGATGTTGTAGGCGAGTAAATCTATGAAAAAAAAGCACCTTACCCTAAAAAAATTGCAACAAAAGGTTTCTCAACTGTTTTTTGTAGTATTAGGTGTCCCTAATAACATACTAAAAGTTTACCAAAGTTTGACCACCCGAAAGGTGTTATTTTCAAGATGGCGTCCAAGATGGCCTAAAAACCATTAAAATAGCCTACCTCCTTCATTATTCATCCTAGACAAGTACTTTTTGTGTCTAACCCTATGTTTTTGGGGTCTAGGAGTCCATTGAACTTGTTCAAATTGCAGAGATACAATTAGATAATTGTGAAATCCAATATTGTGTTTGTGACTCTGTTAAAACCCTCTGAAATAGTCACCAGTTTCAAGTTAACTAAACTAAATATTTAATAAATGTCTGAATATTTATATATTTTTTGGAATAAGGTTTCAAGATATCCTCAAAACACAACAAAACTAATAGTCACAATTTTCAGTAATTCAGAAGGTTGTGGCAGAGAATATTGTCAGTTGATAGATAATAGCCTACATGATTGCAATATTGAAACGTTTTGGATAGCTTGGTGGATAAACTTTGGCTCAAACTACTGTAAATAATCATTATACACCCCACCCAAAACTAATTTCTTGCATTATAGAGCGTCGCAGTCCCGCCCCCTTTCATGACGACGCCAGGCCCAGGAAATTATTCCCAATGCATTTTTCCCATAGACATTTCGAAACTTATTTATTGAAAGACATTATAAGCGTCGTACAAAGCCAACTCTTGTCGTGACAAATCATGACAACAAACACAATATTTTGGACCAAACAAATAATTACAAAGAAGAAAAACAACAAGTGTTGTAATCTGCTGTTTCTTTCTACTTTCTAATTCTTTGTTTGGCCCAAAACATTGTGTCTATTGTCATGATTTGTCACGACAAGAGTTGGCTTTGTCCGCAGCGTAAACGTCTTTAAATAAATACTTTTTGAAAAGTCTATGAGGAAAATGAACGGTGATTTCTTCTCCGTCTCTCTCTCGGGGCGGGACTGCGATGCTCTACTTACTCTTAGTGCAGAGTAGTCAGAACCTAAGTCTCTACCGGGTGCAGAGGGGAGTATGATAGGTGGGGTTGGGTGAGAAGGTAAAGGGGGGTCCAGTCTAGAGTTTAGTGGGCCTAGGGTTCCCCTCAGGTGGGTACAGGGGAGTATGGGGAGTGGGGGGTCACTGGATTTCTCCCTGGGGACTTGGAGCACAGAAGAGCAAAGTTAAGAAGACCCTCATGGTCTTCTCCTCTATGCGTGTCCGAGGTGGCTCATACAGTACATGTCCCATTAAAGCTATGGGGCACTTGAGAGCTTGAGAGATTGGGGCTTGTCTGTCCCTGTGGTGGTAGTTCTAAGACCTCCATGTTGTGATATTGATTAATATGGGGGGTGGGTTCAATTAATCGATTATTAATCGGCTGAGCTGTCGACTATTGTCAACATATTCCCCAATTTCCACTGAGATTATGGGGTGAATGAATGTGGCCAGACCCATCTTCTCTTTCTGTCATAGTGACATAATATTGTCCTGCATCAGATCATGTCCAAATCAGGTTCTCCAATCTCCAGTAGCCTCTTCAGTTTTTTTAAGATTTTTTGAGTGGTGCAACCACTCCCTTACGGAGCTATGTGTGTGGCTGGCTGGGTCTGAGCACTGTGTGTGTGGCTTGCTGGCTGGCTGGGTCTGAGCACTATGTGTGTGGCTTGCTGGCTGGCTGGGTCTGAGCACTATGTGTGTGGCTGGCTGGCTGGCTGGGTCTGAGCACTATGTGTGTGGCTTGCTGGCTGGCTGGCTGGGTCTGAGCATACATAGATAGATAGATAGATAGATAGATAGATAGATAGATAGATAGATAGATAGATAGATAGATAGATAGATAGATAGATAGATAGATAGATAGATAGATAGAATAGCAGTGACTGACTGAGACATCGAGCGTGCGTCCGCAACTGGTTGTGGCCCCCATCAAGTGACCTTTTGACCAATGCGGCCCTCGCCCCAAGTTGAGTTCGACACCCCTGCTCTAGGCCCATGAGGGGCCATTTATCTCCACTGTATCCCCACTGAGGAGTCCATCTTCCCCATAGACCAGACAAGTGGCCATTTGGTTCTACTGACTGAGTGTGTTTGCTGCAAAGACACTCAGCGTTGTGAGCTTTTATAGATTGCCTATTTTCACAATGTTTGTCCCGGCCCACAGTTTGGGAACCACTACCCTTATAGGGGACTTATTTTTATTATTATTATTGCCAGACACCTTTACAAAAAAAGGGAAGACATTTCTCTGTACATTTATTCCATGATTTGTGTAATATTCCCATGCAGTCTATCACTTGGCAGCCATGCTTTTACAAATGTCACATGACAGTACCACCCAGTAATAATGAATATATTCCTTATTGTTATGGTATCAAAATAAATCTCCTGGAAGCTTCAACAGAATGTGAATTGTGTATAGGTGATGAATTCACCTATACAGCAGTACGGCATTATAGAAAAGGGAAATGTCCTATTACACTGTTATAACCTTATAAACAATTGCTTTAATATATCATTGTACTTTTATATAATTTATATATGCTAATTGGATTCCTAGATAACCAAAACATAGGGTTAGACACCAAAATTATTTTTCTAGGATGAATAATGGAGGAGTAATGGTATTTTAAGAACTGGCGGCGGCCATCTTGAATATAACACCTTTCGGGTGGTCAAACTTTGGTAAACTTTTAGTATGTTATTAAGGACACCTAATACTACAAAAAAATGTTGAGAAACCTTTTGTTGCAATTTTTTTAGGGTCAAACCATATTTTTACCCGCCTATTGTGCTAGCTTAAGATTTAGACTCAGACGTATTTATCTATTCTGAAAATGTCAGAATCAATAAACACATCTACAAGAGTCGAAGTCTTAGGCTAATATGTTGTGCTACATTATCTTGTCAACATTTGTAAAGACAGCTGTCAAGTTCTCCTTATTAACAATACCAGCAGCATTATAGTATTAGCCCCATTATGTGCCCTCTCCCTACGCTCATTCTGTAGATACAGAATGACAGAATGAGCGTAGGGAGAGGGCACATATGGGGCTATTATAGCCAGAGATGGGCAAAATACATTGAAAATGTATTTTGATACAAAATACAAATACTGGGTCAAAAAATGTATCTAAATACAAAATACATCTTCCATCCCAGCGAAATACAAATTACAAAATACAAAAAAAGTATTTCAAATACGTATTTCAAATACATGTATTTCAAATACTGCCCATCTCTGATGGGCAAAATACATTGAAAATGTATTTTGATACAAAATACAAATACTGGGTCAAAAAATGTATCTAAATACAAAATACATCTAATTTCTTCCATCCCAGCGAAATACAAATTACAAAATACAAAAAAGTATTTCAAATACGTATTTCAAATACATGTATTTCAAATACTGCCCATCTCTGATTATAGCATATGATCATGAATCATGTATACATGATATAGCATTCATCTATTTTGCACAAATGAAACAATGCTTCAACATTAGACCTACCTGAAATATCTACAACTTTGAGCGACGAGGCTAGAGGAAACTTCTCTTTGAGTATCTGTGCAATGCGGACTTCTCCATCTGTTTGTGAAGACAGACATCTCTGCAAACACCTAGAAAGAACAACCTGGGGGGGGGACACAATCAATTAACTAAAAGTGATGATGAAAATGAAAGAAAGACATATCAAGTCTGATATGAGGTTGAAACGGTTAGTCTGTCTGTGGCACTGTGTGTCACATGAATATACTTTCGTAAACTCATTTACTTGATTGACGCGAAGAAATCCAGAAACGGACATCATAGTTACAGGCAGCCACGTCCTGTTTTCGACACAAACTGTCAATATTATGCAACAATGCAACTGCAATTGCGCCGCATTAAAATATCACTATGGATCGATTAGCGGTTTTAAAAGTCATGCCCTCAGATAGAAATACAGCCAAAACAACAGTCGCAGTGTCGCAGTATTATGACGGCAGCGTCTAGTGAGCTAATCTAGTGAGCTAATTTAAGACTTCCGGTGGACGATCTCTTCAAAATAAGAGTACCCTCTAGAGTATTGAAAAAAAGTTTAATTTGCACATTAAAACTACAAATTAAGCATTTAAATGATGCTATATGATGCTATAAGACACACATTATGTTTCTGTGTAAGAATAAGTAATTAAATCCTTATAATAATAATAATAATAAAGTTATCTAAATGGATAAATGCTATTCACTGGAGTGCATGGACTTTATAAAGTGGACACTGGACAAAAGACGGCTCCACAAGGCAACTATCTGGACATACCCACGCGTTCGGGGAGATGTCCTATACCACACCCCACTCTCCGCTAAGCGGGAGAGGTGTAAAATTCACAGCAGCAGACCTTCTACTGGGGTCAAGGCTGACAAAAAGTACCGTTTCCGGACCCAGAATGGACACTGGACAAAAGACGGCTCCGCGAGGCAACTATCTGGACATACCCACGCGTTCGGGGAGATGTCCTGTACCACACCCCACTCTCCGCTAAGCGGGAGAGGTGTAAAATTCACAGCAGCAGACCTTCTACTGTGGTCAACGCTGAAAAAAGTACCGTTTCCGGACCCAGAATGGACACTGGACAAAGAGGCCTCCGCGAGGCAACTATCTGGACATACCCACACGTTCGGGGAGATGTCCTCTACCACACCACACTCTCCGCTAAGCGGGAGAGGTGTAAAATTCACAGCAGCAGACCTTCTACTGGGGTCAATGCTGACAAAAAGTACCGTTTCCGGACCCAGAATGGACACTGGACAAAGAGGCCTCCGCGAGGCAACTATCTGGACATACCCACACGTTCGGGGAGATGTCCTCTACCACACCACACTCTCCGCTAAGCGGGAGAGGTGTAAAATTCACAGCAGCAGACCTTCTACTGGGGTCAATGCTGACAAAAAGTACCGTTTCCGGACCCAGAATGGACACTGGACAAAGAGGCCTCCGCGAGGCAACTATCTGGACATACCCACACGTTCGGGGAGATGTCCTCTACCACACCACACTCTCCGCTAAGCGGGAGAGGTGTAAAATTCACAGCAGCAGACCTTCTACTGGGGTCAATGCTGACAAAAAGTACCGTTTCCGGACCCAGAATGGACACTGGACAAAAGACGGCTCCGCGAGGCAACTATCTGGACATACCCACGCGTTCGGGGAGATGTCCTGTACCACACCCCACTCTCCGCTAAGCGGGAGAGGTGTAAAATTCACAGCAGCAGACCTTCTACTGTGGTCAACGCTGAAAAAAGTACCGTTTCCGGACCCAGAATGGACACTGGACAAAGAGGCCTCCGCGAGGCAACTATCTGGACATACCCACACGTTCGGGGAGATGTCCTCTACCACACCACACTCTCCGCTAAGCGGGAGAGGTGTAAAATTCACAGCAGCAGACCTTCTACTGGGGTCAATGCTGACAAAAAGTACCGTTTCCGGACCCAGAATGGACACTGGACAAAGAGGCCTCCGCGAGGCAACTATCTGGACATACCCACACGTTCGGGGAGATGTCCTCTACCACACCACACTCTCCGCTAAGCGGGAGAGGTGTAAAATTCACAGCAGCAGACCTTCTACTGGGGTCAAGGCTGACAAAAAGTACCGTTTCCGGACCCAGAATGGACACTGGACAAAAGACGGCTCCGCGAGGCAACTATCTGGACATACCCACGCGTTCGGGGAGATGTCCTGTACCACACCCCACTCTCCGCTAAGCGGGAGAGGTGTAAAATTCACAGCAGCAGACCTTCTACTGTGGTCAACGCTGAAAAAAGTACCGTTTCCGGACCCAGAATGGACACTGGACAAAGAGGCCTCCGCGAGGCAACTATCTGGACATACCCACACGTTCGGGGAGATGTCCTCTACCACACCACACTCTCCGCTAAGCGGGAGAGGTGTAAAATTCACAGCAGCAGACCTTCTACTAGGGTCAATGCTGACAAAAAGTACCGTTTCCGGACCCAGAATGGACACTGGACAAAGAGGCCTCCGCGAGGCAACTATCTGGACATACCCACACGTTCGGGGAGATGTCCTCTACCACACCACACTCTCCGCTAAGCGGGAGAGGTGTAAAATTCACAGCAGCAGACCTTCTACTGGGGTCAAGGCTGACAAAAAGTACCGTTTCCGGACCCAGAATGGACACTGGACAAAAGACGGCTCCGCGAGGCAACTATCTGGACATACCCACGCGTTCGGGGAGATGTCCTGTACCACACCCCACTCTCCGCTAAGCGGGAGAGGTGTAAAATTCACAGCAGCAGACCTTCTACTGTGGTCAACGCTGAAAAAAGTACCGTTTCCGGACCCAGAATGGACACTGGACAAAGAGGCCTCCGCGAGGCAACTATCTGGACATACCCACACGTTCGGGGAGATGTCCTCTACCACACCACACTCTCCGCTAAGCGGGAGAGGTGTAAAATTCACAGCAGCAGACCTTCTACTGGGGTCAATGCTGACAAAAAGTACCGTTTCCGGACCCAGAATGGACACTGGACAAAGAGGCCTCCGCGAGGCAACTATCTGGACATACCCACACGTTCGGGGAGATGTCCTCTACCACACCACACTCTCCGCTAAGCGGGAGAGGTGTAAAATTCACAGCAGCAGACCTTCTACTGGGGTCAAGGCTGACAAAAAGTACCGTTTCCGGACCCAGAATGGACACTGGACAAAAGACGGCTCCGCGAGGCAACTATCTGGACATACCCACGCGTTCGGGGAGATGTCCTGTACCACACCCCACTCTCCGCTAAGCGGGAGAGGTGTAAAATTCACAGCAGCAGACCTTCTACTGTGGTCAACGCTGAAAAAAGTACCGTTTCCGGACCCAGAATGGACACTGGACAAAGAGGCCTCCGCGAGGCAACTATCTGGACATACCCACGCGTTCGGGGAGATGTCCTCTACCACACCACACTCTCCGCTAAGCGGGAGAGGTGTAAAATTCACAGCAGCAGACCTTCTACTGGGGTCAATGCTGACAAAAAGTACCGTTTCCGGACCCAGAATGGACACTGGACAAAGAGGCCTCCGCGAGGCAACTATCTGGACATACCCACGTGTTCGGGGAGATGTCCTCTACCACACCCCACTCTCCGCTAAGCGAGAGAGGTGTAAAATTCACAGCAGCAGACCTTCTACTGGGATCAACGCTCAAAAAAGTGCTGTGCCTTGGGGCATTGACATGAAATCACTTTCTCTACGCAAGCTAAGTCAGGTCAAGGAGTTACCTCTAGCTTTGGAATGGGTGTCACTTGTGTGCGTTGATTGCATCTGTCTGTGCATTTATGCATTTGTTTGTCCTGACGAAACTTGATTATTTCTCGACTGTTTATTTTCTCGTATGACACGACATAGAAACTACTTGTGACTACTGTCTTTGTGTGCTGTCGAGCGGATGTTCTTTGCATCAGCTCAAAGGTATAGCCTGCTGTGTCATTCGATTCATTTGTCCAGATATGCCATTTATGATCTTTAAGGATGTACAATGACGCATATGGTGGCCTGTCGAAAAATACACACATACTGGTCAAAGCATACTCATTTTGGTGGTACAGACAGGATAAATTGAACGTTTTTGGAATTTTTGTGCCAGCTCTTAACAGGAGAAGTAAGGTCTGTGGGCTGTTAATTACTTCATTATGTTGATAAGCTCTTTTCCTGCTGACATGTTTCACATTGTTCAGATTGAGCAGGTAATATTTGTGCAATAGTGTCTAAGATGCCTTTTTGTGACACGTCAAGTGGCTGCACTATGAATTGTGACATGTTCTTTGTAGATGGTAAGGCCTTGTCACCACATTGAGTACAACTATACAGACTAAGACTTTTCAGGCAAAGCAGGTCATCTCCAAGGAAAGGAGACCCAAGTGTGTATTCTACAAAGCTGTTTAATATGGTGCATACTTCTGTCCTAGAACATTTCTGAGACACTAATGACACTGATGTGTTGGCTAGATTGAATTTCTCAAGTTTCCGTCTAAATGTTGAGTCCTGCGCTGCTGCTTCTTCAAGCCGTGTGTGACATTTTTTGATAGCAGATGTCTGTTGTAGAAATGTTAGAATTGGTAATGGTATAGCTTCACACATATTGTCATTTAGACTTTCATTGCATAAAACCACATCATCATCATCTTCTTCCAAATTGTCCTCCGTTATTGTTCTGTTAATTGCTTTCAACTGTCCAGGCACAGAATGTACAGATGTCTGTATGTTTTGCTTGAACAACTGTGTGGACACCACACATACTCAACCAAACTACTAGTTTGTGTATAAAATCTAATGGGTCATTGTGCATTCCTAAGGCCAAGTAAGATGCTATTCACTAGTTGTTGAGTGACACCACAGATTGTTTTGCAATCAAATGTGTGACCTGGATTTTGAAAAAACGCTTGAATGAGAGCTGCTAAATTCCCCGGCATAGATGACAACTGAACCATCGAAGTAGGTGTCAATGGTTTCAATTTATCTTGTACTACTTGTAGATGCAGTATACCCACGCGTTCGGGGAGATGTCCTGTACCACACCCCACTCTCCGCTAAGTGGGAGAGGTGTAAAATTCACGGCAGCAGACCTTCTACTGAGGTCAACGCTCAAAAAAGTGCTGTGCCTTGGGGCATTGACAATTATTTAATTAACGAATTAAATAACCTTATTTTATTCTGAAGGCAACCGGATGTCTTAAATTAGCTAGCTCTCGGCCCAGGCGGTGGCGTAACCGTCTGGGCACCCGACTGGTAATCCAGTCGCAGTGTGCCGCGGGTTCGACTCCCGAGCCCGACACGGCCTTTACTGCATGTCATCCCCCCATCTCTCTCCCGTTTCCTGTCAGCCTACTGTCTGTCCCTTCAAAAACCAATAAAAGGCGTAAGCCGCAAAAAATATCTTAAAAAAAATAAAAAATAAAATAGCTAGCTCTCAGACAGGAAGTTCTAAATTAGCTCATAAGACAGAGCCAAATATCTGTCTGAGAGTGGAGCCTGCCTGGCAAATGACATGGGGGGTCCTTTTTGTGGGCTTGGCCGAAAGTGGGCATTACCAAAAGGTGGGCGTGGCCATGGCCGCCAGAAGTCTGTCAGATTTTGACATTTTTTGACAGCTTCAAATTAGTGTTAAACATAATATAACCCAATTGACTCCAGTCCTCTCTGTTTAATATATCTATAATGAAACTATATAAACTATGCATATACCATGAAGTGCTATGACTACTAGCTCTGGTCCATAGCTCTAATGCGTTTCATTTAGAGCTATGTTACTCTAAACTTCCCCGCTCGCATGAATGCAGACCAGCCTCTACTCTTTGGCGTAAATAAAAAGAACGTTTTTGCTACACATAAAAACAAAGGCGAGTTGTGTCATTAGAAAGCCTACTTTGGTAATTGGTTCTAGTTCTAGTGAACAGAAATAATAAATAAATAGACTTGGTAACCTAACTGTAGGGAGTGCAAACACATTAAAGAACCTGGGGGTTATCATCTATGAAAAGGCAACACAATGAGCAGAAAATAAAAATGAACCATGTAAATACAACAAATTGAGCAGAGCACTGCAGGGAGTTGAACCCCATTCCGGTAAACCAGAAGTACCACAACCAGTGCCTTGGTTTTTGTTTTGTTTTACGAGGTCCATTCGTTGAAATGTAAATTTTGCATTGCAACGGTAAAGTAATTTCACAATTGACATTGTAGGCAATAATTAATAACGGTATGGCACCAGGCCAAAGCCATGGGGATAGAGTATGTTTTGCACTCTGAGTGAGTGTGTGTGTGTGTGTGTGTCCGTCAGTTTGTTAACAGCTAATCTCCAGCACCATTAACCCGGTCGATGCCAAATTTTGCACACACACTCCCTGGATGCCAACGATGAACCTCTGTCCCAAATTTTCCAGAACGGCCTGTATAGCACCACACATTTTTGTATGCCCTCCGAGACTATGGACTATAGCCTTTCGCTTTTCCGCGATTTAACCTTTTTTCAAATCGTGAACAATGATGAAGAATCGCGCACTATAGCATGCCACTTAATGACCTTGGGGTCATCAAGGTCATTGATATTGATCAATAACCATGAGCAGTATAAATGACCTTCAATAAGACTAGTAAATGACCTTGACCAGTATAAATGACCTTGACAAGTACAAATTACCTTGACCAGTATAAATGACCATGACCAGTATATGACTGACCAGTATAAATTACCTTCATGAGACTAGTAAATGACCTTGACCAGTATAAATGACCTTCATAAGACTAGTAAATGATCTTCACCAGTATGAATTACCTTGACCAGTATGCGGTCCGTGACCATGGACTATAGCCTTTCGCTTTTCCTTGATTTTCACCTTTTTTTTTAAATCCTCAACAATGATGAAGAATCGCACACAATAGCGCGCCGCTCAATGACCTGAGACCATGGACCAATGAACCATGTAAATATAACACATTGAGCAGGGCACTGCAGGGAGTTGAACCCCGTTCCGGTAAACCAGAAGTCCGACACCAGTGCCTTAGTTTTTGTGTTGTTGTTCATTTACAGGTCCAGGTGTGCATACGCATGTGCGCCTGTGCGTGTGTAGGTGCATTTGTGCATGTCTGTGCACGCTTCAATGACCACTGTTGGACCCCATGGGGATCAAGGACCTCAGGGAGCCACCCATAATTCACAACGGTCACAGCGAACTCTGTTGCATCACAACTGGTGGCCAACAGTCGTAACCAACACCGCCACCGACCCACAGGAGAATACCATCGCACAGTGGTATCAGACCAACCACAATCAGCCAGCCCTCAAACCAAACCCTTCGACCTAGAAGAACTCGAAACTGCAATGGGAAAGTTGAAACCCGGAAAAGCAGCAGGGATTGATGACATACTGGCAGAAATTATACAGCACCTGGAACCTAACGCAAAGACCTGCCTCGTAGGGATGCTGAATACATGCATGGCACAGAAAACCATCCCTTCTGTCTGGAGAACGGCCAAAGTGGTTGCAATCCCTAAACCTGGCAAAGACCCATCATCCCCAAAGAGCTACCGACCCATTTCCCTCCTCTGCATCACCTACAAGAGAGGCTGCTACTCCAACGCCTCATGCCACTCATAGACACCAAGCTGACTAAAGACCAAGCTGGTTTCCGTCCTGTCCGCTCCTGTGCTGGACAGAGCTCAACCTCACCCAACACATTGAGGATGGGTTTGAGGGAAAACAAATAACTGGAGCAGCAACTGGAGGGCGAAGCAAGCACGCAGGCAGCTTGTGCCTGCCTGCGTGCCTGCCTGCCTTCCTCATGTGGAAGCTGCATAGTTGAGTTTGTGTGTGTGTTTCTTTTTCTGTCTTTCTTTCTTAGGACGAAGATCAAGGTAGACGCCGTTGGAAGGCTCAACACAAGCCGATGCCCCTAGAGATCCATCCCAAAGCTTCCCTCAGGGAGTCCAGCAAGCCAGCTAGCCAGCAAGCCCGCCCAGTCAGCCAACGCAGTCAGCCAGCTCCGCCAGTCAGCCAGTGTAGAAAGTCAGGCTGCCAAGCCAGCGCACATCAGCCCTTGCAGTCAACCATTGTAGCCATACCAGCCTTGCTCAGTCAGCTCAGCCAGGCCTCTCTCGAGGCCTGGCTCTCTGTCTGCCTGGCCCGGTCTGCCCCGCCCTGCCTTGCAGCAACAGAACCAGCCTTGCTGGCAAGCCAGCCAGCTCAGAATACGAGCTCAGCAAGCCAGCGCAGCTGGCAAGCATGCAGTTAGTCTAAACCAGTTTCAGACTGGCAGGCCAAGGCAGACAGACAGGAAGACCGAGGCGCCTAGGCAGGCAGACAGGCCAGGAAGGCAACAAAGTGCAGGCAGGGGGACTGTCCGGCCTAAGGCTGCGCTGCAAGGGTTGGAGCCTGGCCAGCTCCTGCTGGTCTAGACTGAGTGGCTGTGGCTGCACAGTAAGGCTGCGGTAACCTAGTCTGGGCTTGCTGCTGCACTGGCTTGCTCAGCTCGCATTCTGAGCTGGCTGGCTTTCCAGAAAGGCTGGTTCTGTTGCTGCAAGGCAGGGCAGACCGGGCCAGGCAGACAGAGAGCCAGGCCTCAAGAGAGGCCTGGCTGAGCTGATTGAGCAAGGCTGGTATGGCTGCAATGGCTGACTGCAAGGGCTGATATGCTCTGGCTTGGCAGCCTGACTTTCTACACTGGCTGACTGGCGGAGCTGACTGGCTGCGTTGGCTGACTGGGCAGGCTTGCTGGCTAGCTGGCTTGCTGTGCTCCCTGAGGGAAGCTTTGGGATGGATCTCTAGGGGCATCGGCTAGTGTTGAGCCTTCCTATGGCGTCTACCTTGATCTCCGTCCTAAGAAAGAAAGACAGAAAAAGAAAGACACACAAACCCAACTATGCAGCTTCCACCTGAGGAACCGAGACGCGAGAAAAGAACTGAGCGTCAGTTGGGATGGTCACAAACTCTCCAACCATAACCACCCCATGTATCTTGGAGTTACACTGGACAGGACACTCTTCAAAAGAAAACACCTGGAGAACACAAAAGCCACGGTCAACACCCACAATAACATCCTGTGAAAACTAGTGAACTCCCAAGTGGGGCGCAGACCCACAAACAATCCGTGCAACTGCCATGGCCCTGTCTTTCTCTACAGCAGAGTATGCCTGCTCAAGCTGGAGCCGATCACGTCACACCAAATTGGTCGACACAGCCCTAAATGACACCTGTCGCATCATCACGGGATGGGTCAAGACAACACCTGTCCCGTCCGTGCCTTTATGCGCTAGCCGGCACCTCCCCCCGCACATCAGACGACTGTGTAACGCTCAAGATGAATGGAAAACACAGGAGATAGACAGTGAAGTCTGGAATGAAATGATAGAGAACACCTCACACACACAGTTTCCTTTCGTGGCCGTTTACATTCGAGGGTCGCCGGTCCTCTCGAACGGAACAGTTTAACGTCATGCCCAGGACGAAAAGATATAGAGAACACCATAATGACAAATAACAGCAGGAAGGCATGGGCCACAATCCACCGTCTTGGCAAAGACCACACCACCCATAATTCACAACGGTCACAGCAAACTCTGTTGCATCACAACTGGTGTAGGTATTGGATGGAGCCCGCACACCACAGGTATAAGAAAGACGTGATGCAGAGGAGGGAAATGGGTCGGTAGCTCTTCGGGGATAATGGGTCTTTGCCAGGTTTAGGGATTGCAACTACTCCAGCCTTTTTCCAAACAGAAGGGATGGTTTTCTGTGCTATGCATGTGTTCAGCATCCCCACAAGCCAGGTCCTTGCGATAGGTCCCAGGTGCTGTATCATTCTATCATCTATGTGGGTCGGTGGCGGTGTTGGTTACAACTGTTGGCCACCAGTTGTGACCAAGACCGCCACCAACCCACAGGAGAATACCATCGCACAGTGGTATCAGACCAACCACAATCAGCCAGCCTTCAAACCAAACCCTTCGACCTAGAAGAACGTGAAACTGCAATGGGAAAGTTGAAACCCGGAAAAGCAGCAGGGATTGATGACCTACTAGCAGAAATGATACAGCACCTGGGACCTAACGGAAAGACCTGGCTTGTGGGGATGCTGAACACATGCATAGCACAGAAAACCATCCCTTCTGTCTGGAAAAAGGCCAAAGTGGTTGCAATCCCTAAACCTGGCAAAGACCCATTATCCCCAAAGAGCTACCGACCCATTTCCCTCCTCTGCATCACCTACAAGCCTATCCCGTCACACCAAATTGGTCGACACAGCCCTAAATGACACCTGTGGCATCATCATAGGATGCATCAAGACAACACCTGACCCTGTCCCAACACCTGTTTACATTCGAGGGTCGCCGGTCCTCTCGAACGGAACAGTTTAACGTCATGCCCAGGACGAAAAGATATAGAGAACACCAACATGACAAATAACAGCAGGAAGGCATGGGCCACAATCCACCGTCTTGGCAAAGACCACACCACCCATAATTCACAACGGTCACAGCAAACTCTATTGCATCACAACTGGTGTAGTTATTGGATGGAGCCCGCACACCACAAAAAAAAAGAAAAACAACATACTATAGTATGCCCTCCGTGACCATGGACTTTAGCCTTTCGCTTTTCTGCAATTTAACCTTTTTTCAAATCCTCAACAATGATGAAGAATCGCGCACTATAGCGTGCCACTTAATGACCTTGACCAATATCAATGACCTTGACCAGTATAAATGACCTTGACAAGTACAAATGACCTTGACCAGTATAAATGACCTTCACCAGTAGAAATGACCGTGACCAGTATATGACTGTGACCAGTATAAATTACCTTCATGAGACTAGTAATTGACCTTGACCAGTATAAATGACCTTTAGAAGACTAGTAAATGATCTTCACCAGTATAAATGACCTTTAGAAGACTAGTAAATGATCTTCACCAGTATAAATGACCTTGACCAGTATGCGGTCCGTGACCATGGACTATAGCCTTTTGCTTTTCCTTGATTTTCACCTTTAAAAAATCCTCAACAATGATGAAGAATCGCACACTATAGCGCGCCGCTCAATGACCTGAGACCATGGACCAATGAATGAAATACAACACATTGAGCAGGGCACTGCAGGGAGTTGAACCCCGTTCCGGTAAACCAGAAGTCCGACACCAGTGCCTTAGTTTTTGTGTTGTTGTTCATTTAAAGGTCCAGGTGTGCATACGCATGTGCCCCTGTGTGTGTAGGTGCATGTGTGCATGTGTGTGCACGCTTCAATGACCACTGTTGGACCCAATGGCGATCAAGGACCTCAGGGAGCCACCCATAATTCACAACGGTCACAGCGAACTCTGTTGCATCACAACTGGTGGCCAACAGTCGTAACCAACACCGCCAC
The DNA here is from genome assembly GCF_964188405.1 of Protomyctophum parallelum. NCBI lineage: Eukaryota > Metazoa > Chordata > Actinopteri > Myctophiformes > Myctophidae > Protomyctophum > Protomyctophum parallelum. Next base: position 17,261,327 of record NC_139699.1, read on the forward strand.
GACCCACAGGAGAATACCATCGCACAGTGGTATCAGACCAACCACAATCAGCCAGCCCTCAAACCAAACCCTTCGACCTAGAAGAACTCAAAACTGCAATGGGAAAGTTGAAACCCGGAAAAGCAGCAGGGATTGATGACATACTGGCAGAAATTATACAGCACCTGGAACCTAACGCAAAGACCTGGCTCGTGGGGATGCTGAACACATGCATGGCACAGAAAACCATCCCTTCTGTCTGGAGAAAAGCCAAAGTGGTTGCAATCCCCAAACCTGGCAAAGACCCATCATCCTCAAAGAGCTACCGACCCATTTCCCTCCTCTGCATCACCTACAAGAGAGGCTGCTACTCCAACGCCTCATACCACTCATAGACACCAAGCTGACTAAAGACCAAGCTGGTTTCCGTCCCGTCCTGTGCTGGACAGAGCTCAACCTCACCCAACACATTGAGGATGGGTTTGAGGGAAAACAAATAACTGGAGCAGCAACTGGAGGGCGAAGCAAGCACGCAGGCAGCTTGTGCCTGCCTGCGTGCCTGCCTGCCTTCCTCATGTGGAAGCTGCATAGTTGAGTTTGTGTGTGTGTTTCTTTTTCTGTCTTTCTTTCTTAGGACGAAGATCAAGGTAGACACCGTTGGAAGGCTCAACACAAGCCGATGCCCCTAGAGATCCATCCCAAATCTTCCCTCAGGGAGTCCAGCAAGCCAGCTAGCCAGCAAGCCCGCCCAGTCAGCCAACGCAGCCAGCCAGCTCCGCCAGTCAGCCAGTGTAGAAAGTCAGGCTGCCAAGCCAGCGCACATCAGCCCTTGCAGTCAACCATTGTAGCCATACCAGCCTTGCTCAGTCAGCTCAGCCAGGCCTCTCTCGAGGCCTGGCTCTCTGTCTGCCTGGCCCGGTCTGCCCCGCCCTGCCTTGCAGCAACAGAACCAGCCTTGCTGGCAAGCCAGCCAGCTCAGAATACGAGCTCAGCAAGCCAGCGCAGCTGGCAAGCACGCAGTTAGTCTAAACCAGTTTCAGACTGGCAGGCCAAGGCAGACAGACAGGAAGACCGAGGCGCCTAGGCAGGCAGACAGGCCAGGAAGGCAACAAAGTGCAGGCAGGGGGACTGTCCGGCCTAAGGCTGCGCTGCAAGGGTTGGAGCCTGGCCAGCTCCTGCTGGTCTAGACTGAGTGGCTGTGGCTGCACAGTAAGGCTGCGGTAACCTAGTCTGGGCTTGCTGCTGCACTGGCTTGCTCAGCTCGCATTCTGAGCTGGCTGGCTTTCCAGAAAGGCTGGTTCTGTTGCTGCAAGGCAGGGCAGGGCAGACCGGGCCAGGCAGACAGAGAGCCAGGCCTCAAGAGAGGCCTGGCTGAGCTGACTGAGCAAGGCTGGTATGGCTGCAATGGCTGACTGCAAGGGCTGATATGCTCTGGCTTGGCAGCCTGACTTTCTACACTGGCTGACTGGCGGAGCTGACTGGCTGCGTTGGCTGACTGGGCAGGCTTGCTGGCTAGCTGGCTTGCTGTGCTCCCTGAGGGAAGCTTTGGGATGGATCTCTAGGGGCATCGGCTAGTGTTGAGCCTTCCTATGGCGTCTACCTTGATCTCCGTCCTAAGAAAGAAAGACAGAAAAAGAAAGACACACAAACCCAACTATGCAGCTTCCACCTGAGGAACCGAGACGCGAGAAAAGAACTGAGCGTCACTTGGGATGGTCACAAACTCTCCAACCATAACCACCCCATGTATCTTGGAGTTACACTGGACAGGACACTCTTCTTCAAAAAAACACCTGGAGAACACAAAAGCCACGGTCAACACCCACAATAACATCCTGTGAAAACTAGTGAACTCCCAAGTGGGGCGCAGACCCACAAACAATCCGTGCAACTGCCATGGCCCTGTCTTTCTCTACAGCAGAGTATGCCTGCTCAAGCTGGAGCCGATCACGTCACACCAAATTGGTCGACACAGCCCTAAATGACACCTGTCGCATCATCACGGGATGGGTCAAGACAACACCTGTCCCGTCCGTGCCTTTATGCGCTAGCCGGCACCTCCCCCCGCACATCAGACGACTGTGTAACGCTCAAGATGAATGGAAAACACAGGAGATGGACAGTGAAGTCTGGAATGAAATGATAGAGAACACCTCACACACACAGTTTCCTTTCGTGGCCGTTTACATTCGAGGGTCGCCGGTCCTCTCGAACGGAACAGTTTAACGTCATGCCCAGGACGAAAAGATATAGAGAACACCAACATGTCAAATAACAGCAGGAAGGCATGGGCCACAATCCACCGTCTTGGCAAAAACCACACCACCCATAATTCACAACGGTCACAGCAAACTCTGTTGCATCACAACTGGTGTAGGTATTGGATGGAGCCCGCACACCACAGGTATAAGAAAGACGTTCTTTGTTGAAATACTGACAGCGTTTCGATCCATTTGATCTTCATCAGGTCATGTGTACACAAAACATACACTTTTATACTAAGGGAGTGCCCCCATTAAACAATCAAAATACCACATTTTGGTGCCCCTCCCATCACTGCAGGTGTGACACGTCAACCCTGAGTGAGTAGGTGGGGACCCAGACATATTGATGTAAATATAGTCTGTTCAGAAATTGTAGTGCCTCTCATAGAGCTTGTAGGTGATGCAGAGGAGGGAAATGGGTCGGTAGCTCTTCAGGGATAATGGGTCTTTGCCAGGTTTAGGGATTGCAACTACTCCAGCCTTTTTCCAAACAGAAGGGATGGTTTTCTGTGCTATGCATGTGTTCAGCATCCCCACAAGCCAGGTCCTTGCGATAGGTCCCAGGTGCTGTATCATTTCTGCCAGTATGCCATCAATCCCTGCTGCTTTTCCGGGTTTCAACTTTCCCATTGCAGTTTCACGTTCTTCTAAGTCGAAGGGTTTGGTTTGAGGGCTGGCTGATTGTGGTTGGTCTGATACCACTGTGCGATGGTATTCTATGTGGGTCGGTGGCGGTGTTGGTTACAACTGTTGGCCACCAGTTGTGACCAAGACCGCCACCGACCCACAGGAGAATACCATCGCACAGTGGTATCAGACCAACCACAATCAGCCAGCCCTCAAACCAAACCCTTCGACCTAGAAGAACTTGAAACTGCAATGGGAAAGTTGAAACCCGGAAAAGCAGCAGGGATTGATGACCTACTGGCAGAAATGTTACAGCACCTGGGACCCAACGCAAAGACCTGGCTTGTGGGGATGCTGAACACATGCATAGCACAGAAAACCATCCCTTCTGTCTGGGAAAAGGCCAAAGTGGTTGCAATCCCTAAACCTGGCAAAGACCCATTATCCACAAAGAGCTACCGACCCATTTCCCTCTGCATCACCTACAAGGCTATATGAGAAGCTGCTACTCCAACGCCTTGTTGCCACTCATAGATACCAAGCTGACTAAAGACCAAGCTGGTTTCCGTCCCAGCCGCTCCTGTGCTGGACAGAGCTCAACCTCACCCAACACATTGAGGATGGGTTTGAGGGGAAACAAATAACTGGAGCAGCATTCAGAGATCTCTCTGCTGCCTACGACACTGTCCAACACCGCACAATGGTCAGGAAAAGCCTCCTCAACAACAGGCGCTTCTATGTCCAGTTAAATGACCAGAGGAGTAAATGGAAAGCCCAAAAGAACGGCCTCCCACAAGGTAGCGTGCTCGCCCCCCTCCTTTTCAATATCTACACAAACGACCAGCCACTACCCACTCCTAATGCCAGCGTTTCATCTACGCCGACAACCTCTGCATTACGACCCAACAAGCAGACTTCCAGAAGATTGAGTCTGTCCTTGAAAGTGCCCTCCAAGAAATGTCAAGCTACTACAATACAACCACCTGAAACCCAACCTATAGAGAACACCTCACACACACATAATTTCCTTTCGTGGCCGTTTACATTCGAGGGTCGCTGGTCCTCTCGAACGGAACAGTTTAACGTCATGCCCAGGACGAAAAGATATAGAGAACACCAACATGTCAAATAACAGCAGGAAGGCATGGGCCACAATCCACCGTCTTGGCAAAAACCACACCACCCATAATTCACAACGGTCACAGCAAACTCTGTTGCATCACAACTGGTGTAGGTATTGGATGGAGCCCGCACACCACAGGTATAAGAAAGACGTTCTTTGTTGAAATACTGACAGCGTTTCGATCCATTTGATCTTCATCAGGTCATGTGTACACAAAACATACACTTTTATACTAAGGGAGTGCCCCCATTAAACAATCAAAATACCACATTTTGGTGCCCCTCCCATCACTGCAGGTGTGACACGTCAACCCTGAGTGAGTAGGTGGGGACCCAGACATATTGATGTAAATATAGTCTGTTCAGAAATTGTAGTGCCTCTCATAGAGCTTGTAGGTGATGCAGAGGAGGGAAATGGGTCGGTAGCTCTTCGGGGATAATGGGTCTTTGCCAGGTTTAGGGATTGCAACTACTCCAGCCTTTTTCCAAACAGAAGGGATGGTTTTCTGTGCTATGCATGTGTTCAGCATCCCCACAAGCCAGGTCTTTGCGTTGGGTCCCAGGTGCTGTAACATTTCTGCCAGTAGGTCATCAATCCCTGCTGCTTTTCCGGGTTTCAACTTTCCCATTGCAGTTTCACGTTCTTCTAAGTCGAAGGGTTTGGTTTGAGGGCTGGCTGATTGTGGTTGGTCTGATACCACTGTGCGATGGTATTCTATGTGGGTCGGTGGCGGTGTTGGTTACAACTGTTGGCCACCAGTTGTGACCAAGACCGCCACCGACCCACAGGAGAATACCATCGCACAGTGGTATCAGACCAACCACAATCAGCCAGCCCTCAAACCAAACCCTTCGACCTAGAAGAACTTGAAACTGCAATGGGAAAGTTGAAACCCGGAAAAGCAGCAGGGATTGATGACCTACTGGCAGAAATGTTACAGCACCTGGGACCCAACTCAAAGACCTGGCTTGTGGGGATGCTGAACACATGCATAGCACAGAAAACCATCCCTTCTGTCTGGGAAAAGGCCAAAGTGGTTGCAATCCCTAAACCTGGCAAAGACCCATTATCCACAAAGAGCTACCGACCCATTTCCCTCTGCATCACCTACAAGGCTATATGAGAAGCTGCTACTCCAACGCCTTGTTGCCACTCATAGATACCAAGCTGACTAAAGACCAAGCTGGTTTCCGTCCCAGCCGCTCCTGTGCTGGACAGAGCTCAACCTCACCCAACACATTGAGGATGGGTTTGAGGGGAAACAAATAACTGGAGCAGCATTCAGAGATCTCTCTGCTGCCTACGACACTGTCCAACACCGCACAATGGTCAGGAAAAGCCTCCTCAACAACAGGCGCTTCTATGTCCAGTTAAATGACCAGAGGAGTAAATGGAAAGCCCAAAAGAACGGCCTCCAACAAGGTAGCGTGCTCGCCCCCCTCCTTTTCAATAACTACACAAACGACCAGCCACTACCCAATGCCTAATGCCAGCGTTTCATCTACGCCGACAACCTCTGCATTACGACCCAACAAGCAGACTTCCAGAAGATTGAGTCTGTCCTTGAAAGTGCCCTCCAAGAAATGTCAAGCTACTACAATACAACCACCTGAAACCCAACCTATAGAGAACACCTCACACACACATAATTTCCTTTTGTGGCCGTTTACATTCGAGGGTCGCTGGTCCTCTCGAACGGAACAGTTTAACGTCATGCCCAGGACGAAAAGATATAGAGAACACCAACATGTCAAATAACAGCAGGAAGGCATGGGCCACAATCCACCGTCTTGGCAAAAACCACACCACCCATAATTCACAACGGTCACAGCAAACTCTGTTGCATCACAACTGGTGTAGGTATTGGATGGAGCCCGCACACCACAGGTATAAGAAAGACGTTCTTTGTTGAAATACTGACAGCGTTTCGATCCATTTGATCTTCATCAGGTCATGTGTACACAAAACACACTTTTATACTAAGGGAGTGCCCCCATTAAACAATCAAAATACCACATTTTGGTGCCCCTCCCATCACTGCAGGTGTGACACGTCAACCCTGAGTGAGTAGGTGGGGACCCAGACATATTGATGTAAATATAGTCTGTTCAGAAATTGTAGTGCCTCTCATAGAGCTTGTAGGTGATGCAGAGGAGGGAAATGGGTCGGTAGCTCTTCGGGGATAATGGGTCTTTGCCAGGTTTAGGGATTGCAACTACTCCAGCCTTTTTCCAAACAGAAGGGATGGTTTTCTGTGCTATGCATGTGTTCAGCATCCCCACAAGCCAGGTCCTTGCGATAGGTCCCAGGTGCTGTATCATTTCTGCCAGTATGCCATCAATCCCTGCTGCTTTTCCGGGTTTCAACTTTCCCATTGCAGTTTCACGTTCTTCTAAGTCGAAGGGTTTGGTTTGAGGGCTGGCTGATTGTGGTTGGTCTGATACCACTGTGCGATGGTATTCTATGTGGGTCGGTGGCGGTGTTGGTTACAACTGTTGGCCACCAGTTGTGACCAAGACCGCCACCGACCCACAGGAGAATACCATCGCACAGTGGTATCAGACCAACCACAATCAGCCAACCCTCAAACCAAACCCTTCGACCTAGAAGAACTTGAAACTGCAATGGGAAAGTTGAAACCCGGAAAAGCAGCAGGGATTGATGACCTACTGGCAGAAATGTTACAGCACCTGGGACCCAACGCAAAGACCTGGCTTGTGGGGATGCTGAACACATGCATAGCACAGAAAACCATCCCTTCTGTCTGGGAAAAGGCCAACGTTGTTGCAATCCCTAAACCTGGCATACATAGACCCATTATCCACAAAGAGCTACCGACCCATTTCCCTCTGCATCACCTACAAGGCTATATGAGAAGCTGCTACTCCAACGCCTTGTTGCCACTCATAGATACCAAGCTGACTAAAGACCAAGCTGGTTTCCGTCCCAGCCGCTCCTGTGCTGGACAGAGCTCAACCTCACCCAACACATTGAGGATGGGTTTGAGGGGAAACAAATAACTGGAGCAGCATTCAGAGATCTCTCTGCTGCCTACGACACTGTCCAACACCGCACAATGGTCAGGAAAAGCCTCCTCAACAACAGGCGCTTCTATGTTCAGTTAAATGACCAGAGGAGTAAATGGAAAGCCGAAAAGAACGGCCTCCCACAAGGTAGCGCGCTCGCCCCCCTCCTTTTCAATATCTAAACAAACGACCAGCCACTTGAAACCCAACCCATCAAAAACCCAACTATGCAGCTTCCACCTGAGGAACCGAGACGCAAAAAAAGAACTGAGCATCACAAACTCTCAAACCATACCCACCCCATGTAACTTGGAGTTACACTGGACAGTTTAACGTCATGCCCAGGACGAAAAGTTATAGAGAACACCAACATGACAAACCCTACACTTAAACCCTCTATATTTAATAAAAAACAATTCTGGACAGGAATCCTGTATTGCAGGGGTGCCCAAAAGGTACATCGTGATCTACCAGTAATCACAAAGGCTGTGCAGGTAGACCATATGGCATGCCCCTGTATATAATCTATCACTTGAATTAAGGTGACTTGACACCAGCTCAAATGTTGCACACAAACATCAGTAGCAAAAGTACAAAGTTATTGTGACAGTAATAATTGCTATAGTGTGTGTTCAGTAACAGGAATATTCCTGTCTCTCCAGCTCTTTAATAAATAGAAAAGGGTTTAATCAGGAGTTGTAGTAGCCACAGGATAATCAAAGCGGTGGATATTGCTCTTGTCTTCATGTCTTTATGTATGTAAATTGTCTTGTTGTTTGTGTTATGTCAAATGCGTGTATACGTGTTCTGCATATACTTGGCTGCTGTGTTGCAAGATAATGGGAGTTACTGATACTATGGGACTGAATGGGAGTGAAAGGGAGGTACTGTTACTATGGGACTGATACTATGGGAGTGCATGGGAGTGGATGGGAGTGAATGGGAGGTATTGTTACTATGGGACTGATACTATGGGAGTGAATGGGACTGAATGGGATGTACTGTTACTATGTGACTGAATGGGAGTGAATAAAAGTGAATGGGAGTGAATGGGACTGAGTGGGAGTGAATGGGAGGTACTGTGACTATGGGACTGTGTTTAACAAAAAGCTGGAGAGACCGGGAGACCTCTGTTACTGAACAAACACTATAGCAATGATTACTGTCACAATATAGAGCTATTTAACACTGTTACTGAACACACACTATAGCAATGATTACTGTCACAATATCTATTTAACACTGTTACTGAACACACACTATAGCAATGATTTCTGTCACACTATAGAGCTATTTAACACTGTTACTGAACACACACTCTATAGCAATGATTACTGTCACAATACAGAGCAATTTAATTTAGGTAACCAAATTGACCCTAGCCTCGATACCCAGGCTTTCATTTCGTCTGCGCGAAAGATGAAAGCCTGGAAAAAGCCGTGGGCTGAACCAGTCTAAAAGTGGGAGTCAACCCTTCCGCGTAGGCGTCGCTCTAAATGATGTGACGTAGCGCTGCACTAGGGGGGAGAGGAGGGGCCGGGGGTGACGGACAGATCGATGAGATCCAATCAGGGTGCGCGCTTTTCTGAGACGCGACCCTCCCATCTAGGCCAGAAATGTCTCTGCTTAGGTCAGGCTAAATTGACCCCAATAGTAGATCTTTACACTCTCAATAGTTCAATTGTTGTTAAGCATCTGCTTAATTTCCAAAAAACTACACAATTAGATAATGTAGAAGATTGCTACTTTTGATCCTTTAATTATATAATGCTGATTGTAGCATAGTGGTTAGTGACTGAGCTTTGTTAACATGAGTGCCCGGGATCGTTTCCCACCAATTTCAAAGAATGTTTGTTGCTTCGCGCCAATAGGCCCTGCGGTAAGCCCCGCCCGCTCGCTCAGCTGCCTCGATACCGTTGTTAAGCAGGACAAACATCAGCGAACCTCCATTGAGGACCGTGTTATGTCGGCGTTTTTCCGAAGAGGAATAGAAGCATTCACATCAACAACATTCATACTATAATAACGCCATGGTGAAACGTTGCTGTTGGGCGTCCTGCAACAGTGCTTCATAGGCACCCAGAACGTTTGGGGCATTTCTTTTTACTCCATTCCCGTGGATGCGCACAATGTTTACATTCTAGAGGAGGAAGCGGCGGTGGCATCACTCGTTCACCCTCCCTGCTACTATCATACTAGTATTAACGTCAACCTTTACTAAACAATGGTTAAATCAACTGTCTAATAAACAACTAACAACTTACCTTGGAGCAAATGGTGTGCTTTGTAACTTTCTAGTTGCCACTTGCTTGTGTTGGACGGCAGCCACATAACTGAGGATCTGAAAAAAAAGAACGCTGCTTCCCCCCCCCTTCTGCATCCAAAAAGTGAAGGTCCGCTAATGGTCTAAACTATTTTCTTTGCCGTTCCTAAATTCAAAATAGTTTAGACCATTAGCAGACCTTCACTTTTTGGATACAATGTGCAGAAAATGGTATTAAAGCAGCGTTCTTTTTCTGAACCGCAGTGGGAGGGAACGTGACTGGAGGCTGGAGCCTGTGGCTGCCGTCCGACCAACACAAGCAACTGAGCGTGGAGATTAGAAAGTTACAAAGCACACCATTTTGCTCCAAGGTAAGTTGTTAGTTGTTTATTAGACGATTGATTTAAACATTGTTTAGTAAAAGTTGACGTTAATAGTATGATTTAGTAGCAGGGAGGGTGAATGAGTGACCGCCGCGTCCTCCACCTCCAGAATGTAAACATTGACATGTGCATGATGTGCGCACCCACGGGAAAAGGAATAAAAAGAAATGCCCCAAACGTTCTGGGTGCCTATGAAGCACTGTTGCAGGACGCCCAACAGCAATGTTTCACCATGGCGTTATTATAGTATGAATGTTGTTGATATGAATGCTTCTATTCCTCTTCGGAAAAACGCCGACATAACACGGTCCTCAATGGAGGTTCGCTGATGTTTGTCCTGCTTAACAACGGTATCGAGGCAGCTGAGCGAGCGGGCGGGGCTTACCGCAGGGCCTATTTTCACAGAATGTGTGTCCTTTACCTACCAAACAATACTCTTCTCACCTCTAGTCGATTATTTATTCAGCGTTTGAACCACGGACCAACATTTGACGCCATCTAGTCTCTCAGACCCATTTGAGCCACTGACCACCATTGTGAGAGTCTATTAATGTGAAATGGTGGTCCGTGGCTCAAACATGTTATCACTTTTTAAGTTACTTGTTGTGTTTAGAATCTGTGACCAGTGCCAGCAGAATATGCCTCAACTCGATTTTTACAGATTACAGTAAATTATTAAAGTACAGAATGTAAGCTTTCATATGATGTATCATTCAATGAAATTGGACAATAATTGAAGGAGATATGACCATCTAAAACTTGTTGAAACAGAAACCCCAAAGCAGAGAATAAGCCATGCAAAGAATCCTGAAATTTTAGCACCACTTGAATGGGTGTGACAATAGATACTTGTCCACAACCCTAATTTCTTGCATAATCACTCCCCCACCCACTAACCACTCCCCCACTAGGTTAAAGTAAAAGTAAGTTAAAGTAAAGAAATATAGGACTGAAGTTGTTTAGTGTATATTTTGTAATAATACAATCTAAAAAGTAACTAGTAGGCTAACAGAGTTTTCAATGGATATAGGCTATGTAGTTTTAGACCAATGCTTTAACATGTGTGCAATGAAACAAAGGGCAGAAGAATGAGATCTAACACCTTAGGTGCCCCAATAAACCCTTTTGAAAGTACAACAATTCAATTTAACTTATACACTACCTGGTTGTAAATAGCTGCAGTACAGAATTTTATGCAGGTCTACTTTAAGCAATCAAAGTCAGACAATTGACCCAGTATTTTGCTATTTAAAAAAAACATATACAGCAAACAGCAAGTCATAATGATCATTAGTCAATTGATACCGTTTCGTAGAGACGGCCTACACGACGCGTGATCTTGGCGCTGGGTGCGCGAGGGAAAAAATAAAGCGATTTCCCGACATTTCCTTTTCAATTGATACCGTTTCATAGAGACGGCCTACACAAACGTTCTATATACCAAATGAAAGCCTGCATTTCATAGTTTACATAGTATATAACCTTTTTTTAAATGAGCAAGAAATGAGCGACACAGACGGCTAGCTAACTAGGCTAGCTAGCTTCTAGCCTGTTGTTTGTTGGTGAAAGACTCCAAGTTGGGAAGTGTATTTCAGCGAGTAGCTATACGTGGTTTTGTTTATTTACTCCAAGCTGGGAAGTGTATTTCAGCGAGTAGCAGCGAGGGTTATACTTTACAGAAAATAAACAAAACCACGTATAGCTACTCGCTGAAATACACTTCCCAGCTTGGAGTCTTTCACCAACAAACAACAGGCTAGAAGCTAGCTAGCCTAGTTAGCTAGCCGTCTGTGTCGTGTGTTAAAGAGCAAAGAGCCAAGATCATACGTCTTATACGTTCTTTTAATCATAACTCGCTCATTTCTAATGTGAGTCTATAAATGTAACATGGTGGTCCGTGGCTCAAATACTTAATGAATAATGGACCTCGACTAGATGGAAAAACAATTGTGTTTGTTTTGGTAAGAAGGAAAAACACTCGGTCATCGACGGGCCCGTTGTTTATAAACCTTCAACAGTAACCATTCGGTCGTACAAACATCATATATAAACATCATAACAAGTAACTTCAAGTGATAGACGTTTGAACACAAAAACAACAACAGCGTTAAGTATTAAATAACATTTAATCACTTACTTGCTCCGAAGACGGACCCGGAAGATGGTGACGTGGCACTTCCAAACAAACACTGACCAAGCCGACCTCCACGCGTCTCTTCCGTATTTGAGGACGGCGGCACTTCCTTCCGGTGTGAGGCCACGCCCGCGAGATTTAACAGTGAATTTATTGTAGTCAAATTGTAGTCCTTCTACGTTACATCCGGGTCCCTTGGTCCCACCCGCTTCTCATAAAAATGTAAATGCAAAATAGCTACATATGAACGCGTGAATCTTTTACAATAACGTTATTTGTCAGAAAGGAAGCCATTGGGGGTTAAAATGGGTCTTAATGCTTCCAACTCATATAACTGTCAGTCTGTCACCAACAACACTTTTAATGATATTACATGAAGCAGACAGCCCTGTGATGAAACCTTTAGCATTACACTGTGGTTAATACGTTTTTATTCACAATGGAATGTTATTGTAGGCCTACTCTTAATATATCATGGTGTAGCACAGCACAGTAGATTCATATTTCAATCGATCTGGGATGTTAAAATTGTGCAAAACTCTGTTAAATGAATGGCCTCTTCTGCTACATTAAAAATTACTAAACATTAAACGTTACTTATACCTGTTATTGAGACTCCTATAGAGCATGTTGACATGGATAGCTTGGTTAGTAGTATCTCTGTTAGTTAATGCAGTTTGATTGATTAAATTAATAGCCTATTTTATTAGACAAAAATGTAGAACAGTAGTGTCATAGAGTGGAAAATGCCATTTGGTTTAATGTCACAGAATGCAGTGCCACGTAGAGCAGCATGATAAATGGTTAACTTTATAGTGTGTTCAAAAATGGCAGATCTGCAAGTTCAGTGTATTGAATGAGATGTGCTGTGAGTTTGCATATCTGCTATTGTCCAGCATAGGACCGTTGCACAGTGAAGTATAAACAAGGCTTTAGGATTTATAAGTCGTTTTTAGAATATAATAGAATATTCACTCCAGTGAATAGCATTTATCCATTTAGATAACTTTTTGATGTTATTTAATTACTTATTTTTACACAGAAACATAATGTGTGTCTTTAGTACTGTAGTCTGTTTCATGGTTTTCCAAAACGGGATGCTTTGATTAACAACTTTCTAATTAAAGTTTAGGAAAAATCGAGGCCTACACCAGCTAAATGATAGTATAAATTGGGGCCGTCTCAGAGATAGAAATGCCACTAAATGGGGGTCTGTAGACTAATATGCATGTTAAACTGGGGGCCCTTGAAATTAAACGGGTTGAGAATCATTGCTAGGCTAGATATGCCAGGGACCCCCGGGCCATAAGAGAAGATTTTTATGGCTAGCATAAAAATCTTCTCTTATGGGGTCCCTGGCATATCTTTTCAAATGTGTATGAGGGTCCACGGGCTATAGTGTCAATTTGGGGGTCCTTGCCATGAAAAGGTTTGTGAACCACTGGCCTAGTACACGTTCCTTCCTATCCTAATCCTAGATTAGGATATTCTTATTATGAATTCCTGTTCTGTTCTTTAACTATATAGTTACAAAGTGTCTATTTGTACGTCTCTAAATGTTTTGATGAATTGAACATGCATGGTGGACCCTCTTGTAAACAAGTGTAATGCTTAATTGGGTCATCCACTCACAGTTAACAGTCTTTGTATTGAGTTTGTGCTTGAAATGTACTGTAATTCTGCAAACTGTTAATAAATATTTCAATCAATCAATCAATGCTCGCAGCCTGACTCCGAATGCACAGAGTTGCAGTGCTGGACGCTAACAACAGAGGGAGCCAGTGCTAAATGAATAAGGACATTATCCTACTGGTAAACCATGTGCACACTATCTTCTTTGACAATATCATTGATTTACATTAAACAATAATATATGTGTCCTATAACCTGCATTATTAAAGTATAGCTTCTATTTTGGAGAAATCCCCAAATGTAGAAACAATTAGCATGATCATTATATTATCACATAACCCCCCCCCCCCCAAACAAATGTCTTGCCAAAAAGGAACTACAGAACTACACCGTCGTACTACAGGGTATAAATAGGCTTCAGGGACACATCAGTAGCAGTCATGTGACCACAGCCAAGGCAGTCAGTCACTCCTCACGCTCTCAGTCTCAGCAGCATCCAATAGGGTGACGGTTATAGGACACTTGGGTGTTTGGTCACACACATATGTCCGTGCGTAAAATCAACATAGCCTCATACTCAGACACGCGATGGCTGTGTACGTTTCTCACCATAACTCATAAAGAAGTGGGCCTATACGATTTGACTTCAATTCTAGATGGAAGCGGAAGAAAGCAAGATATCGGTGTGGTTTTGCCGAGAAGAAAAACTTGTCTCCGGTTTGTCAAAACGCACCACCTGTGCCGACGTGATGCGAGTGCTTCTGGAGGACCAGAATGCGCAGCAGAACCTTTCAACCTCCACGCTCACTGGATCGCCACGTTCGTGTTGCATCGTGGAGAAATGGAGAGGCTTCGAGAGGATCTTGCCACACAAAACGAAAATCTTGCGCCTTTGGAGTGCATGGGGAGAGGAGCAGAACAACGTGAGATTTGTCCTGGTTAAAAACGAGGCGTCTTTACCGAGCCATGGACTCGATCGGAGCGCAGAGGCGCGCGTGGTGCTCAGCAAAGAGAGCCCGTGTGTCCCCAAGGGGACAGCGAGGGCCACCATGGGTGGCTTCTCACAGGAGAAGCAACGTCGCATTGTCAGGAAAGCTTTCAGGAAGTTGGATAAGATAAACACGAAGAGGGCCAAGGCTACGTCCAGGGACACGTCGTCTGCTGAAAAGATGGAAACGTCAGTTCACCTTGTGATCTCCCAAGACCACGCTATTCGTCAACAGATCCAGCGACTTCAGGAGTTGGATACGGAGATTGAAAGGTGCGAGGCAAAAGTTCACTTTGACAGAATTAAGCGACACGGTGTTAATTATGTGCAAGACACATATTTGTGTGTGGACGTCGCCACCGACACGCGCTGTACTCGTGAGTTCGAGGAGCTGTGCTCGGCGGGGGGTCTTGCGGGATTTGAAGAGTATGTCCAGAGATGTGAGGAGGTGGTCCAACTGCAAGAGCAGCTAAACGAACACGAAGCGCTCATGGAGAAAATTACTGTGGAGATCCAGGAGGAATTGAACCAACGGTGGATGAAGAGGAGGCAAAATGAGCTCTCTGGCAAAAACACTTGTGAGAGGGCATCATCATCATCATCATCATCATCACTCCAAAGCACAGACATTGACTGTTTAACCCCCGCAAACACTCCACCAGAAAACGAGTTGCTTTTGGAAGAAGAGAGGATCAAAACACAACTAGACACAAGCTTATACATAGGCCTTCGCTTGAATACAGATTTAGAAGCTATTTGGAACGATCTAAACCTGATCCAGGAGATGTGTGGGGCAAAGGAGAGGGAGATAACAGAGTTGATGGAGAAAGTCACCACTTTGGATATGCAGGAGGGGACATTATTGAGGAATGAGAAAGGCAACCTGCTAGCTGCTGAGACGGAACTTATGTGCACTTTAGACACCCAAACCGAATGGGTAGAGCAAGCCAGAGGTCTCTCAAAGACTTGTAATGTTAACGATGATGACTCATCGGACACAGGCTTGAGTTCCCTGCACAGTCAGGATTCAGATAACCTGACCATCTGTGAGTCACAAGTGTAGCCTCAGGGCTGGACAATTATAGTGATATCATATCAATATTGTGCTATGAGACTGGATATGGCATAATTATGTGTTGTCTTTTCCCGCTATTGTCACTAAAGCCTTATTTTATATACTAATAGCGGAAATAGCCAGTATTCAAGCTCGGGACATTATGAACTTGTAGATTGGGTATTTCCTCTTTTTCTGAAAAGAAAAGTGATAATATTGTAATAATATCAATAGAGCAATATTTTGTCTATATTGCCCATCTCTTACACGAATAGTATTTCACTAGCAAAAAATATTTTGTTATATTCATGAAAGATAATTGTTTAGGTTTGCAGAATTTGTAACTTTACTCTCAGGATTTGGTGTATAAGCTGCATTTGGAATAGGTTATGATTTTATTATGCATTGGATAATGAGCATTTAGCAAGTTAAATGCAAGGGTTTCATCAAAATATTATAGTAAGCATTTAGTTGCACTTTTGGACATTGTTACCTACCCTTTCTTTAAGTTTGTTTAAAATGACATGGCACATCAAATGAGTTGTCCTTTCTGTCATGTTAGTATTGTTGACTGAGGACGAAGTCATAAAAGGAGAAAGTGTATATGGTATAAAGATTTTTGATATCTTTTTTTAATAAATATACAGTACTTGAAAGTTGAGTAACAGTATCACCTGCTTTTTGTGATAAATGGGGGTTTAATGGACACGTCCTTCATTGAGGGGTGGCCATAGCTGAATGGTTATGGTGTGTGAGATTACCTTAATGACATCATCATAATCATATTACATCATATTCAAGGGCTTTTGGAGAGAAATGAGACAGACTCTTAACCGCTCTCCTGTAGCAGCCACTACTCCTGATACTTATAGGATGTGTTTCACTGTCAAGGACCACACCATCAAATAATGAAGTTTAATGAAATGTATTTTAACAGATTGGAGGTGGCTCGATAGGAGGTGGCGGTAGCTGCATTGGAGGTGTGGTCCTGATCCTGAACTTTAGCTATCAGCTCCATTAAATGAATAAAACACACTCACTGTGTGCAAATATACAGCGACAAATACTGCAAATGAGTGCTGACAAATTATTATTATAAAGTCCAAATTATCATACAAAAATATACAGTGCATGACAAATACTGCAAATGATTACTGAAATAATTCATATTAAGAACAAATGATGATACCATCAGACCTTTTCATATGTTGGTCAACTTGGTCCTGAGATGCAGTGTCATTTTTATTCATGGGTGTTATTGAAATCTGATGCCTGTCAAAACATACAGTATCTTAAACACTTTGAAATCATACGAAACCATTATGTAATCCATATTAAGCAGCAGAATCGTATTTTGATTAATTGTCAACAATCATGAATAGGCCGTTATATCTCAATAACAGAAAGGTTTTTGAGGAATTAAATTCTATGAACTCCTGATAGGACATTGCATGTCTTACTCAGAAAACTGGGTCAAAGTGACAGTCATTCATCTTCAATTCATCTTACAATGAATTCCATCTCTTTGATTGCTCTTGAACTCCACCCAACCCCACTAATAGGTTTTCTGACATGATGACCTTCAATAAGGCTGTTGGAAGGGGGGGGGGGGGACCGCTGATATCTCTGCAGGGGAGATTGCATATGCCATTATTTCAACATTCCATTGCATACTGTTGCTGCTGTATGCGGTTTGAACATAATGCAAGCCTCATTGCTTTTGGAAACATAAACTAGATCTATTCATCCCAAAAGTATTCTAAAATATAAGAAAATCAAAAAGCGAAAAGCCAATGCTTTTCGCTTTTTGATTTTCTTATATTTTAGAATACTTTTGGGAAATCTGTCAAGGGATTAGAGAACCCTCTGTGAACTCACTTCCAGGTTAGGACTACAAGCACTGTAGCACTGGCTTTACAAGTAAACATCCGGTAATCAAAATGTACTTGAGTAAGTATTGGCATCAAAATATACTTAAAGTTACAAAAGCAAACATACTCATTATGCAGAATGTCTAAAATGTAGAAAAATATTTTGAAAATAGCTGATCTACAAGGTCACAATGCGGCACGTCATGTGATTCGTGTCGGGTGGGTAATGTATTAATCTACAAAGTAACTAGTAACTAAAGTTTTCAAATATTGTAGTGCTGTAAAAAGTACAATGTTTGCCTTTGAGATGGAGTGGAGTAGACCTACAAGTACAGAAAATTGGGAAAAAAGTACTTAGTTGTACATGTACTTAGTTACTTTCCATCACTGAGCACCGGCATTGATCCACCAATGATGAACCTGCGTTTGTTTGCCATGTACAGCAGGAGACCAATAGAAATGACTGATAGTCTGTCATCTCCTACATAGAATGTGTACAAATTAAAACAAAGTGACAATTTAGCTGCAGACATCTTGACATGA
The DNA here is from genome assembly GCF_964188405.1 of Protomyctophum parallelum. NCBI lineage: Eukaryota > Metazoa > Chordata > Actinopteri > Myctophiformes > Myctophidae > Protomyctophum > Protomyctophum parallelum. The sequence continues at coordinate 17,279,214 of NC_139699.1, forward strand.
TAGTTGCGGGTGCAAAGTCTTTCTGTGACGTGTAGATACATACTGTATAAATAGAAAAGTAGCTTTAGGGCATAAGCTCTGTCCCAAGCGTACCATATTACCCAAAGGCTGCTATAGGTGTTGTCTGTTTACTCAATGAAATTGCTCCTTTTCACTGCAGTAATTTTACAGCCGTATTCATATCTGTATATATATATCAAAGGATGGGGACATCAGAACAGTTTTATGTTTCCTTCTCACAGAACATGACCCTTGAGTTGTAGTTATAAAACTGTTGTCAAAAAGATGACAGGAGATCTGATACTTTTAGAGCAAAGTAAGACTGAGACCAGGCAGAAAGGTAAAACCAGATGTAAGAACAGTCCCAGGGACACTATAGCACTTTTGATGTGCATTTCAGTTAATTATCCCAGGTGGAGCGAAATGCCTTCACGACGTACGCTGTCTCTCAATTATCCTATAGTCTGTAGAAACTACAATATGTGTTTTGCAATCCATACCAAGCACGTGTCACAATGCGTTTTGTTCAAAACTGGCATGCCCATGCATTGTCGATAAATTACCTGATTCACATTTTCTGATCTCAAGACTGAACAAGGACAATGCGACGGTCACTATAAGGGCAGCAGCGAAAACAGTGATTATCATAAATTTTCATGTCAAGGACCCCCAAATTGCTATGTAGGCCTATTTGAAAAGATGTGACAGGGACCCCATGAGAGAAGATTTGTCATTTTATAGCAGATCACAACTTCAGCAGTGTTTCAGAGCCACTCTCACGCAGAAGTTTTATGGAGCCTGCTAATACATTAGCCCAGATGTAAAGAGATAAAGTTGAAATTTGTGACAGTGTCCCATAAATATTATTGTTGATCAAGTATTACCATTGTGTACTGTTTTGCTGATTAGCTTGTCAGTCTTCAGCACGCTATTAATAACCTCTGCTACAAAGCCAAAGTGGTATTAGTTGCATGTGGTAAAAAGAAAAGAAAATCCGTTAGTATTCTTTAATGGACTTACAATTTCAAAAGCTTTATAGAAGTCTGAGACAGATGTGAATGGGCATCAGCTGCATTTAAATTCAGAACCACTCAGCCTGAAGCTGAGTGGCCGTGCAAAATAGCTTTGGACATCTGGCGATGGAACCCATTACTGTTACACTTCAGGTTTTAGGACTGCAAACACTCTAGTTGTGCTAGCTCCATACAATGCTATTGCAGGAGCTATGACATGTTGGAATTACAGCACGTCTTGCTTGGCAGCTGATGTCTCTGTGACGGCTCTCTTTAAAACACCTATAAAGGGGAGGACAAACAGCTCTTTCTTTATTAAAGCCAGAGGCAAGTACAAGGTGGAGGGAGCTGGAGACTAAACACTTTCATGAAAGCCAGAGGCTTTCAGTGGTGCCACCAAGATGCTCTGTGCATCTCTCTGAAGCTTGGCTAAGACAGCTGGGACGTTCAAAGAAAGGCACACAGAGAAAATAAATCACACCCGTGTGAAGTGAGTGGTGCAACTCCGTGTGGGGGTCCCCGGAAGTTCCAGACCCGCAGGAACGCGGCCAGGGTGCCGGCCCGGTTCCGACGAGTTGAGACATGACAGAGTTTACCATGTGGGGGTCCTCGGGGGTCCCCGGGGGGTCCCTGGAACATCCAGACCCCCGGAACACGCCCAGGGGACCGGGCCAGTTCCAGCGAGCCACCCACGTCCGAAACGGTTGAGTTACTGTGTGGGGGTCCCGGGTTCCCTCTACTGTACTGTACTGTCACTGTACTGTGTGTGTGTGTGTTAGGCTGCGCAACAGTGACACTTAGTTGTGAAAACCAACAAAACGCAATTTTCGTGCTCGAACAGACCCAGCCAGCCAGCCAGCCAGGGATGGACACACAAAGCTCGTAATGGAGTGGTCGCACCATTCAAAAACAGCATATAAAACTGTAGTTCATGGCAACAGCACAAAGGCAATTACGTCATCATGTCATATCTCCAGTCCTCAAGCCACTTTGTCGGGGCCCAATTACTAGCCGAGTAGCCATACAGGGAGGATATCATTATGGTTGCTTTCAAGCCAGGGCACAACAATCTCCTCCCTCTAGTCTAGCCCATGTTCCTCATCAGTTTACAGTCAATGAACAGCAACAGCAAATACTCTTAACAACCTGCAACCACGTAGTCTATGTTGTATTGTTGTATTGGTTTGAAAAGACAGAGAAGAAATTATTAAAAGGAGGCTAATATAATACAAGCAACATGACATATTTATTTAGTTAAATAATCAGACCAGAATTACTGTCTGCTTAACTGTACTCTACATTTGAGTTCAGTTAAGCTTGTAAACTCGACTGAATTCACATCTACTTGCATGGGAGACTTAGTAATACAGTTTACTTTCATGAAGCAACTGGCTGTCTCAAACATGATTGATATAACGATGAACATACCAAGGCTACCCCACCTTTTGAGAACTAACACCGGTGATGATGGACACCTTTTGTGTCAATGGGGGGGAAGTGTTTATTTCTGAAAAAGTTGTTTACTCTAGCCTTTCGAGGGAATGTGGTGGCTCTGTTTCCCCACGGTGACGATATATGGCTGGCCATGAAATACTATGCGAAAATTCAGGACAGTCAAGGACAAACTGCAAAGGTGCACAAAAGCTGAATGGCAACACCACTGAACCATGGACTTAAACATGTTCTTACTTGTTCTCTTAGTGAGGAAAGACGCCTTCCAAACAGCCTAAAGCTGAGCTTCTTCATTGATCATCTATAAGCTCCGAAATAATGTGGACAACATATAATGTGGACAACAATAATATGGTACCAGTCTGTGATTTATTTATTTGTTTCTTTCTTCTTCTCGTCCTTCTTCCGCCCAAAATTGCAGTTCTGGCTTAACCATGCAGTCGTTTTGCACTCAAATCATGAACCCAGCGTGAAATGTCAGTTTCCCACTACTAGACTATAGGACGAGGAAGAAATGCCTTTTCACATTGACCTATTATAGCGCCACCAGGAGGTCACAATAACCTACCTGACCTGGCGGAGACATTGGTCTGTGTGTGTTTTAGCTTGTCAACTGCCATGCATTGACGAGGGAATTTCCCCCATGGGATCAATATGGGTCCATCTAGTTAACGATCTATGGCGCACCATCGTGGACTGAAACTGCACCCATGGGGGCACTCTTAAGAGTTAAACTGAGTGTACTGGACACCATATTAAGAAATTAAATATTACTTACACCACATGCAGGCAATAGGTATAAGTATACTGTACTGCACATAGGCTTTGAATCGTCGTTTATAAATACTAGTCCTTACCCGTTCTGAATATATGCAAACAGCAAATCATGTTCAGTGTGTGATGTAATAGATCACATTACTGATAGGGGGGGGAATTGTTTACAGATGGTCTTGGGAAGTTGGGTTGGGCACTAAAGTATAGGCTAATTAAATGCTGTAGTACAATCATAAGTACACCATTGATGTGTGATGTAAATATGGTGGTGATATTCTGCCTATAAATGGAAGTTATTGAATATTTTCAAGGTCGGTGTTGCACTTTGTAGACGGTCCCTAACCGCTCACCGTCTGCTGCCCGTGGAGATATAAGCTATTAAACGGTGAACGCGGAGGTTGGCTTTTTGGGCTTCAAAGCAAGTTGTAGTTTGTTCTTTATATAATCAGGATAAGAATTAGATGTTTTGTGTGATTTAGGAACGTGTCGTTGTCATTGCATCTGTCTGTATGTATTTTGTCATTGTGTTGTGACGGCACGGGATCTGTCTTCTCCAAACGTGTCCATTTGGCCACCCCGAGACCCCGACAGATAAGCATTCCGTTGTGATCGTGCTGTTCAGTGTGTCACGCAGCCACGCTGGGTGCGCGCAGGGCTGTAAGCTGTCGTTGTCAGTGTCCAGGCTTTGAGCGTGCATGTAGCCCATGTGTAATGCACGGCGAAGGAGGTGGTTGAGGAGGGGGCGGACAGTGTAAATGGTGCATTTATATATAGCGGCGGAGCGGCTGCAGTCCTGGCTGTGTGTCGCTGATCATAAGCCCAGAAACAGTGTCCTCGGAGCGGCTGCAGTCCTGGCTGTGTGTCACTGATCATAAGCCCAGAAACAGTGTCCTCGGAGCGGCTGCAGTCCTGGCTGTGTGTCGCTGGTCATTCACATCCAACACGGATACAGAACAGATGCTCCGACGGGGCTGGGTTTCGCTTCCTACGTCACACTACAAACGGTGACCTATCGAATTATGCGTCCCACACCCCCTCCACAGGCACACAATTCTTCAAGTTACAATTCTCCATGATCGTGTGGTGATGTAAAAACAATATCTGTACAGTAAATATGACAGTTGCGTCGGTAAAAAGTAGCCTAGCTGGATTGTGGGAGCGTGCAGATTTGTTTTGGCATGGAGAGATGTGTGCTAATAGTGTGGCTCGGTCGGAGATAGACCACGGACAAATAAACAGGTTTTTATTCACTAATAAATTCATTATTAATCTTATTGGAAAAATGGCTTTGTTAAGACCTCCATATTATTATGGTCAATGCCTGTGTGAAAAGTGGGAGCGATTGGTGCAGGCAATGAGGAGATAAGGTGGTGTTTCTGACAGACAGACAGACATTCATTCAGACAGACATTCGCTCATTTATAGTATGATATAGATGTTGGGGCCTTAATTAGACCGTAGGTAAACCCAGAGGAGGTTCAGAGGGGAGGGAGAATGGAGAAATGTGCCCCCAGAGCTTTCAGAAAGCTTGGGGAAAATGTCTTCTATTTGTGTCAAGATATGGAAAAAGTTTGGAGTTTGCATGTTCTCCCGTGTCCCCTAGGGTAGGTACCCTCACAAAAAACATGCAGTAATCCTGGTCACTAAACTGCCTCCCCCTGGCCAGCCGGGGCGCCTGATGGAGGCGAAAGGAACTGGTTGGAATAACGTGTTCCTTCCACGCGCTACGTCCAACCAGGGAAACTCCCCCCTGTCAGGTGTAAAGCAGCAACTTGGACACTCAGGCATGAAGGAAGCATGAGTTAAAGTCCGTTGCTCTCCCCAATGTCCCCCATATATGGGGACTAGGTTGGTGGAGGGTGTGTAGAGCCCAGGATCACATTAGATGATTGACACAGGGGTGAAAAATGGGTTACAAAATCGTGGGATAAAAAATATAAGTTAAAAAAATAAAAAAGATATGGAAAAGGTTTCAAAACATCTATAGATTTGAAAATGTTCCAAAATGAAGGTGTGTTTGTGAGCTATACACATTGTGAGCTATTTGTCAAACAGCATAAAAGGCTCAAGTGGAAAAATCTACCAACTTTCCATTCATAAGTAAACACACGTGCACACAATGACCATCGCAAAAACAAACACATGGAAGAAATTAACAAAGGAAACAAGCCAGCTGGCTTTTGTTCTTCTTGGGGTCAGAGTTCATATTAGCACAGGTTAATAGTACTGATCTATTACTTCCTTCTCCCTCATTATGCAGAGTGATCATAGAGGCCAACCGTTGGGTTTCAGGGGCAGTTCTCCCTCGCCCTGGCTATCTGTGGGCTGGGCATATGGACATCCTGTGGTGCTGCATGAACACTGACGCCTCTAGGACCCTGGGGACCACCGGTCTCCACATGGCCACTACATCATTATGTCGCCATCAGATTCTATAAATGTCTTCTACATCCTGACAGTTTTCTGAAAAAGCTATGTTTCTATTTCAGTCGTTCTTCGATTTTTCAAAAATAGCAGACCTACAAGCTTGTAGAGTGGCGCGCTATGAGCTTGTAGATCTGCTATTTTTCAATAGCTAAAGCATAACATAATGCTAACACCAAAAGGGGTTCACACCCAGAATGGGTTAATCAACTCCCGCAATGAGAACCTCACCATTATGCACTACTACTCTGTCTAATAAGGCGGAAAGTTCAACTTAATTACTTACTTTTAACCGGGCTCCCCCATTATGGGAGGAATCTTAATTAAAGTCAAAATAACACTCGAAAATATTTCAAAGAATTTCATAATTTATTTAAGCCCTGACTTGCGATGTGAGCCTTTAAATCAGCTATATTCGCTATGCATGACAAGTATAGGGCTGAAGTGGTTAAAGAATATCCTCTAGACTTTCACTGCATAATCTATAAAAGTGGCATTTCTTCACTTAGCCTATAGAATATATGCTGTACAGTGTACTGTACAGCATGCATGGGCAACTGGCGGCCCCCACCATCACTTAATGTGGCTCTCAGGTTAATATCAGAATACAATTCCAAACATGCAAACATGACACGCTTTAATTACATCAGTATATATAATTATGTATAGCTTAATGACTATATAATATTACAATGTTATTTTATGTCAGTCCAATTTGTATTTAGTTCATAGTTCAAGTTAACATAACTAACGAAATGCATTTGATATTAAATAAAAAAATAGAACTTTCCAGGATTCCAATTAAAAAAACAGCACATATCTTTTCAAATTGGGGTCCGTGGGCTAATAAGTGTCAATTTGGGGTTCCTTGGCATGACAATGTTTGACAGAAGAAGCTGCGTTTTACGTCATTTCCGAGTTTTTAGACAGCTGGTGGATGGAAAAGAAGCTCCACCCCCGCGACGGACAGATTCCCGGAAACGCTCTCCTCCGCGGCAGTCAGCCATCCACCAGCTGTCTAAAAACTCGGAAATGACGTAAAACGCAGCTTCTTCTGTCCGCGGCTGTCTGCTCATATGTGCCCAGGAGGACAGAAAGCATGCTTGACTGATGGGTTTATTGTTTAGTGTGAACTGACAATAAAGTACTATATCTCTGCTGTCCGGGGGAAACCTCATAACTCCAAAATGTTCATTTTTCAGGAAATTAAAAATATACGTTTTTAAGGAAATTTATAAAACCTTATATTTTTTAAACGATGCAATATACTGCCTCATCAAAGTTGGTGTCGTGACTTTAGATATCGTCAATGACTTGCATGAGAAGGAGAGAGGTGGTGGAGTTAGCTGTTTAAGCAGACAGTTTGAGGGTCCAATGGAGTTAAGAGGTTTTGTCCAATGCGTAAAGGGACACACAGACGTAAAGGGTGTTCAATAGTACTGATTTACGGAAAAACCTCAAAAATGGAGTTATGAGGTTTCCTCCAGACAGCAACGATATCATATCATACACACTAGACACAAGTGAGCACTCAGTTGCACAGACCTCTATCAAGAGCACAATGTGTTCTGATAAAGATTCATTCATAAAACATAATGTTCTCATAATGTTGTGTTAACCTTATTCAAACGGCAGTAGAAAGGGGGAAATGCTGTCTCCTCAAATTAATGAAAATACGGTATAATAGTATAAAAATATAAATACTTTTCTATTGTTGAAGCAAAGCTCTTTGTGTGTCAGACTAAATCGCACATCTTTCAAGGGTACATTATTCTGCCTCCCGGGAATGTGTCACTTGGTACTCTCGGGTTTTCCTTTGTCAGGAAATCGGAAAAGAATTATGCCATGAAGTCACTAATGAAGGTTCTGGATTGAGAGCCGGAACCTTCAGTTCAAGTCCAATAACAGCGCTGAGGTGTGAGTGAGCCACTCGGAAAGCACTTAGTCTGCCAATAACAGACCGGGGCCGGTGGAGTGCTCTCATTAGACATTGTTGTGCTTGCAGCAGGTGTGTTAATCCATTTTGGGCGGGAACCCCTTTTGGTGTTTCAAGCATTCTGTTCTACTTTAGCTATTGAAAAATAGCAGATCTACAAGCTCATAGGAGCTTGTAGGTCTGCTATTTTTGAAAAGTTGTGAAAATGTGGCGCAAATCTTTGAATATATATTTCAGAGAGAACATTTTTAACTAAAATATTTGCTTCTGGGGGGGGGGGGGGGGGGGGTGGGGGGGGGGTCCCTGGCCCAATAGAGATAATTCTGGGGGTCCTTGACATGAAAAAGGTTGAGCACCACTGACATAGAAACATGTTTTTTCCAATTTATTTTAGGATTTAGAAGCCTTGTTTTTAATCGACCTCAGTCCAAAATGGCTTAATCTTTCATGGCCGGGTTGCGACCCCCTGACCCGTGCCTGTGGGGTACTGTACAGCCCCCTCCTCCAGCCACACAGGGGCTGTCACATTCATTACCCGGCACTGCCCAGACCTGCCACAAAAAGGCTTATCACCCTCGCATGGGCCCCACTGGAGGAGGTTGTTTTTCCTTGTAATTACAAGAGATGGCTCTATAGCCTCAAACATGCTACTGTACAATATATACAGTACTTGATAAAACAGGATCAGTATTCTGCAGCTATATCTAACCACAGTCTTTGGAAGTATGGGTAATGGAAATGGATAATCAATGATTACGCATAAACACTCTCAACCTAACATAAGTACAAGCACAAGTCAAGTACCGATACTACTAGGCTAGACGTTTTCTTTGATATTGTTGTAATGTTGTATCTATTCTCTACACTTATCTGTGTGCTCTTTTTCTTTTTTTTTAATATATTCTTTGTCCCACGATTTTGTAACCCATTTTTCACCCCTGTGTCAATCATCCTGTGATGCGATCCTGGGCTCTACACACCCTCCGCCAACCTAGGGAGAGCAACGGACTTAACTCATGCTTCCTTCATGCTTGAGTGTCCAAGTTGCTCCTTTACACCTGACAGGGGGGAGTTTCCCTGGTTGGACGTAGCGCGTGGAAGGAACACGTTATTCCAACCAGTTCCTTTCCCCTCCATCAGGGGTCCCGGCTGGCCAGGGGGAGGCAGTTTAGAGACCAGGATTACTGCATGTTTTTGTGAGGGTACCTACCCTAGGGGACACGGGGAGAACATGCAAACTCCACACAGAAAGGCCCTTTCGCCAACCCCGCCTTCGGGTATGGGCACTATGATGATGCGGAGGAGGAAACACGCAGCCAGCACCCACAACGCCCCGAGCGGGAATCGAACCCAGGACCTTCTAGCTGTGAGGCGACAGCACTACCAACTGTGCCACCGTGCCCCTTATCTGTGTGCTCTTATCCTATCTGCTTTCCATGCGTACTGGGGTACTTTTAAGACACCTTAATTACCCTCGGGATCAATACAAGTCTATCTTTAAGTTCTCTGCTCCACTACAACAATGTATGGTTACAATCTAACAGTTAATTTGACCAGGTCTTATCCTTACGAATGCTGAAAAGTAAATATAGCACTCAAACCATTAAACTGGACAGGAGCGAAATCTTTGTTATCTTCATGTTAAATTGCAATTATCGTCTGACCCTGACCCCTGATCCCATTTGGGACATTTCTGCTACCCAAACGTTGACATGCAGGGATGGGTAAGCAAGCATGTCAGGAATGTTGCTCTGTTACCAAAAAAGAAAAGAAAAAAAGCCCACTCTGCATGTTTATTCTCTATTCACAGACGTGTCTCTGCTGTGGTGTGAGAGGATTAATGTGAGAGAAAAGGAAAACCTGCATGTGTAACGCAGAGATTTATAAATTACATACATACAGGGCTGGACTGGGACAAAAATTTTGCCCGGTCATTTTCGCGTGAATCTGGCCCAGACCGGCCCACCACAACCAGCACACAGAAAGCAGAAACTTTCCTGGTGGCCTGCCGCCTATTGGCCTGCCTGCCTGTCCTGCCTGTTTTTTTAGTTTTTAGTTTTTTTTATAATGGTCGCGGCCCACCAGGAATATGCCCGGTACATCCTGTGGCCAGGCCAGCCCTGATGTGTGGTCAATTGGCAGAGTGTCATGAAATGCACTCTGCAAGGATAAAGCCAACTGGTTTTGGTGACCCAATGGCCACGAGACGGTCTGCATGATGGTCTGCATCCGCTTAAGCTTCTATTAGTGTGAGAACAGTAACAGAAAACTATGGAGCTCTATTGAACGTACAGTACAGTATATGCACGTTACAAACTATTATGTGGAAGGTGTATAATTAGCTGAGAGATGCACAAAACCAAAGGTACCTGTACGTACCACACCCAGAAAAAGACAAGGCATGGCTGTAGTATTTTACAGCTGCACATGGCGTCTCAGTTATCTTCCCCCAACAACGCCGAGGCATTCTTCTTATCATGCATAACAGGAGGATTTAATGGGTAGGATCAGTTACAAAACACCATGAAAATGTCTGGGTGTTTCTGAATCTTCATAGAATTATCTTCCTCTCCATAAAAGTGAATGGATTCTGCCCGAGGCCAAAACTCACAAGATCTCGCTTTCTTAACAATTGCTGTAGTCAGTGTAGTGCACCTTGCTTATCACTTAATGGGAAAGTTGGTTTCACATACAATAGACGTGGATCATGTTGCAGGAGTTTGTGGGTCACTCTTTTTCCTGATCTGAACACGCGTGTGCGTGTGCACACACACACACACACACACACACACACACACACACACACACACACACACACACACACACACACACACACACACACACACATTTTAACGGTGTATGCACTAAGGTACGTATCTGTATGAAACATGTAATAAAGTACTTCACATTGCTTGGGGAGGCAAAATAAAGCTCTCGGCAGAGAAGCATTATTATTAATTTAGCTATTTATGATAATTTATTGAGACTAATATTGCCAGTCACATCACAATATATCACTAGACTACAGTTGAACAAATCTTTTGTGACCACATTTGAGGATTATATATATATATATATATTATATATATTACCCAAATCAGTATTCAACATTCACCATGTTGATACTTGTACAGTATGTAGTATGCATATAAAATATATAAATCATAATAACAACAACATATTATATTACTCAGTTTAACTTAAAGGACAACTTTAGTTTTTTTCAACCAAGTTTCATGTTTTAGGTTGTTATTAGAGAAACTAAAAGGTGAGTGTTCATTTTCTTTCATTTGCTGCTTTGTTTTGTTTTGGGGATTTTAGCAGTTTTTGACATGGGTGGGGGCATTCGAGCATGGGGCTAAATATGTATTTCTTTACAAAATATTATGGCGATTTATTTTATTATTATTTACTATAGTCCTAATAAACCCCAAGAAATTACATGTGACCACAAAAGATCACGGGATCTATTGAATGTGACAAACTGACATATTGAGTCTATACACACACAGTATAAGCCTTCTCCCAGTAGGCTACCTTCACATTCAGTAGATCCTGTGATCTTCTGTGGCCAGATGTAATTTCCTGGGGTTTATTAGGACTATAGTAAATAATACAAAAATCACCATAAAATGTTGTAAAAAATACATATTTAGCCCCATGCTCGAATGCCCCCGCCCCCCTGTCAAAAAGAGCTAAAAATCCCTAAAACGAAAGAAAGCAGCAAATGAAAAATTAACACTCATCTTTTACTTTCTCTAATAACAACCTAAAACATGAACATTGGTTGAAAAAAACTAAAGTTGTCCTTTAACCCATTCTGGACGGGGACCCCTTTTGGTGTTTTAACTAAGCATTATGTTATACTTTAGCTATTGAAAAATAGCAGATCTACAAGCTCATTTTTTTTTTGAAAAATCGTGAAAATGCGGCACAAATCTTTGAATATATATTCTTTCAGAGTGAAGTTTTTTTTATTTCTACGTCAGGCCTAAATGGGTGGTTTCCCAAACTTCAATATCAGTATATTTCATCAAAAGAAGACAACAGAAAAGCAGCAGAAGAGGCTCTTGTGACTGTGTGGATGAGTCACAGGCCACATCATTGCTTCTCTTATCTGGTCATCCTTGTCCTTGGTGCTACTCAGGGCAGGGCACAGATTCCTGTCGACCAGACTAAAGGCGCCTGCTTTATCTTTTAATGGCAAAGTCTCAATGGCAATATTATTCTCTAGTCAGTCAACCCGGGTGTTGCGAGACATGCTGTATCCAACAAACCCCTCTAAGCTTCTGTCCTTTATTTTGGGGAAAAAAAAAAATCGCAGTTGACATTGAACATCTTGAATTATTTTAGTTGTTAGCAGTATTTAATAATAATAATAATAATAAACTTTATTTATAGAGCACCTTTCATGACACGAGTGCAGCGCAAAGTGCTTTACAAGACAAAATATAAAAAATATCAAACAACATAACAATCAAGGCATTATCAGTACAAAGAATGCAAAAAACACCAAACGACATAAAAAATAAAATAGTAAAAAAGTGGGTCTTAAGCTGCGTTTTAAAAACATCTAGGGAGGGTGCCAGTCTAAGGTGCATTGGAAGTTTATTCCAGGCGGTCGGCCCGTGGAAGGAGAACGCTGCTTCGCCGTATTTTTTCGATGCCATTTTTTGTGGCTTTTCAAGCAGGCCAGCAGTGGCGGACCTAAGGAGGCGGTTTGGGACATACCTGGGCAAGCAGTCCTGAAGATAGGTGATAAGATTAGGTATTTTTTTGGACCAGCCACATATACACAGGGAACAGTTTCAATAACTGTCGGAACAATATTAAAATAATTGTCTAAATCACCAGCTATATACATTCTTAATTGAATGTAAGTAAGAACAAACTACGAAACTGGAATGGTACTATAGGAATAAGCGGCTTTGGAAAAGTTTCTATCCCTTTGAGGTGTTTCTATATCATGTTATAGGGACATGATAGGTGAGGTGACCATAATCCAGTTTCAGCTCCACCCAGCATGATGCTGCATTCTCAGATGGTCATGATGAGCGCTCGTGGTGTGGGGGGTGTGTGGCATTTAGGGCTTAAGTGTCTTTCTGCTCAGACAGGACACTTTGACATGTAGACATGGGAGGTGAAACGGTAACCCGTAACCTTCTGATCACCAGACAGCCTCTGCCCACTAAGCGATGGCCCCTGCAGCGTGATAAGATAAATGATAAACCAAAGCCTTCAGTGTTGCAAAGATGGCCGTTTGACAACTGTATGCTAAATAACATTTAAGGTAAACAGCAGATAGAGCCAGTAACAAAGATCACTGTTGGGAGACGGAAGGCTCTTTAGCAGCCATGGGAACACGGCTGCACTGGGCACCAAGATACCCATGTACCTGTCTAAATACTTCACTAAGATACCCGTGTACCTGTCTAAATACTTCACTAAGATACCCGTGTACCTGTCTAAATACTTCACTAAGATACCCGTGTACCTGTCTAAATACTTCACTAAGATACCCATGTGTACCTGTCTAAATACTTCCTTAATGTAAACAAAGTCTACACCCACAACACCAGAGGGAGTGCAACGAACCATGTACAACCCAGATTCGGCACAAACAAGGGACTCAATTATTTTCGCTCCTATGCCACCAAAATGTGGAACGCCCTACCAACAGTCATTAAGACATGCGAATGCCTTGACTCCTTCAAAACCGCTCTCAAAGGGCACCTACGGACGGCTGTAATTCGAAACTGGCCCCCGTAAAGATCTTTGCCTTCCTTTGTAACGTTTGCTGAAATAATAATAATAATAATAATAAAGGTTGTTGATTGGAAAGGATTCCGGCTGTTTCTTTCATTAGGTTAGACCACATTCATTCAGCACATTCAAAACATGGCTTCTTAAAAAATGAAACTATACTATATCTATAAATTAACAAAGTGGACATTCTTCCATGTTGTCAGACTGTGTGTGTTCTTTAGTTATCTGACATCACCATGTTGGAATGATACTCCCTACACATAGAGCAGTGAGCTAACATCAAAATATTTATCTTTGTCGTTTTAACGGGATGACAGGAGGAGGAGATAGCAAAGCGAGGAGATACTTCAGCCGTCTTGCAGCTATGCAGGATGGCTGATGTTTGGCGACCTTTGACATCCAAGTTGCACCTAGTGATCTCTCCTTAAAACACCGGTTCTCAACTAGAGAGGGGGTCCCCAGCTAAATGATTGATAGTTACAGTACAGGAACCAAAAGGGCCATTACGGCTGTGTAAACTGTGTAGAACTCCCCAACCAAATGGAACCAAACCATTTTGGTTCCACTTGTACACACTGAGCTAAATGAATGAACACTGAAGATTTTAACTTGGGGATTGTGGTCCCAGAGACAAACTTTTATCAAATTATGCATGCAGGACTGCATGTGGCCTATTGCATTTCAAACTGCAGGGGTTCGTGAAATTAATCAACACATCCGTTAATTAACAAATAAGGCCTAGGAACGAAGTCTAGATGGATTAGTTCCTTATTGTTGCATGTGTGTGTGTGTGTGTGTGTGTGTGTGTGTGTGTGTGTGTGTGTGAGGGTGTGTGTGTGTGTGTGTGTGTGTGTGGTGTGGTGTGGTGTGTGGTGTGTGTGTGTGTGTGTGTGTGTGTGTGTGTGTGCGTGCGTGTGTGTGTGTCGAGGGGAAGGGGAGTTACCATGCTTGTGGCATTCAGCGATTATAGCTAGAGGGAGGGATGTATACAGTAATAACAAAATGGAATTGTTGTAAAATTACTCCTGGTTATTAACGACTGAATAGGAGGGTGGGATGTATTGTATTTGGTGGTGGAAGTCGATTAATGACAGCCATCTTGACCTAAATCCTGCATTTACAGAAAGACAAAGGGGATAGCAATTCAAAAGCGTTGACGCATACTGTAAGTGCAAGTGAATACCTATATGCCCATGAGAGTAAGAGGAAAAAAAACGACATAAAGAAAGCAACCGAAAAATAAACCAAAGAAAGGTTGAATTTAAGCCCTTTGGCACCCCTCTACAGTATATGACTGTAATTACACACGTGTTCTTTGATGGACTCGATAGGCTACAATCTACAGTAGGCCTACTGTACCTGTTGCTCTATCTCAGCGGTTCCCAAACCTTTGCACCATGCACCCCCTGTTAACTCCCCCCCCCCCCCCCCCCCCACATGGAAATTTTAATTGCATAAGCTGTATAGACTCCTTTTTATCCACATATATGCACATATATGAACCTGAATATGGCATAATATATGCAGCATAGGCTATTATTCTGCATATACTTGCCATATATTGGCATAATATGTTAATATATTTAAAATAAAACCATAGCACCACCAGTAGCCTTTTCATGTCGCGCACCCCCTAGGCCTAGAAGGTGCTCGCGCACCACAAGGGGTGCACAGCTGCACGCACCACAGTTTGGGAACCACTGCGATCTGATGAAGAAGCTCTTTCAAGTCAAACATTATGGTACAGTATTTAGGCATTACTTAATGGAGAAAAGGTTACATTAATATTTGATTCCCAGTCCACAAGTGCCCATATTGTATGATTATAGAAATATATGAGCTGCCACCAGACCAGGGCCATCCATAGAGCAAATACAGAAGAAGACACCTCACCTCATAAGACATTGCATAATTAAGACAATTTGTGTAGCTACATGTTTTTAATGGCAATCTAAGAAAATATAATAAAAAACATTTTGACACGCTGTCAGGCCAGAGCCTATATAATATGAACCACTTGGCCAGAGGGCGCTCATGGACCACTTGGCCAGAGGGCGCTCATGGACCACTTGGCCAGAGGGCCCCATGGAACACTTGGCCAGAGGGCCCCATGGAACACTTGGCCAGAGGGCCCCATGGACCACTTGGCCAGAGGGCGCCATGGAACACTTGGCCAGAGGGCGCCCATGGACCACTTGGCCAGAGGGCCCCATGGAACACTTGGCCAGAGGGCCCCATGGACCACTTGGCCAGAGGGCGCCATGGAACACTTGGCCAGAGGGCGCCCATGGACCACTTGGCCAGAGGGCCCCATGGAACACTTGGCCAGAGGGCCCCATGGAACACTTGGCCAGAGGGCGCTCATGGACCACTTGGCCAGAGGGCGCTCATGGACCACTTGGCCAGAGGGCGCTCATGGACCACTTGGCCAGAGGGCGCTCATGGACCACTTGGCCAGAGGGCGCTCATGGAACACTTGGCCAGAGGGCGCCCATGGACCACTTGGCCAGAGGGCCCCATGGAACACTTGGCCAGAGGGCGCTCATGGAACACTTGGCCAGAGGGCGCTCATGGACCACTTGGCCAGAGGGCGCTCATGGACCACTTGGCCAGAGGGCGCCCATGGAACACTTGGCCAGAGGGCGCCCATGGAACACTTGGCCAGAGGGCGCTCATGGAACACTTGGCCAGAGGGCGCTCATGGAACACTTGGCCAGAGGGCGCTCATGGACCACTTGGCCAGAGGGCGCTCATGGAACACTTGGCCAGAGGGCGCTCATGGACCACTTGGCCAGAGGGCCCCATGGAACACTTGGCCAGAGGGCGCTCATGGACCACTTGGCCAGAGGGCGCTCATGGACCACTTGGCCAGAGGGCGCTCATGGACCACTTGGCCAGAGGGCGCCCATGGACCACTTGGCCAGAGGGCGCTCATGGACCACTTGGCCAGAGGGCGCCCATGGACCACTTGGCCAGAGGGCGCTCATGGACCACTTGGCCAGAGGGCGCTCATGGAACACTTGGCCAGAGGGCGCCCATGGACCACTTGGCCAGAGGGCGCTCATGGACCACTTGGCCAGAGGGCGCTCATGGAACACTTGGCCAGAGGGCGCTCATGGAACACTTGGCCAGAGGGCCCCATGGAACACTTGGCCAGAGGGCCCCATGGAACACTTGGCCAGAGGGCGCTCATGGACCACTTGGCCAGAGGGCGCTCATGGAACACTTGGCCAGAGGGCGCCCATGGACCACTTGGCCAGAGGGCGCCCATGGACCACTTGGCCAGAGGGCCCCATGGAACACTTGGCCAGAGGGCGCTCATGGAACACTTGGCCAGAGGGCGCTCATGGAACACTTGGCCAGAGGGCGCTCATGGAACACTTGGCCAGAGGGCGCTCATGGAACACTTGGCCAGAGGGCGCTCATGGAACACTTGGCCAGAGGGCGCTCATGGAACACTTGGCCAGAGGGCGCTCATGGAACACTTGGCCAGAGGGCGCCCATGGACCACTTGGCCAGAGGGCGCACATGGAACACTTGGCCAGAGGGCGCACATGGACCACTTGGCCAGAGGGCCCCATGGACCACTTGGCCAGAGGGCGCCATGGAACACTTGGCCAGAGGGCGCTCATGGACCACTTGGCCAGAGGGCGCCCATGGAACACTTGGCCAGAGGGCGCTCATGGACCACTTGGCCAGAGGGCGCCCATGGACCACTTGGCCAGAGGGCGCCCATGGAACACTTGGCCAGAGGGCGCCCATGGAACACTTGGCCAGAGGGCGCCCATGGAACACTTGGCCAGAGGGCGCTCATGGACCACTTGGCCAGAGGGCGCACATGGACCACTTGGCCAGAGGGCGCTCATGGACCACTTGGCCAGAGGGCGCTCATGGACCACTTGGCCAGAGGGCGCTCATGGACCACTTGGCCAGAGGGCGCTCATGGAACACTTGGCCAGAGGGCGCTCATGGAACACTTGGCCAGAGGGCGCTCATGGACCACTTGGCCAGAGGGCCCCATGGACCACTTGGCCAGAGGGCGCTCATGGACCACTTGGCCAGAGGGCCCCATGGAACACTTGGCCAGAGGGCGCTCATGGACCACTTGGCCAGAGGGCGCTCATGGACCACTTGGCCAGAGGGCGCCCATGGACCACTTGGCCAGAGGGCCCCATGGAACACTTGGCCAGAGGGCCCCATGGAACACTTGGCCAGAGGGCCCCATGGAACACTTGGCCAGAGGGCCCCATGGAACACTTGGCCAGAGGGCCCCATGGACCACTTGGCCAGAGGGCGCCCATGGACCACTTGGCCAGAGGGCGCCCATGGACCACTTGGCCAGAGGGCGCTCATGGAACACTTGGCCAGAGGGCGCTCATGGACCACTTGGCCAGAGGGCGCCCATGGACCACTTGGCCAGAGGGCGCTCATGGAACACTTGGCCAGAGGGCGCTCATGGACCACTTGGCCAGAGGGCGCTCATGGAACACTTGGCCAGAGGGCGCCCATGGAACACTTGGCCAGAGGGCGCTCATGGACCACTTGGCCAGAGGGCGCTCATGGAACACTTGGCCAGAGGGCGCCCATGGACCACTTGGCCAGAGGGCGCTCATGGAACACTTGGCCAGAGGGCGCCCATGGAACACTTGGCCAGAGGGCGCTCATGGACCACTTGGCCAGAGGGCGCTCATGGAACACTTGGCCAGAGGGCGCTCATGGACCACTTGGCCAGAGGGCGCTCATGGAACACTTGGCCAGAGGGCGCCCATGGACCACTTGGCCAGAGGGCGCCCATGGACCACTTGGCCAGAGGGCGCACATGGACCACTTGGCCAGAGGGCGCACATGGACCACTTGGCCAGAGGGCCCCATGGACCACTTGGCCAGAGGGCGCCATGGAACACTTGGCCAGAGGGCGCACATGGAACACTTGGCCAGAGGGCGCACATGGACCACTTGGCCAGAGGGCGCACATGGACCACTTGGCCAGAGGGCCCCATGGACCACTTGGCCAGAGGGCCCCATGGACCACTTGGCCAGAGGGCGCCATGGAACACTTGGCCAGAGGGCGCACATGGACCACTTGGCCAGAGGGCCCCATGGACCACTTGGCCAGAGGGCGCCCATGGACCACTTGGCCAGAGGGCGCACATGGAACACTTGGCCAGAGGGCGCACATGGACCACTTGGCCAGAGGGCCCCATGGACCACTTGGCCAGAGGGCGCCATGGAACACTTGGCCAGAGGGCGCTCATGGACCACTTGGCCAGAGGGCGCCCATGGAACACTTGGCCAGAGGGCGCTCATGGACCACTTGGCCAGAGGGCGCTCATGGAACACTTGGCCAGAGGGCGCTCATGGACCACTTGGCCAGAGGGCGCCCATGGACCACTTGGCCAGAGGGCGCTCATGGACCACTTGGCCAGAGGGCGCTCATGGAACACTTGGCCAGAGGGCGCTCATGGAACACTTGGCCAGAGGGCGCTCATGGACCACTTGGCCAGAGGGCGCTCATGGAACACTTGGCCAGAGGGCGCTCATGGAACACTTGGCCAGAGGGCGCACATGGACCACTTGGCCAGAGGGCGCACATGGAACACTTGGCCAGAGGGCCCCATGGAACACTTGGCCAGAGGGCGCACATGGACCACTTGGCCAGAGGGCGCTCATGGACCACTTGGCCAGAGGGCCCCATGGAACACTTGGCCAGAGGGCGCTCATGGACCACTTGGCCAGAGGGCGCCCATGGAACACTTGGCCAGAGGGCGCCCATGGAACACTTGGCCAGAGGGCGCCCATGGAACACTTGGCCAGAGGGCGCTCATGGACCACTTGGCCAGAGGGCGCACATGGACCACTTGGCCAGAGGGCGCTCATGGAACACTTGGCCAGAGGGCGCCCATGGACCACTTGGCCAGAGGGCGCACATGGAACACTTGGCCAGAGGGCGCCATGGACCACTTGGCCAGAGGGCGCTCATGGACCACTTGGCCAGAGGGCGCTCATGGAACACTTGGCCAGAGGGCGCTCATGGACCACTTGGCCAGAGGGCGCTCATGGACCACTTGGCCAGAGGGCGCTCATGGACCACTTGGCCAGAGGGCCCCATGGACCACTTGGCCAGAGGGCGCCCATGGACCACTTGGCCAGAGGGCGCCCATGGACCACTTGGCCAGAGGGCGCTCATGGAACACTTGGCCAGAGGGCACCCATGGAACACTTGGCCAGAGGGCGCTCATGGACCACTTGGCCAGAGGGCGCCATGGACCACTTGGCCAGAGGGCGCTCATGGACCACTTGGCCAGAGGGCGCCATGGACCACTTGGCCAGAGGGCGCTCATGGACCACTTGGCCAGAGGGCGCCCATGGACCACTTGGCCAGAGGGCGCTCATGGAACACTTGGCCAGAGGGCCCCATGGACCACTTGGCCAGAGGGCGCCCATGGACCACTTGGCCAGAGGGCGCCCATGGACCACTTGGCCAGAGGGCGCTCATGGAACACTTGGCCAGAGGGCACCCATGGACCACTTGGCCAGAGGGCGCTCATGGACCACTTGGCCAGAGGGCGCTCATGGACCACTTGGCCAGAGGGCCCCATGGAACACTTGGCCAGAGGGCGCTCATGGACCACTTGGCCAGAGGGCCCCATGGAACACTTGGCCAGAGGGCGCCCATGGACCACTTGGCCAGAGGGCCCCATGGAACACTTGGCCAGAGGGCGCTCATGGACCACTTGGCCAGAGGGCCCCATGGAACACTTGGCCAGAGGGCGCTCATGGACCACTTGGCCAGAGGGCGCCCATGGAACACTTGGCCAGAGGGCGCTCATGGAACACTTGGCCAGAGGGCGCTCATGGACCACTTGGCCAGAGGGCGCTCATGGAACACTTGGCCAGAGGGCGCCCATGGACCACTTGGCCAGAGGGCGCCCATGGACCACTTGGCCAGAGGGCGCCCATGGACCACTTGGCCAGAGGGCGCCCATGGACCACTTGGCCAGAGGGCGCTCATGGACCACTTGGCCAGAGGGCGCCCATGGACCACTTGGCCAGAGGGCCCCATGGACCACTTGGCCAGAGGGCGCTCATGGAACACTTGGCCAGAGGGCCCCATGGAACACTTGGCCAGAGGGCGCTCATGGAACACTTGGCCAGAGGGCCCCATGGACCACTTGGCCAGAGGGCGCTCATGGAACACTTGGCCAGAGGGCGCCCATGGACCACTTGGCCAGAGGGCGCTCATGGACCACTTGGCCAGAGGGCGCTCATGGACCACTTGGCCAGAGGGCGCTCATGGAACACTTGGCCAGCGGGCGCCCCCCCCTCCCATGGTAAGCTAAATTACATTTGCTTGTTTGGACCTGGACCTTTAACATTATTCTTTGCTTCAGTTAAAAACCTCAGTGACACATTTCCGATAACATTTAAGGACTATTTTAGACAAATAAGTAACCATTATAAATAATTATGACAAAGTATAAATGACCATGTTAAGATATGTTATTGTCTACTTTAGGAAACCTAATGATGAAAAACTATTTCATTTACATTGTATAATAACTGAGACAAATCTTACTCATTCATTGCTTTATACTCACATCGTATTATCCATAAGCTTTGTTATTGTGTACTTTAGGAAACCTGGTGGTGAAACATACCAAAGTGTATGCCTTATCTGATCTGAAGCTAGACATAATAATTGAGACAAATCTTACTCATTCATTGCTGCATACTTGTGGTTTTAATTGTTTTGCCAAAGTGTAAGGAGCCCACTCAGCCCAGCATTATCCCACCAGTTATATTCGTTGCTGTGGGGAGAAAACCATCTAACTCCATTTTTGAGCTTTTTGATTTATTTTGCATAATAGTAAATGCGACATGTGGTGGTCGCAAAAAAGATTGTATTTTTAAGTAGAGAATATACTGATCTGAAAAGTAAACAATTTTGCTGTCTTAGTTTGTATCTTTTGACTGAAGAGGAAAAAGACCATGTATGCTCATATCCTCATATGTTCGGTTGCAGAATTTATAACACATTTTAAGCATTTCATTAAAGCTTCATTATGTAGATTTTTTGTGAATATATTGTATTTTGTCCACTATTGGGGTGGTTGTATTTGGTCATCTTGCTCTTCTACTGAGACATTTGGATACTGGGTCTGGTCTGGTTTGACAATCAACTGCCGTTGACACAAAACGATTTCTGGTCTAACACTTTTTAACACTTTTGACCTGAAGGTCAAACTTACATTTCTACACCTGACGAAGCAGGCAGGTATACTGTAGGTTCAAGTTCAGGTTACTCTTAAAATCCCAACATATCCTTGGATTATGGATATTCCCAAAATAAGAGTCTGGTGATTACTCATTGCAGCCAGACAACGCATGCACCATGGCAGCCATGCTAGACCTTAACCCATTTTGACCTGAGATCAGATTCTAAAAATGTCTTCTACATCCTGACAGTTTTCTGAAAAAGCTATGTTTCTATATGTCAGTCGTTCTTTGATTTTTCAAAAATAGCAGACCTACAAGCTCATAGCGTGCCACTCGGTGGCGCACTACGAGCTTGTAGAACTGCTATTTTTCAATAGCTAAAGCATAACATAATGCTAACACAAAAAGGGGTCCCCGCCCAAAATATCAGGAGGAATTCAACAATGACTTGACTGAAGTGAGGGGGGCGGGGGGGGGGGGGGTTCCCCTGGATGAATGTTTGTCTTTGGGTTGATTAGATACAATCAATTTGACAACTAATAGTGCAAACAAGCTCAGAAGACGGGGCAAAATTACTGTAAGTATAACCAGTACCAGTCACCAGTAGTACGTAGACCTTACTACTGGTTTAGCAAAAACACAAACGTAGAAATTCTATTGCTTATTATTGCATATTTTATACAGTGCTGCAATGCCACAATGGCACACATAAGACACAGTCAGACGAATACATCACCATTAAAGCATGCTTGTGCAATCAATCAAAATTGAACAAAGGATTGTACTGATTCATAAAGGGAAAGGATAATAATAATAAAAATAAAAATAATAATAATAATAATAATAATAATAATAATAATAATAATAATAATAATAATAATAATACATGAAACATGATGCAGAGATCAACTATATCAACACTATGGATATTTTTTTAATTTGATGCAACACTATGCCAAGCCTTTATTCAGATTTGGGTGTTACCAAATAAACGTGCATACAGAGCCATCTTTGTCTGTCCCTCTAGAGGCTTCTCTCCCTTTCACCAAAACAACCTTATAGAGAAGAGAAAGGACATCCTGAATGCTCAACGTGTTTGACTTTGTCAACTCATTCTCTGCAAAGACGGCCATTCTAAACAGGAGAATATGTCTCAGATTACCATTGTCAAACTTTAACACTTGACCTTCTCTGCTCCTGCCTCTTCTCTGGTTACACGCTGTGCAGCGTTTGCGATGACTGCCTAGAACTAGAATGCTATCTGGCTCTAAACAGAGAATACACAGTGGCAGAATACCTAAGCACCGTGACCGACCCAAAACAAAGAAAATCTTAACTAGGTACAGACTCAGTGAGCACAGTCTCGCGATCGAGAAAGGCCGTCATAGGCAGACCTGTATCCCGAGAGAAGACAGACTATGCACCCACTGCACACAAAATGAAGTGGAAACCGAGCTACACTTCCTAACCATCTGTCCATTGTACCAAGACATCAGAGACACATACTTCCCACAGATTACAACCACACACGGAGATTTTGAAAACATGACCAATGACAAATAACTCCCATATCTGCTGGGCGAAGTACAACAATGTGCAAACACAGCAGCAATATTTGTGAGTTGCTGTGATAGGAGAAGGATATCAAATGGAACACAACCACCCTAAAGACTAATCATTGTGTATATTCCTGCACTATACCTGCATCGAGTGATCTTGGTACATAGAAATTGATCTATTGAAGATTCTGACTTTCAAATGTACATAATTTTTGTTTTGATTGTATTAAGGCTCATACATAATATGGGTAGATTTTGAAGGTGCGTTTTACCAATGGAAATACATAAATTGGCCTCGCTCTGCGCACATTCGTATTATGAAAGGCATATCGGCCCGTGTTGAACGCACTGACCCGTGTTGAACGCACACACATTATGGCTTACCGCGGTCCTGAATATTTTAGCATTGTGGGAGTGTCCATATGTTAATTATTTTCGCTTTGCGCAATTTGCTATTAAGCCCCTTGACCTAAAGACACTCAGCGCATAACGATTAGACGTGGGTCTGACCACCTCATAAACGCAAAAAGCACTGTTTGATTTGACACTTGAGCGGCTCTGGGAGGCTGGTAGAGTGTTGCCATGTCTGTTTATTATAAGCGGCTTATTTTTCTGTAAAGTTGCTTTCTGTGTGGTTGTTTTTCTTGTTTCTAAAGTGGTTATTTGGGCTTTTCTCCTAATGTTGTTTAAACCAGTGATCCTCACACAGCACATTCCGATGTCAATGATCCCCAGATGAATGCATTTGCCCAACTAAGGACAGCTAATCCAAAAATTAAATAAAAAGATTACTTTTGAAAATAGCAGATCTATACCAGCTCACAATGCATCACATTCATTCATTAAAACTATGAACTCTGACTGCAGGGGGATATATAATGATCATTATAACAATGTGCAAGAACATATTTAAAAAGAAGGAAGAACTTTATATTTGTGGACAATCAAAATATGTTTTTTTATTTTAATGTGGT
This sequence comes from Protomyctophum parallelum, assembly GCF_964188405.1. Lineage (NCBI taxonomy): Eukaryota > Metazoa > Chordata > Actinopteri > Myctophiformes > Myctophidae > Protomyctophum > Protomyctophum parallelum. The sequence goes on from NC_139699.1 coordinate 17,303,329, forward strand.
GTCATTCAAATTAATCTGGATATGGCAGACTCACTATTTAGAAAATAAAAACATGGCACTTCATTTAAAATAGGTTACAGACCCCTGTTATATGTGCTTATTTTTATAGACCTATTTACTTGTTTCTATGAGACATGGCAGTTTTGCGTCTTTTTTTAAAAAATGTTGAGATTAGAAACGGCCATAATTCTTTCATTTCTCAACCTTAAAAATAAATAAAAACATCTCCATAATCCGTGGGAAATGTGCTTTCATATGCTGTATCACACCCGATTCAAGTCTTCTTCAATAAAATGCTACGAGCGAACTCAGCGAAGACCATACCATCGGGGCCACAGCATTACGCAGCACGCATTCAACTCATTCCTTCGTCGTGACTTGAATGAAATAAAATATAATTATATATAAATTATATATTTTACTGGTGTTTTTCAATAGAAACAAATAAAGAGCGTGTGTAGGCTACTGTGTGCAAGTGCAACAGTGCATATACATGCATGCACTAGGCTATATTTCTTCCGTGTCGGGATGGTGATTGAGCTCTTCAAGTTCACAGCCCGTTTGGTCTTTCATAAAAAAACGTTGATATTAGCCTATAAACACTCATGGTTCTCTCATTTCTCAACCGTTTTATTAAATGTAAAAATCTCCATATTCCTTAGGAATCTTGCTTTCATTCGCTGTATGGTACATGGTTCTATCGTTATCGAATTAATTAATTACGCATGGATTGCCAATTTGCCAATATGCTGCTATCTACTCGCAATTCCATTCCGATCTGAAAGGTGGGTCTGTTCTTTTGAGGCATAAAGGTGACAGCATGCAGTGCAATAGGAACTAGAAAAAGTGCCCTTCCGGGCACAGGTCTCCACCAGGTTATCCACAGATCCGTGCAGTTAGAGGTAAAAACACTTTTCGGCCAGTTATAGCGCCACCTTGAGGCTGAGTTGAAATTGTTCATGTGGCATTTCGTCCTCGGCCTAGTGGGAATGTGGGTGCACAATTTCACGGAAATCACGCGATGTGTTCATGATTTGCAGCATTTTGTTTGAAACTGAGCACTCCTGTGAACTTTGGAAGCCAATCTTAACCAATCAGGATGGAGTCTGATAAATCTGAAAGACCCGTTTCGTTGAATGGCTCTAGAGAGACTGTGTACGAATTTGCGTGATGTTTGGACAAAATCTGTAGGTGTACTGTGCAAAAACTTGTTTTGCACAAAGCGGCCTCCTGGTGGCGCTATAACAGGCCGTTCTGGAAAGTTTGGGGCAGAGGTTCATGGTTGGCATCCAGGGAGTGTGTGTGCAAAATGTGGCATCGACCGGGTTAACGGTGGCCGAGATTAGCTGTTCACGGACACACGGACACACAAACGGACACACAAACGGACGGACGGACACGCGGACGGACGGAGTGCAAAACATACTCTCCCCACATGCCTTCGGCCTGGTGGAGACAATAATTAACCCAAATGTGACAAAGGCATGTCATGTCTTCTATGGTGCCAGCCTGAAGAAATGTCATACCACGATCCCCAAAGTGCGCATTCCGTATGTGACATCAGCTGACTGGTAAAGAGAATAGTACAGACATGTTGATTGGGTACGTCTCAAACACGCCTTAAACACACCCATGACTAATTCAAGGCCGTTTTGCGCACTCCGCGGGGTGTCAAAAGCGCTTCTTAACATGCCCAAAATTGCAATATGACATACTACACGCCCCCAGATCATAATACTGTAATTAGATTAGTAATATAGAAGTAAGTAAAATAGAAGTCCTAAATCGACCCCATATAGTCTAAATTTTCGGTGGTGAGGTGACCACCGAACTACAACATGACGTCACTGAGCTGCGGTGAAGAGCAAACCACCGCCACCGCTCCAGCCCTTCTCTCTGTTTTTACTCACCACCGCTCAACGTTGTTTCAGCTCCGGTGGTCACCTCACCACCGGAGCGGTGGTCACCTCACCACCGAAAATCCAGACTATGAATAGGCCTTTACTGTATTGTTGTCTCCACCAGCCGAAGGCATGGGGAGAGTATGTTTTGCACTCCGTCCGTCCGTCCGTGTGTCCGTGTGTCCGTGTGTCCGTCCGTCCGTGACCAGCTAATCTCAGCCACCGTTAACCCGGTCGATGCCAAATTTTGCACACACACTCCCTGGATGCCAACCATGAACCTCTGCCCCAAACTTTCCAGAACGGCCTGTTATACCGCCACCAGGAGGCCGCTTTGTGCAAAACAGGTTTTTGCACAGCACACCTACAGATTTTGTCCAAACATCACGCAAATTGGTACACAGTCTCTCTAGAGCCATTCAACCAAACCGGTCTTTCATATTTCTCACACTCCATCCTGATTGGTTAAGATTGGCTTCCAAAGTTCACAGGAGTGCTCAGTTTCAAACAAAATGCTGCAAATCATGAACACATCGCGTGATTTCCGTGAAATTGTGCACCCACATTCCCACTAGGCCGAGGACAAAATGCCACATGAACAATTTCAACTCAGCCTCAAGGTGGCGCTATAACTGGCCGAAAAGTGTTTTTACCTCTAACTGCACGGATCTGTGGATAACCTGGTGGAGACCTGTGCCCAGAAGGGCACTTTTTCTAGTTATTTCTGCTTTGGCAATGTAAACGTATGTTTTCTCATGCCAATAAAGCCCTTTGAATTGAATTGACTGACTCTAACAACAGTTTGCCTACTCTTGGATCACATGAATATTGTTGAGTGACTGAAAAATTTACCTTTTTTTAACCACTTTAACCTGTCATCCCCATTTTGGGCATGTCAGTCAAATAATTCACAAAATCAATCAAAAACTATTTGCAGATCCTCAAGCTCACAACATGATGCATTGTTTACCTTGCTTACTGTAAATCGCTCTGGATTAGGAGCGACTGTTGTAGCCTAAATTATGAATTGTGAGCTTGTAGATCAGCTACAGTTGCAATTTGAAATAGGGCTATTGAGAGGTTCATTTATAGACATGAATTTAAAGTGACTGGACCTGATCTGCACATTTCTTTCAGGTTGAGGGAATGCACTAAACTGTTAATGTTATTTAACAGAGTTGTTCTAGGATATAGATAATCCAATATTGACAGAAGCTTCACAATTTTAACTGGATTTCACTGAGTGGTAGAATGAAACCTTATCTCATAAAAACAGCAGATGGGTAAAATAACCAACAGTTAGGTGGTATTATGTTCCCTGTTCACAACTTCACACCAATATGTCTGAAAGAACTATTAAATTAGAAGATACAAGAGCCTGTCATTTCCCAGAGAGAGAGAGAGAGAAAGAGAGAGAGAGAGAGAGAAAGAAAGAGAGAGAGTGTGTAAGTGAGAGAGCACGATTAATCGATATCGGTCATAATTTCATAATCGTGCACCCCTAATGCACATACATTATTTGAATTATAACAAGTAACAAATACAACAACAATAACAACTCTCACTCTTCTGACTCTCTGAGGGCGTGAATGGAAACAAGACAGCAAAAACTTGTTTTGGTGCTACCCCTTTTGAAATGAGTGTTTGGCTGTTTTTACATTTATGTTCAATAAACTATTCAATCAATCAATCTCTCTAGTGCACTGTGGTGTCTGCAATAACGCCCACATGCAAAAAGAAGACATTCTTTAAAAGTGCTGCAGATGGTGAAGTGAAAAGTCTGCACATCAAATACCTCCCATTAAAAGGACTTTCTTTGAACCTACAATAAGTTTAATGTTGAGCATGAGCAACCAGGCTCTCCCTCAGACTTCAGAAAGTCTCACTGCTCAAAATGTCACCATTCCTGCACATTTTAAGGGATGCTATTTGGTGTACAGATCTTCTGTCTCCATTTCCCTATATTTTTGGATCCTTCGTTATCATTCCATCTACAGTGTAACTGTAAACGCTTCCCATTGCTTCACTTGTCAGATATTGAGGCACGTTCACACATGATGCACCATCTAAATGCGTTTGTGTGCACGTGCAAGTGTGTGTGTGTGTGTGTGTGTGTGTGTGTGTGTGTGTGTGTGTGTGTGTGTGCGCGCGCGCTGTGTGGTTTTCAGGGTATTGGTGTGGACATGGGACAGACCGTCGCGGGCAGAGCGGTAGAGAGGAGCTTAAATAGTGAATGCATGCTAACATTAAGGCATTTCAGGTAATCCGTCAAACATAAGTCTTCCTAAACGATTTGGGAAGAAAAGCCTCAAGGCTAATTGAGGCATGCTGAATCATGGCCGATGATGGATACAGCTATAAGTTTATACTCCATCGTGCGAGGGTGTCGTTGGCTTAACTCTCTCATTAGGCTGTCAATCAGCAGAGGATAGGAACCAGGGGCATAAACTAGACTAATGATTGTCACATTCATGTTCAAAGCTTGAAATATCCACCAACCAACAACCTCATTAGACATTAGACATCTGTCATGGTAGACGAGTACAATATTTCCTCCAGATTACCATTTTGTTCATGTGTATGGATGGAGTAAAGACTAATATCTTTCATTTCTAAGTAAATTCTAAGTAGGCTACTGTATAGGTCAAAATGCATACTGTAAATGCAGTTTAACTGATGGTCAGATCAAAATATATTTGTTGGAACCTCTCCAACATAAGTTAACATTCCTCAATTGTTCACGATAATAATCCACATTTTTCGACCGCGGTCGAGATCATGGATTTCACAATACCACGCCAGACTTCCCGGTCCTTCATTGCCATCCCCAGTTCCTGCTTACTGATGCATGTGTCCCTAGTGATGACATCAGTGAACGACAGTTTTCTACCTCTGGTCTGCTTTGAGGCAGGACTCCAGAGAAGAAGTAGTAGCAGTGGCCGGCAAACTGTGTTCTTCTGGATCGGACTAGTGAAGAAACATGGGGAAGGTTGCCGTATATTAGATCAGTCGATGGGTGGCTCTTCCAAGACAGATGTTGCGCTCTCATTAGAAGGCGGGTGTAAGTAACATCCAACCTCTTCTCTAGTTTCTTTGAAAGTGTCCATGTCTCGGAGCCATAGAGTAGAATCGGCTAAATATTTTTTACTTTTAACATCTTACTAAGCTGCGATGACCAGATCTTATCAATGCATGTCATTGCAGGCTGACCAGGCCATACCCTTCCTATAGATAGATAGATGTCATTGCAGGCTGACCAGGCCACACCCTTCCTACTGTAGTTTGAAAGTCCTTTTGGGAAGAAGATATAATAATAAACCCTCCCTCATCTTAACAAATTACTCATTTGCAACAGATTCAGAATGACTATTGCTCACATTAATTTTTTTAATTTAGTTTAAAACCCACATAGTAATCACAAATATGAGCTACTGTGTGAGTTGTAGTAAAAGATAAATCAATGTCAACTGCTTTCTGTTGTACTCTACCGCCATCCTGTGGTGAGAAATTGAATTGTTGAAGAAGTTTTGCTTTGATCCAGCAAATGTCTGTCAGTTCTCACTCTATAGGCTGCCCTATGTAGGCCTACAATACATACACATATTTGCAGTTAAAAGGTAACATATCTTCAAAACAAATAAGAATATAAAGTTAAACAAAAAAAATACTAAACATTTTGTTGTTGCGTAAATTCAAAACATTAAAGGCTTATTTATATCAGACTATAATGTGATATGCATTAAGGTAAAAACATATCTTCAAAACAAATACGAATATGAAGAGCAACTAAAACAAAAGCTAAACATTTAGTTTCAAAACAGAGGCTTAGCGGACGATAATGTAATATCTGTATTAGTGATCAGGCAGAAACCTCGTCTTTCCATATTTCAACCCTTTATGTTTTTACATAAATGAATGCCCTACTTTGACATTCAAAAGAGTCATGCTAACGAAAATAGCTAATCTACAAGCTCACAACGCGCGTTGCAAACTTGTAGATTGGCTATTTTTGAGTGCCCAGTTTTGAGTGTTTGTGTAAACGCAAACATTGAAGACAAAAGTGAGGACGCAAATTGTGATTGGCCGGAATTAGATGATGTCATGATGATCAATTTTTTTTAAATGTTTGAAAGGGAAAGTGATTAAGTTTGTCTGTGGGTTGTATGACTATTTAAAGGTGCTGTAGGTTGATTTGCTTTAAGATAAGTGTTAAATAGCTTTAGATTCTGATAGAACTCATCAGTAACAGGACAGGAGTGATCCATGTCTATCTTTTCAGGTCAGGACACCAATTCTATCCATTCGGGACAGAAAACCTAAACAGGATGCAAGTCAAATTGGTGAAATTGGTGAAAATGGTGAAAATGAGCAGTCAAAATTGGACACATTTTGTCTCCTGCCTGAAAATCTATTTTCTGTTCTTCATCAAAGAGCTGGAGAGAGAGGGAGACTTCTGTTACTCAACATAAGCTCTATCTATTCTATAGCAATGGTTACTATCAGAATAGTGATTTAACCTATTTTTTTAACAAAACAATATAGCACTTATCCTCCCTTTAACCAATGAAAAGTATTAAGTGCTTGTAATTAAATAATAACTACATGGATCAGGCACTTTTGTCCCCATGTCCTGAACAGTAATGGTTTTGGACATACAAGGTTTCCACAAGACGAGAGGCATTGATAGGTACTATATGTATGCTACTGTATGTGAGAGGTTCTCAGCCCTGATCTTCAAAGCAACCAATTCATTCAGTATCTGGTGCTACAATCATCACAGCTTCCAGACACCAGGATCATTGTGTGTATTCCCTCAAATACAATATTATATATTTGCACGCATTTTGTCATATACTTTAGTTCAAGTCAAGTAGTCAGACTGTGGGTTTCTTTACAGTCAGTGTCATTAAAGGAATTTAAAAGCCTAAATCTAAGCCTTGTAAGATAAGCCCGAGTCTGAGAACACGTTAAAACAGTAAACGAAGGACGTTCTAATTGGTTTAAACAAAGAAAATAGGTTGTAATTTAGGGGGACATGTTTTTGTAATTAAAAATAGCTGTTGTGTTTAGTGATATGGTTAAACCTCAAATCATTTCCTCCCAGACAAAGTGATTGAGTGGATGGATGGATCCAATAACATAATTTGGGAGGAAAGCCCAGCAATGAGTTAACTTACCATCTTTGTTCACCATCTTCTTATAGTGCTGATCCTGGAACAGTTAACTTACCATCTTTGTTCACCATCTTCTTATAGTGCTGATCCTGGAACAGTTAACTTACCATCTTGGTTCACCATCTTCTTATAGTGCCGATCCTGGAACAGTTAACTTACCATCTTTGTTCACCATCTTCTTATAGTGCTGATCCTGGAACAGTTAACTTACCATCTTTGTTCACCATCTTCTTATAGTGCTGATCCTGGAACAGTTAACTTACCATCTTTGTTCACCATCTTCTTATAGTGCAGAGTAGTGCTGATCCTGGAACAGATCAAACTTACCCTCTTTGTTCACCATCTTCTTATAGTGCTGATCCTGGAACAGTTAACTTACCATCTTTGTTCACCATCCTCTTATAGTGCCGAGTAGAGCTGATCCTGGAACAGATCAAACAAAACAGCTCAGCTTTGAACATCCATGAAATACTCTCGGATGAAGACGATTTCTTTATTCTTACTGATCCTAATGAATATAATAGAGAGAATATATTTGAATATATATATATATATATATATATATATATATATATATATTTGAATATATATATATATATAATCTTGGCCATCTTGACCTCCTCCATGGTTAGTTTGTGTGCAGTGCAGTCCAACGAGTTACACACACTAGTTTAGGTTGTTGTTCCGTGTTCCGGACGGTTTAAGGCCCTCCCTTCTGCATCCGATACTTCACACATACAGTACGTACAGACGAGTGTGCATTGTTTCCGTATCCGCTCTAGAGTCTAGATCTAGAGCGGATCAGCAGTCTGCAAAGCAACTTGACCCCTATCCAGTCTACCAGTATAAATAAACACTCAAACACACAGTTCCACCAAAGCTCGTGAAAATAGTAATATTACTTTTGGAAAAAAAGTAAATGTAATATAATTACTCAAAATGTGAAAGTAACTAGTTAAGTTACATATTACTGGAAAAAAGTAATATTACTGAAAGTAATACATTACTTACGTTACTTGACAACACTGCTTCTCGTAGTCAGCTCCTCCTGCCTTCTGGTGCAGTTTTAGTTCCACTTGCTTGAAGGCATACTTTTGACTTCTACTGCTCCCCCTATCACTGGTCATTGGCAAGAAACTGCCCAGACCTTGCTCCGGGGTATGAATGAGAATATGAGAGGTGTGGGATGAATGAATTGGTCAGTGTAGAACAAGTGGTAAAGGTTAAGACAACACTGTGGACCGTGGTGAGTGATGGCCACATGTGGCCTGAGTCAAACAAATGACACTATATGACCAGTGCCAGTGGTGTGATCAAATGAACTTACACAGGATAAATCAGTCATCCCCACATACTCATGAGAGTCCGTTTCCATCTCCACAATAAATGTGCTTGAAGTTTGAACCTTATATCCGGCTGCGACTGTGTCCCGCAGCTGTGTCAGAGGAACTCATACGGCAGAGGCAGGCAGGCAGCAGATGGCAAACCAAATGGCTATTACAGTACAGGACTACAAATGCAAAATAAACTAGAATGCACTACACCTTAGCAGAAACATACAGTACATGGCATTATACATACCCTTCACATCTAGTGATCAGAGCACTAGGTCACAGAGCTTGACCTTTAAAGCTACCGTTATTGCAAGCAGTGGGGAAACTTCTGATATAGTTTTTATGTAAATTAACTGAAAATAGGTTTTAGATTAATGATGAACAAATCCACAAGAGGCCATCATTTCTGTCTCTTTATTTTAGGATTTTCTCATTTCAACCTGATTTCAAGCCATTCTGACCACAACATCCTGTTTTCTCCTGAAGTACTTAAAACTGCATCAGACCCGGCAAATGACTATCTCCCGTTACAAATTAATATCAGGGGAGTTTGATTGGAAATCACGACACTGAATGTTGAGAGGCTTTACTCTTATGGCCAGAAATCTCTGATGTTCACAATTCACTATTTAGACCTCCCACAATCCATGTCCAGTCACGGTAAATAAAAACCAAGGAGAATAGACAGTGTGACACCACAAAGAGTGCACAGCCCAAACGCACCAAATAATTTACAATAACCTTCGTTAATAATAATAATAATATTATTATTAACCCATTCTGGGCGGGAACCCCTTTTGGTGTTTTACACCCTCAGGCCGGGAACCCATTTTTGGGTTCTGTACAGTATGTACAGTATTCAAAAACGTAAAAATGCTGCTATATAAATATTTGAAGTTTTTCAAAAAAACTTAGGTCAGGATTTAGAGGCGTTTTTAGAATCGGCCTCAGGCCTAAATGGGTTAATACATTGTGGGGTTTTTTTCAGTTTAATTCAAATAACGAACAGAAAAATAAATCCCTTTGGTCAAGTAAAAAAAAAAAAAAAAGGGAAAACGGAGAGAAATCTTCCTTTCCAAGTCTTGTGTCCCTCATTATTCTGTGCACTTTGACCAGGTTGTTGATAATAAGGCTGCAAAAGGAGGTGTCAAGGCAATATGGTTATGCTGCCCCTGGCGCTCCATGCTGCAGCATGCTGGGGGGTATAAGGGCTAAAGTAAAGGGGCAGAGGCATTGAAACAGTAAAGCCTGATCTATACTTAAGTTGCGTGGCAGAAATAGAACTGATCTACAGACTCCCAACATTGCATGTTGCAAATGTGTAGATCTGCGCACGACAACCACGCTCAACTTTGAATGGATCTAGCTCTGGTCCATAGCTCTAATGGTCTGGTCGATAGCTCTAATGCGTTGCATATGTTACTCTCGACTTCCGTCGCTCGCATGAATGCAGACCAGCCTCTCCTCTTTAGCGTAAATAAAAAGAACGTTTTTGCTACTCACCAAAACAAAGGCGAGTTGTGTCATTAGAAAGCCTACTTTCCTTAGTGGACGCACTCTGAGCCCCCCACCACACGTATAAACGGTACTTTTTGGCCAAAAGGGGATTTTGTTTCCACCGAAAAAAGAAAAAAAAACTTTTAGTTACTCCGCTGCGCCCTCTACCGATATTGCCCAGAGAACTGCCTCATAGAGAATATTTTTCCTCCGGTGAAGAAAAATCATTTTCTGGCCAAAAAGTACCGTTTATACGTGTGGTGGGGGGGGGGGGGGGGGGGGCTCAGAGTGCGTCCACTAAGGAAAGTAGGCTTTCTGACACAACCCGCCTTTGTTTTGGTGAGTAGCAAAAACGTTCTTTTTATTCACGCTAAAGAGGAGAGGCTGGTCTGCATTCACGCGAGCGGCGGAAGTTGAGAGTAACATAGCTCTAAATGAAACGCATCAGAGCTATGGACCAGAGCATCAGAGCTATGGACCAGAGCTAGATCAAGCCTTCAGTCTGTTCTCAAAGGGGGGCGGGGGAGTCAGGGTCAGTGTAGTGACCCCCAGCCGTGGGTTGGTTGGGGAGGATGATGTCCAGTTCGTCCACCTGGGGCCCGGGGGGGTGCATCGCCACCAGCTGGTCTTGGGGGATGTCCGCCGCCGCCGCCGCCAGGTTGGTGATGGACTTGGACTTGACGCACTGGAAGTCCACGTGGCGACTCTTGCCCTCCTCCTTCTCCCAGGACATGCGAATGAAGGGCCTCTGGACGTAGTTATAGATGACCTCCGGACGACCGCCGGGGCGCTTTTTCACCTTCTCTTTGTAGGTGGGGTAGCCTGCGGAGAGGACAGACCATGCAGTGTTGTTTTTGGCAGCAAACTTCTATTTTAGTTTTAGTTGTATAGTCTTTTGAATAGCTTTCATTTTAGTTTCAGTCACCTGGAATGCTTTAGTGTTAAGTCTAGTTTCAGTCGATATCATAAGATTTTAGTCAACTAAATCCACAGTTGATTTAGTCGACTAAAATGTATTTTGGCGGGCCTTGATGCCGTCGTAATGACTGTTTTTACACTTGCTGAAAATAGCCGATCTACAAGCTCACAACGCGACGCGTTGTGAGCTTGTAGATCGGCTACTTTCAGCATGCAACTAATTGTAAAATCACTTGTACTGGATCTCTTGTCCACTAGTCCCTTCCTAACATTTTAGCCTAATTTTTATTTGTTGACGAAATTGTCAGTATATTTAGTCTTAGTTTTAGTCATCATAGCTTAGTTTTTATTTAGTTTCCGTCAGTGGAAAAAGGTAGTCGACGAACATTTTTCGTCTTAATTTTAGTCGACGAAAACAACTCTGATACGATGTGTGAACAATATCCACTGTGTGATGATGTGACCACCACACTGTAGGAGTCTAGTTGAGTGAATAGTTATTTTAGATCATGTAAACAAGGACATGACAATCGATATGAAGTCTCCATACCAGGTAGGTTACTGGTAGTGCATGTTTAACCAATGCTAAACTTTACTTCCAAAACGTAAGTACTTCCTTTCAGTCAAAGTTGCATAATTGTTGTGTTTTGATCAAATTGAAAGCACAGATTGATTTGGAAAATAATCCCCGTTTTTAAAGAAACATTGGAGGGGGGCAGTATAAAGGGTGGCTGATGGATCTTCCAGGCGTTTAACTTTTCAACAGAAACTACATAAAGTAAGCCGACTCTATCCTAGGATCATAAAAGTATATGGTTATTTAACGGTGCAACTCACCTTCAATGCCCAATCTAATTTTCTTCAGTCCCCTCTCCTTCAAGACTGATTTGGCAACGTCACGATTTTCAATATACTTGAAAAACCTGTACAATTTTGTGCTGTATATGACTGCAAAAAGAAGAAAAAAGGTGCAACAGGACATTAAAACTTGCTATTCGTTGTCAGCATATACAGATTGTATATCAAACTGAAAACATGCTTCATGTTCTCCCCGTGTCCCCTAGGGTAGGTAGTAGGTACCCTCACAAAAAACATGCAGTAAAACTGGTTGGAATAACGTGTTCCTTCCACGCGCTACGTCCAACCAGGGAAACTCCCCCCTGTCAGGTGTAAAGGAGCAACTTGGACACTCAGGCATGAAGGAAGCATGAGTTCAAGTCCGTTGCTCTCCCCAGGTTGGCGGAGGGTGTGTAGAGCCCAGGATCACATTAGATAATTGACACATGGGTGAAAAATGGGTTACAAAATCGTGGGCTAAAATAATTATAAAAAAAAGAAAACATGCTTACTCTGTGAGTACTCTTCGCCCATCTGTGGGGGATACTCTTCATCCCAGTCCACCACGTCATCGTCAGTGAGCACCACTATGTGACACTCCCTCTCTCCATTCTGGGCACTAGCCACCATCAGAGGCAGAACCATCTCTTCCAGGTAGAACTCAAACTGCTGCCGTGCACCATCGTTAGACAGTTCATGCATCAGGGCACCTGATAAAAGAACAGATTATATATCAGGAAGGACGCCACTATGAATTAGGGATGTGTCGGTTAACGGTTAATTTTCCAGCCGGGTAGCCGATAGCATTATCCGGTTAATTAACTGTTGTTGATATTATTATTTTTAATACCCCAAATGTAATATGCACCGTTGCACGTATACATAATTAACGTTGGTAGATGAATGGTATACATTTATGAATGCTCCTTTTAAAAGACAAACAAAAAAAGCAACATTTAACAATACAAATAAATTGTTGTAGGCTTAATTATAAATGTAACAACGCATCGTGATCTGCACGCATGAATCTGCAGGTCTACCTACTGTACAGCTACTGTATATGGAGTCCGCCGAGTCCAGAACATAAATAAATACAACGCTGTCGTGTCCAGTCCAGATCTGAGCAACCTACTGTACCTATAAAGCCACCGGCCACTTGGGCTGCCTTTTTATTATTATTAAAGGCCAGTGTGGAGGAGGAGGCTGTAAACTTTCTCTAGGCCAATAAGGGATTTAAAACCCATTCTGGGCGGGAACCCCTTTTGGTATCTTACCCCCTCAGGCCGGGAACCCATATTTGGGTTCTGTACAGTATGTACAGTATTCAAAAATGTACATTTTTTGATGCTGCTATATAAATATTTGAAGTTTTTCAGAAACCTTAGGTCAGGATTTAGAGGCGTTTTTAGAATCTGCCTTAGGCCTAAATGGGTTAATAAAAAGTAGATCTCTCCACTTCATTGATACCGTCGACATTGTATTTTTTTTTAAAGATATTTTTTTGCGGCTTACACCTTTTATTGGTTTTTGAAGGGACAGACAAGTAGGCTGACAGGAAACGGGAGAGAGATGGGGGGGGGATGACATGCAGTAAAGGCCGTGTCGGGCTCGGGAGTCGAACCCGCGGCACACTGCTACTGGATTACCAGTCGGGTGCCCAGACGGTTACACCACCGCCTGGGCCACCGTCGACTTTGTTGTGTTAATTTAGTCTCGCCGTCACTCGCTTTTAGTTTTGACTACCGGCGCAAAGCTACCGTTGTGCAGAGCCGTTGAAGTACGACAGAGAACTTTGTGCCATTGCGGGGCAGAAAACAACTGTTGATTCATAAGGAAATGTTGTTGAATAAAATGACACATGCCGTTCATTGAAAACATTGTGTGATGCAGAAGGGATACTTACTAAGGTCTCTACACTTGATGGTGCTGTAGTCAAATGAGATGCACAGATAGTCACATGCCTCCCGCAACTCCGGTATGGAGATTCCATCAGGGCAGCGGATCATACCAGATTTGTAGTAATCCTGCCAATTGTTGACAAAGTTGTTGACAAAATGACTCAAAAGTATAAATATGACATTGTTAGCTTAAACCTGCATTAGCTTCCAATCTGCTAGTATTCATTTTGTACAACATCATTTTCATCTTAATTTCCTTTTAAGAGTTCTGACATAATCAATCATTAAGGTTTATTTATACAAAATCAGACATGTCTGAACTGAGCTGTGTGTGTGTGTGTGTGTGTGTGTGTGTGTGTGTGTGTGTGTGTGTGTGTGTGTGTGTGTGTGTGTGTGTGTGTGTGTGTGTGTGTGTGTGTGTGTGTGTGTGTGTGTGTGTGTGTGTGTGTTGCAGTGGTCAATGGGTGAGTGCTTAGTGTGAATGGTCAGGGTCAATGGGGTCCTACTCTAAACAGACAGGCATACAGAGCCATTTAAAAGAACGTTGTGCACCGCTCAAAAATAAAAGACAAATTGAGTATGCCAGTGGTTCGTTAATACAACCTTAATTTCTCATGAATCTGTGAGCAGCACTAATGTTGTTATTTCACCAAATGTCCTAGATTGATACAACCTTGACATAAAGTTGACATTTTGTTGTGATAATTGTGATAAAGTCCTGTTCAAATTCACTGAACTGAATAAGAATTAAAGCACAGTTCAGCTGAACACTGGATATTGTAACAGTTCATTGACATGCATTGCCTTTTAAATTGCATAATACAGTATAAGTGTATATGTGCTGAGGTATTGCGAGTGTGCAGACTGTGTATACACAGTACTTTAATGGAAAACGCATTGCATTGCAGTAGCGCATCCTTTTATGCCCTGTGCTGATTATTGCACCATTTTTACTCTGGCCTCACTATAGAGCCCCCTCGAGAGACCCGGAAAAGAAATCCCCGTTCATTTTCCTCATAGGCATTTCAGAAAGTATTTATTTAAAGACGTTTACGCCGTGGACCATGCCAACTCTTGTCGTGACAAATCATGACAACAAACACAATTTTTCGGGCCAAACAAAGAATTAGAAAGTAGAAAAAAACGGCAGGTTGCAACACTTTTTGTTGTTTTTCTTCTTTGTAATTATTTGTTTGGTCCAAAATATTGTGTGTGTTGTCATGATTTGTCACGACAAGAGTTGGCTTCGTAGGACTCTTAAAAGGTCTTTAAATAAATACGTTTTGAAATGCCTATGGGAAAAATGCTTTGGGATTCATTTCCTGGGCCTGGCGTCGTCATGAAAGGGGGCAGGACTGCGACGCTCTATTTTGGGCATGTTATTATAGGCAAAAATGACATGCCAAAATAGTGACAAACATTAAAAACGTGAATGAAGACATTATCAGACTGTAGACCGGCTATTTAGAAAAAATGTTTCCCCCCAAAACAAAGGAAAATAGCGCTTAAATCATGTTATAATGGGCCCTCTTGCTTAGCAGCTTATGCACACGCCTAAGATTGACAACATGCACTCTGATCTTGAGTGCCTTATTGTACATAAATAATGATCCGTGGTAAAAAAAGATAGAAAGAAGGAAGACAATATTGTGTGTGGGAGACTGACCAAAATGGCACGGAAAACCGTGGAGCTGATGCCCTCTGCGACCTCATATTCCCCTTTCTCATTGGGCCGTGTGAAATTATGTTCTCTTCCAGATCCAAACATTCTGTTAAAAGGTAAAGCAGGCTAACAGTATAATTTATGTCATATTATATTCTGCATTTTCTTCCGCTATAGATGAATGTTAATGACAAAATAATTGCAATGCAGCGTACCTCCCCAGCATAGTGTTGGGTTGCGCGGTGAAGATGGAAGGGTCTACCACAAAGCGCGTGTTGTCGACAATGAGGGTGACCCTCTCCGACGTCCTAACGCTCCGGGTTCCACCGACAGCACTCCCTCCTCCTCCTCCTCCTCCTCCGTCCTTAGCGTTCTCGTATACAAAAACCATCTCTCCGACCCCTAAGCTCTTGAAGGCGGTGCCCCCCTCTGAACTGGACAGGCTGCTGTTCCGACTACTGACCACTCCTCCGCTGCTGCTGGATCCGCTGGGCGAGACCCTCTGAGGCCGCGGGCTGCTAGGCCGGGACGGTGGGCCGCTGTCACGGTCTGGACACAAAACAAGCAACAACCACTAGGTTACGGAAGAAACATTTACAATTTAGGCATTTAGCAGACGCTCTTGATCCAGAGCGACTTACATTTAACCCATTTTGGGCGGGCACCCATTTTGGTGTTAGCATCATGTCGTGCTTTAGCTATTTAAAAATAGCAGATCTACAAGCTCATAGCGCGCCACCGAGTGGTGCGCTACGAGCTTGTAGGTCTGCTATTTTTGAAAGATCGAAGAACGACTGACATAGAAGACATTTTTTGAATCTGAACTCGGGTCAGAATGAAAACTGTCAGGATGTAGAAGACATTTTTTAGAATCTGATCTCAGGTCAGAATGGGTTAAGCAAAAACAAAAGCATGTCATACATCACATATATAAAAAGTAGTTATCATGAATCGTGTATAAACTAAGAACGTAATAGTGGAGTATCTATGTCAACTATACATACTATACTATATATATTATATATCATACAATATAGTATATGTGTGTACATACAATATATGTGTACTATAAAGTGCTATGACTACATAAGATGCAATTCTAGTGCTGTCTACGTAACGAGCTATAAGTCTGTCTAAAATACTATCTGAGTCTACATAAAGTGCTATCTAAAGGGCTAGGCTAGGGCAAGTGCTACGGGCCATGGTGGAGTCTGAAGATGTGTGTTTTCAGACTACAGCGGAAGATTGGGAGTGTACAGCCAATGTAGTGAAACACATAACTCATCCTATTTCTTACTACCGTGTGTGACATTTCGCAAAAATGCAGAAAGAATTTGACGGCTAATGGTCGAATGAAAAGACTAATGGTTTCGATGTTAAGTTAAAAAGCTCTTTCATATTGTGCTTATAGAGGGTATGCGCGTGACATCATCATCAAACCAGGAAGTTATGCAGGAATGCCTAATGAGTGGCAAAAACTACTTTCTGGCCTTGACAGCCCATACATCCAAACAGAAAAGTCCTGTCTGATTGCATTAAACAACGTTAAACTCACTTTGCATGTTGCTTTGCCACTCGATGTGCCATTCACTTTAAGCATGTGCATACTGCATACCCTCTATAAGAAAGGTTCTGTCGTTTCTATGATAGGCTAATGGGCAGGAATCATCGTCATCTTACATGTCTTATGTCTATCGATCAGTAACATTCATCCAGCACACTTTCCTCACCGCTGTTGTGTTGGCGGGTGGGTGAGATGACATTCCGAATGCAGGGGGTGAGCTGGCCTTCCCTTTCGTGCGAGGAGTCCCGGGAACGGTCACCGGAGCGCCGGCGATCACGTGAGCGGTCACAGCCCCCGCTGGCCCCACCATGCAGGCTCATCTTCTCCTGGTCTTCCTCCACTCGAGATGCACCGCGGGCCTGAGCACTGTGGAGGAGAAGAATGCACCACAGAGCAGGACATAGTCAATATTAACAGGCCTGAGCACTGTGGAGGAGAAGAATGCACCACAGAGCAGGACATAGTCAATATTAACAGGCCTGAGCACTGTGGAGGAGAAGAATGCACCACATAGCACGACATACTCAATATTAAACAAAACGTTTGGAGCTCAAGACCGGTGTGCAAACTTCATCTCCTCCCACAAGTGTGACTGAATATTCCATTGTCAAATGTTTAGTCAATTTGTGACATCAACCGTGCTGATTGATGCAATAGAGAGTATGCACATGCATGATTTTCCCATCAGGACACGCCCCCCCTTCATCTAGACTGAGTGGCAGAACATTGAGCAGCATGGAGTGTTGGAGTTCGGAAGCGCTCGTTGGAAATCACTCAACCGTCCTGCGTACCACCTGGTGCTAAATGTCACATAATGCAGAAGGCAGCAAAATGTTGTGTTATTGAAAACAAGCACTTCCAAACTCTGACACTTGGAAAAATTATCAAATGCAGGGCATTTCTTGACAGAAAGTAGCTCATAACGTTTCTATGGTGGATTTTTATTAAACAAAAACTTTGCAGATAGAAAGGAGGATAATTCAAGCTTTTCGTACAGCTGCAATGTTGGTGATCTTAACATCGTCTAATGCAGGGATGTCAAACTCAAATACACAGTGGGCCAAAATAAAGAAATTGGTACAAGTCGAGGTGGATTTTTGTGTAGAGGGGTATAGCTGAAAGTTGACCACAAGTGATAAACTTTCACTGCTGATCAATAGTGAAGAGAAGACGCATGCTTGCACTTGTGGGCCCTCGATACGGGACAATGCACTCGCAGTGCATTGTGGGACTTGTAGTATTATGGTGGTCCGTGCCATATACCAGAGGGCCAGTTCTAATACTAATTAAATATCATCCCGCGGGCCGAAGATAATTCATTCACGGGCCTGATTTGGCCCCCGGGCCTTGAGTTTGACATATATGGTCTAATGCAATCAGACAGGACTTTTCTGTTTGAATGAATGTGCCTGTCGAGGCCAGAAAGTAGTTTTTTGCCACTCAGTGGGCGCTCCCGCATAACTTCCAGGTACGATGATGTCACGCTCATACCCTCTATTACATTGACCATCATCTGTTTAAAGTCTGCTTTCGAGGCACCATTGGGTTGGACTTGTATCCTTGCTTGGCTTGCTATGGCTTTCTTCCACCGAGAATGGACCACCGCTGCCACCTCATCGACCGACTCGATACCTGGCACTGCACTCCCTGTGGGGGTGTGGAACCCGTGTGTCGAATGTGAAGACGGTGGGGCAAACGGTTCTCGGGTTACATGCATTACAGCGGTCCCTGTGGCCCAAAACAATGTTTGTTTTTGCTCCTAATAAATACGGCACTATGTGAGAATGCATGTGGGCTGAAAACTCTTCATGTGTTTTCAACCCAGCAACTTAAGATGTGCCTATGACACTAAGGGCTGTATTTTGTGTGTCTTAAGTACCAGGTCTTATTCCCTAACTTGAGTAAACTAAAGACCTGGAGGCGTGATCAATGCCATTTGGCTATTCTGAGTGGCCAAAGAGCATTGATCACGCCTCCAGGTCTTTAGTTTACTCAAGTTAGGGAATAAGACCTGGTACTTAAGACACGCAAAATACAGCCCTAAGGGTGCCATTTTGAAGATCCGTTTTACAATGGGGTAATACATAAATTGCCCTCGCTCTGCGCACAATCATATAATGAAAGGCATATCGGCCCGTGTTGAACGCACACACATATGGCATACGGCGTTCCTGAATATTTTAGCATTGTGGGAGTGTCCATATGTTAATTATTTTCGCTTTGCGCAATTTGCTATTAAGCCCCTTGACCTAAAAACACTCAGCGCATAACGATTAGACGTGGGTCTGACGACCTCATAAACGCAAAAAGCACTGTTTGATTTTACACTTGAGCGGCTCTGGGAGGCTGCTGGAGTGTTGCCATGTCTGTTTATTATAAGCGGCTTCTTTTTCTGTAAAGTTGCTTGTAAATATTGGTAGTTGTAGCCTACTAGTTGTGGTTGCTTTTCTTGTTTAAAAAGTGGTTATTTGGGCTTTTCTCCTAATGTTGTTTAAACCAGTGATCCTCACACAGCACATTCCCATGTCAAGGATCCCCAGATGAATGCATTTGCCCAACTAAGGACGGCTAATCCAAAAATTTAATTAAAAATTTCCAAGATTACTTTTGAAAATAGCAGATCTATACCAGCTCACAATGCATCACATTCATTCATTAAAACTATGAACTCTGACTGCAGGGGGATATATATAATGATCATTATAACAATGTGCAAGAACATATTTAAAAAGAAGGAAGAACTTTATATTTGTGGACAATCAAAATATGTTTTTTTATTTTAATGTGGTGTCATTAAAATTAATCTGGAAATGGCAGACTCACTATCTAGAAAATAAAAACATGGCACTTCATTTAAAATAGGTTACAGACCCCTGTTATATGCGCTTATTTTTATAGACCTATTTACTTGTTTCTATGAGACATGGCAACAGCCTCTTTTGTCTTTTTTTTGTAAAATGTTGAGATTAGAAACGGCCATAATTCTTTCATTTCTCAACCTTAAAAATAAATAAAAACATCTCCATAATCCGTGGGAAGTTTGCTTTCATATGCTGTATCACACCCGATTCAAGTCTTCTTCAATAAAATGCTAAGAGCGAAGACCATATACCATCGGGGCCACAGGCACAGCATTAAGCAGCAGCATTCAACTCATTCCTTCATCATGACTTGAATGAAATAAAATATAATAAACGTTATTTTACTGGTGTTTTTCAATAGAAACTAATTATTTTGAGGCATAAAGGTGACAGCATGCAGTGCAATAGGAATAATTAACCCAAATGTGACCAAGTCATGTCATGTCTTCTGTGGTGCCAGCCTGAAGAAATGTAATACCGACGATCCCCAAAGTGCGCATTCCAGCTGCATTCAGCTGACTGGTAAAGAGAATAGTACGGACATGTTGATTGGGTACGTCTCAAACACTCCTTAAACACACCCATGACTAATTCAAGGCCGTTTTGCGCAATCCACGGGGTGTCGAAAGCGCTTCTTAACATGCCCAAAATTGCAATATGACATACTGCACGCCCCCAGCTCATAAAACTGTAATATGATTAGTAATATTATTTGAACTGCTTAATGGAGCCCTAAGACTTAATAATGCCTTTATATATGCAGGTGAACAAAGCCCATTTCATCAGGTATTCTGTGTGTTGGTGCATTGAGCTGCCTCCAAAACCAAACCAGTAAAAAGAAGCATCTGTTGATATCAGCCCAATTCTCCACAAATTGCCAGTGCCAAACAGTTTGTGTAAAGATACAGGTTCAACACTGAAATGTAAATTGTAAGTGTACTTTAGCAACATTCCTGCGGCATGTTCGGTTCTAAATGTTTCACATTCGTTCTACAAATAATTATTTTCATCAATGAACCCATTAAGACCTGAGGCCGATTCTAGAAATGCCTTTCTAAATCAGTAGTAGTAGCACTTTCAAGATTAATTCATCAAAAAAGTTCAACAATAGCAGATGTAGGCCCGGACGGTTAGCTCAACCGTCTGGGCACCTAGGCTGCTGAGCCAGCCTGACGGTTAGCTCAACCGTCTGGACACCTAGGCTGCCGAGCCAGCCTGACGGTTAGCTCAACCGTCTGGGCCTCTAGAGGCTGCTGAGCCAGCCTGACGGTTAGCTCAACCGTCTGGGCCTCTAGAGGCTGCTAAGCCAGCCTGACGGTTAGCTCAACCGTCTGGGCCTCTAGAGGCTGCTGAGCCAGCCTGACGGTTAGCTCAACCGTCTGGGCACCTAGGCTGCTGAGCCAGCCTGACGGTCTGCCGCGGGTTCGACTCCCGATCCCGAAGGCCTTTGCCGCGTGTCTTCCCCCATCTCTCTCCCCAAACCCTGTCAGACTACTTTCATCTACTTTCATCCTATCAATAAAGGCAGAAAAAGCCCCCAAAACATATCTTAAAAAAAAAAAGAAATAGCAGATGTACAAAGCGACATTTTAAAATCTAAAATGACACGGAAGCGTTCCCGGTTTTAATGGGTTAACATTCATTATCAATTATTTGATTAACCTGAGATTAATTTGGACCATAAAACAAGGCAATACAGTCCAAAACGAATGCCAAGGTCACAAGTTATCTGAACCCAAACAGACATCTTGACCGACAGCAGAATCACTGGTTAGCAGCAGATCAAAATACCCTTGTGCTTCCTAGTTATCAGTCACAATGTTGTAAACTAGAGATGTCCCGATACCATTTTTTTCAGACCAAGTACGAGTACGAGTACTTTCTTTTAAGTACTCGCCGATACCGAGTACCGATAAGAGTACTTTTTATTTTTGTTGAGTAACCACTTATTTTACCACCTCCCGTCTACAGTTGTCATTTATGCTTGTAGATCAGCCGTTCATTTTGCTGCCGTGTTGGGTCAGACTTGCTCCCGTTGCATTGAGCGTTCAGCCAGTGTCAATTGAATGTTGTAGTACTCGTCTCAAAGTATCGGGCCCGGTTCAGATACTCGAGTACGAGTACTTTAGGCTAGTATCGGCCGAGTACCCGATACCAGTATCGGTATCGGAACAACTCTATTGTAAACGTACATAATGTATTTATTTCTGTTGGTTCAATGGTTACTACTTAATAGTTATACTACTAGTCCAAGCCATCTGCAGGGAGATCATGTGTTGGATTGGCTCACCTTGAATGCCTGCAGAGTTTGCGAGGTCGGCTGGTTGTTGTTGTGTGTTCAGTCGTCCAGTTCTCAGTGTCACTGGAGTTGCTATCATATGACCGTAGACGTGCTGCCATCAGTCCAGTCTGGATCGTTCACCCTTCATCATCTACCAGCAACATCCACAAGCAGTGATGTAGAGAATATTTAACCTTCATCTACCAGCAACATCCACAGTAAAGAATATTTAACCTTCATCATCCACAAGCAGTGATGTAGAGAATATTTAACTTTCATCATCTATACCAGCAACATCCACAGTAAAGAATATTTAACCTTCATCATCCACAAGCAGTGATGTAGAGAATATTTAACTTTCATCATCTATACCAGCAACATCCACAGTAAAGAATATTTAACCTTCATCATCCACAAGCAGTGATGTAAAGAATATTTAAGCACCATTCACACTGAGCACTATAATGATTAACCCATTCTGTACGGGAACCCCTTTTGGTGTTTTAACTAAGCATTATGTTATACTTTAGCTATTGAAAAAGCTATTGAATAGCGCGCCACGAGCTTGTAGGTCTGCTATTTTTGAAAATTTGTGAAAATGTGGCACAAATCTTTGAATATATATTCTTTTATGTTGTTCCAGGGACCCACCAGAAGCAACGATTTGAGTTAAAAACGTTCACTCTGAAAGAATATATATTCAAAGATTTACGCAACACATTTTCACGGGTTTTAAAAACATTGCAGACCAAGTGCCGCGCTATGAGCTTGTAGATCTGCTATTTTTCAATGGCTAAAGTATAACATAAATGCTTAAAACAACCCAGAATGGATTAAGCACCATTCACACTGAGCACTATAACGATTAAACTATAACTACATTGTTCACCATTGTATTTTTTATAAAGCTGGTGTGACCTCTGCCATCCACTTGATTTAGAATGATTTTTTTAATTACATTTTTATAGTTATTTATCGTCATAGTGCTGCTCAGCGTGAATGGCCCTTAACTCAAGTACTAAACTTTGGTCAAAACGTTCAAAGCACTTATTTTTAGTAGCATTGCCATTTCTTGATATATATTTTTACTTCTACTCGACTACATCTCAGACTAGGCAAATGTACTTTTTATTCCACTCTATTTATTTGACAACTTCAATTACTTTGCGATGTAGCCTAGATTGACCAAATTGGCAATACAGTGGCAGGTCTACAAAATTCCACATAATCCACAATGTGTCTCCATCTAAAGCATTGGGAGTTTGTAAATTAGCTATTTTTAATAGCCCATGTATAAAATGGGCATTCTTTACAATGAGTACATTTACTTTAGCTTCTTATTTATATATATATGTTCATATTTTGCCAATACTGTAGAACCTTTGGGCACCATTGTTTACCTTTTTGGTATTTGGGACGTCGGTCTCCCCAAATACAGAAAAGGTAAACAATTGTTTCCCGAAAGGGGCTGGTACCAATACTGTTGTATTGGTAGCCCGTACTTTGATTTAACTTGTATAAAAGCTTGAATGCAGGAATCAATTTCAATAATGAATTAAAATATAAACGACAACCATATGGGTTGACTACTTGACTAGCAAACATAAATAATAGAGAACATCCAAAGAGCAGTTATAACTGCTTAGAGTTTACTTAACTAAAACGCAATGAACGTTAAGGGCTATTAAAGGCAGCGTAGCTCTGGTCCATAGCTCTAATGCCTTCATTACAACGGCAGCAAAGGGCATTAGGACTATGGGGCAGAGCTAGGCTAAGCGTCGTTAAAGTCAACCTAGCTACAGTAACATCATAACGGTTCATAACCTTATGTTGTTAAAGTCAACCTATAGCTACAGTAACATCATAACGGTTCATAACCTTATGTTGTTAAAGTCAACCTATAGCTACAGTAACATCATAACGGTTCATAACCTTATGTTGTTAAAGTCAACCTATAGCTACAGTAACATCATAACGGTTCATAACCTTATGTTGTTAAAGTCAACCTATAGCTACAGTAACATCATAACGGTTCATAACCTTATGTTGTTAAAGTCAACCATAGCTACAGTAACATCATAACGGTTCATAACCTTATGTTGTTAAAGTCAACCATAGCTACAGTAACATCATAACGGTTCATAACCTTATGTTGTTAAAGTCAACCTATAGCTACAGTAACATCATAACGGTTCATAACCTTATGTTGTTAAAGTCAACCATAGCTACAGTAACATCATAACGGTTCATAACCTTATGTTGTTAAAGTCAACCTAGCTACAGTAACATCATAACGGTTCATAACCTTATGTTGTTAAAGTCAACCTATAGCTACAGTAACATCATAACGGTTCATTTGTTAAAGTCAACCTAGCTACAGTAACATCATAACGGTTCATTTGTTAAAGTCAACCTAGCTACAGTAACATCATAACGGTTCATTTGTTAAAGTCAACCTAGCTACAGTAACATCATAACGGTTAATTTGTTAAAGTCAACCTAGCTACAGTAACATCATAACGGTTCATTTGTTAAAGTCAACCTAGCTACAGTAACATCATAACGGTTCATTTGTTAAAGTCAACCTAGCTACAGTAACATCATAACGGTTCATAACCTTATGTTGTTAAAGTCAACCTAGCTACAGTAACATCATAACGGTTCATTTGTTAAAGTCAACCTAGCTACAGTAACATCATAACGGTTCATTTGTTAAAGTCAACCTAGCTACAGTAACATCATAACGGTTCATAACCTTATGTTGTTAAAGTCAACCTATAGCTACAGTAACATCATAACGGTTCATAACCTTATGTTGTTAAAGTCAACCATAGCTACAGTAACATCATAACGGTTCATAACCTTATGTTGTTAAAGTCAACCTAGCTACAGTAACATCATAACGGTTCATAACCTTATGTTAACCTATAGCTACAGTAACATCATAACGGTTCATAACCTTATGTTGTTAAAGTCAACCTATAGCTACAGTAACATCATAACGGTTCATAACCTTATGTTGTTAAAGTCAACCATAGCTACAGTAACATCATAACGGTTCATAACCTTATGTTGTTAAAGTCAACCTAGCTACAGTAACATCATAACGGTTCATAACCTTATGTTGTTAAAGTCAACCTATAGCTACAGTAACATCATAACGGTTCATAACCTTATGTTGTTAAAGTCAACCTAGCTACAGTGACATCATAACGGTTCATAACCTTATGTTGTTAAAGTCAACCTAGCTACAGTAACATCATAACGGTTCATAACCTTATGTTGTTAAAGTCAACCATAGCTACAGTAACATCATAACGGTTCATAACCTTATGTTGTTAAAGTCAACCTATAGCTACAGTAACATCATAACGGTTCATAACCTTATGTTGTTAAAGTCAACCATAGCTACAGTAACATCATAACGGTTCATAACCTTATGTTGCAGTCTGACTCATGTTAACGATGACGGCTGAAGAGCTTCGTTACAAAACTGTACGCGGGCAGTCAGTTGTCCGTTCTAACATGTACCGTTATTTATTATAGACCACACAACAGCCACAACTCACATCATAACACAAACAAAACTCACGTTGATATTAATAAACAACCTGCTATAAACACTTAAACAGTCGGCTATAGTGTTAGCTATAGGCTAGCGAACACTGACGTCTAAACAAAAGTAACATTCAAGGAAACGGTACAATAACTTACGCTAAAATAAATGCAACGGGAGGAATATAAAGTGTGTAAACACCTTATTGGAGTACAGTGTACGGCAGGACGGCCCGTTCCTTTTAGATCTGTCCACAAAAGGACATTAGTGTTTGTATAGCTGCAGCTGGTACTCTCTGCTTATCTCGCGATGGTTGCATCGATGTGTTTACATGGCATTGTAACTTTATTAACAGTTTGAAGAATTACAGTACATTTATTTTCAAGCACAACTCAATTTTCCTCCTGGTGGTGGAAAGTCTGGCAGTGGCGTGCACAGACATTTAGAGGGGCAGGTGCTCAAGTGAAATAAAGGGCACCTTGTGCAGCACATTTTGGTGCTTTAGCTATTGAAAAATAGCAGATCTACAAGCTCATAGCGCGCCACCGAGTGGCGCGCTACGAGCTTGTAGGTCTGCTATTTTTTTTATCGAAGAACCACTGACATAGAAACATAGCTTTAGATTGTGGGGGCCTAAATAATATAGTAGAAGCGTTTTTTATCAAGATTTGATCAATGTCACCATGGTCCACACACTACAAATTAAGATTATTATTAATTTTTTTAAGAGCAAAATTGCCAAAAGGGCAGGGGGTGCTCCAGCACCCCCTAGTGTCTATCTGTGCACGGCTGCACGCCACTGGTACATTTCAAGCACAACTCAATTTTCCTCCGGGGGGGTGGAAAGCCTGCCGAGGGTGAGGCGAGGTTACAACTCAATACAAAACTGTTAACTGTGCGTCTGTGCCGACACCATGTTCAATTCATCATAACATTTTTGTACAAATATACACTTCTATATAGCCAAAAACAGGAAAATCATCATAGAGGAGGTAAAAAAGGGTGAGGGGAAAATATTCAAATTTTACAGTTTCGAATTGCAGCTGTCCATTTTCGAAACTGTAAAAGGGCACTATATTATAGTGCCCTTTGAGAGCAGTTTTGAAGGAGTCAATGGATTTGCATGTCTTTGTATGACTATTGGTATTCCACCTTTTGGTGGCATAGGAACGAAAATAATTTAGTCCCTTGTGAACTTGTAGATCTGCTATTTTGGTGCAGAACGCCATGGCTTCCTTTCTTCTTCTACTCCTTCTTTTGAGATTGGCTGCTCCCTTTATAACCTGTTTATAATGCTTTTCCCAAGTTATTTATATTAAAAAAAAATAATAATAATAATATTAATAATAATATTATAATAAGGGTAATAATAATAATAATAACAACAACAATATTATTACCATAGCCTATAATGCATCGGTGATCACCTGCTGTGGGCTTTTTTTGTGTGTTTTGTGTTTATGTTTGAAATTGTTTGCAATATGTAAAATGAAATACTGATTAAATTATTCAGTAAAATGTACTATTAATATTGGTATATAAATTAAAAGTATCGATGCTGTAATTAAAAATAAGAGTTTATTTGTTCCTTTTTAAATTGCAGTATTAAACAATAATGCAAAGATTATGTACAAGTGAAGAACAGAAGAACAGGCACATTTACTGTAAGACTAAAATTGGTCCTTATTTCAAAACATTATACAGTACAACATGAGGGGGGATACTTACAAAAAGGAAGAAAAAAGACCCAGAAATATATAATAGTGGACACAAACACGATGACGTGACTTAGCGGGCCCTTATCTGTAGCTAGTGCAAAAGAGCAGAAGGTATAGCTACTTATAGACCAAACAACAATGTAAACTTTTACTTAAAAGTTAAATTGTCAAATGTATAAAATAAACACTAGAACATTTATAAAAATGTTAATAAATACATAAATAAATACATTGACAAAAACGAGACAAAGAAATATTCAATGCATGAAGACAAACAGCTCATCTCATCACAGTCAGGTTTGTTAGCAGCTTTTCTTGTAAGACATAATTGCAGAATGCAATTATGTGGCGACTGTAGTGGGGTGATGTGGGAATATGGGGCGACTGTGGCTCAGGAGGTAGAGCAGGTCGTCATATGATCCATGGGTCGGCGGTTCCAATCCCGGCTCCTCCTCCTGTCTACATGTCGAAGTGTCCTTGGGCAAGACACTGAACCCCAAATTGCTCCCGATGTGCTGGTTGGTACCTTGCATGGCTTCCGCCGCAATCGGTGTGTGAATGTGTGTGTGTGAATGTGTGAATGTAATGCACAATCTATGTAAAGCGCCTTGGATAAAGGCGCTGTATAAATGCACCATTTATCATTTATTTACCAGATAACCGTGGTTTTGTTCAACCTATAGCTCTGGTCGATATGGACCAGAGCTATATGTTCAACCATTCTGAACGGGAACCCATTTTGGTGTTAGCATCATGTTATGCTTTAGCTATTGAAAAATAGCAGATCTACAAGCTCATAGCGCGCCACCGAGTGGCGCGCTACGAGCTTGTAGGTCTGCTATTTCTTTGAAAAATCGAAGAACGACTGACAATTTTAGAATCTGATCTCAGGTCAGAATGGGTTAATCAGACCAGTGTGTGTCCAGTGGAAACCTCTTATGAATCTGATCTCAGGTCAGAATGGGTTAATGTCAGGTCCAGAACGATGACAGGGAGACAGGTCTCTGATCTTCCTTGGTTGTTGTGATTTAACGTGTGTGACAGTTATGTCCTTTAACTTTTCCTGAAGCCACTCTTGTCTTTCTCCCACTTGCTTGTGTTCCCGAACATTGTGCATCAGCTGCACCTCACTGATTGACCTCTTCCTGTAAGCCAAGTAGACAAAACACTTAATTACACACAGCGGAACAAACAAAACATGTCATACTCAATATACTACTATACAACATGACTGAAGATAATGATAAGGTTACACTTGAAAATCATTCATATAAATGTAACTCTGAGAATGTACAAATGGGCAAATCATCAGAGTATTTTACTGTAGGCCCTACTATATGATATGTTTTTTCCAAATTTAAAAGGGAATTTACCTCACTGGTTTTGCCTCCATGTGCAGGAAACTGGACAGGAAGACTATAAAAAGGACTGTGCTCAAATATCTTGCACAAAACATCTTGATCAGCTGCAAAATGAAGGAGGATGTTAGAAATTAATTATTAAAAAAAATATATATATATCCCAGTAAATCTTATCAAACTATGTGTATTTACAAAGATTTCCACACACAAAGCAATACGGGCTACAGTATTCTTACCAGATTTAGTTGAGAATAATGTCGCTTGTAGATGTAGAAATGGAGTAAGTCTTGTTGATCAGACTTTAAGTGTGAGCACTTTGAGAAAGTCTCCTTCCTTTTTATATGTCATAGCCCTCCCCTGGTCATCGATGGTTTCATTATTGATGGTGATGTCACCCTTTCAATGCTTCGATGGGGACAGGCATGTGCATGACGGCACCGCTACCACAACTCACTACTAATTCAGCTTTCATCACCTCAGACACCAGAACACAGGGCTCCTGGCGTGCTTGTTTTGGGTTATCTCAGTGCCATCACTCCAAATGTCTCGGCAATGATAGCAAAAATGTGTACTAGTATTCACTAGTATTAATTGTTGAAGTCCTGTCATGCATATTGCTATTGTTCAGCAGCAGTCTCCATTGCAACTGCATATCTAATCTAATTGTAGATTGCTTCATATTTCCAAACAAGGAACCCGTGTGCAAGTGTGTATTGAGACTTCTGCAGTGGTTTCATCAATAGTTTCACTCATCATTATGTCAGTGGAGAAAACTTGATCACCACCACTTGAAAACATGGAGCAGGTACCGCATGGTTTTATTTATAATACGGACACCATTTGTGTCCGTATTAGAAGCATTATATTTTGGCCTACCTGTTCTTTAGATGATGTATGGGTAGTGGACAACCCTGTCATACTGTCACAAGATGCATGAGGTAACCATGAGATAGGTTTTCTAAATGCGGCTGCAGAGGAATGGCTATGCCATGACTGAAGGAATATGTCCCACAGAGGGACCTACATATTGCTGTCATAAAGGGCCCCAGCATTACATGCTATGTTTTTACAGTGTCTTCTGCCCTTTAACATCCCCTTAAACAGAGTTTGTTTCTACAATGTTAACCTTACACCCAATAGGCAGGGAAGATGCCACGCGGTCCCTAAATTGTCAATCAAAAAATACCTTTTTAACTTTTTGTTTCTTACATTTTAATATTTTAAATTGTACTCAAAGGTGAAAGGTCAAAATAAATGCAAATGCATACATAATGCAAATCCACTCTTGGAGCAGGTCAAGCTAATAATGGAGGAAATATATGCAAAAGGAGAAGCGCCTATGAATATAGTTTGCCAATGCTGACTCGTCTGTCTCTCGGTCCTATTAATCAGGCATGTAAACAGGATTTGCACCACCTGTGGCTTTCTGCTTGACAAAGATGTTTGCATGCACATACTGTAGCACATACTGTAGCATGCTCAGCTAAGTCGCACTGATTATCTCATGTGGTCACAATGTTAACCATGTCACTAATGGTATGTTGCTAGGATGCCAGCCAGGGGAACTCGACAGGCATTCATGTTAGGAATCGCTTACAAATCATTTACATGGGTCACCCCCATGTCATAATGTAAGCAATGCACATAAAAATAATGCACGTCTCTTTAAACTAAATAGGCATAATGAGATAATTGTTATTATGGATAAAGTCCAAGGGGGAAGCATGCACATCTACGGGAGCTGAACAAAAATACGTACAATGATGGAAGGAAGGCAGCTACGCACACTGCACTGGTCTATAGCTCCCAGAAGACATTCTACTGTTAACAATGTTTCAACCCGTTTGTGTCTTCAAGACCCAAAATGTTGTCTTGTTACCAATAACATGTCTAGTTCTTGGAGCTATGGACCAGTGTGCGCACTGCCTTCCTTCATCATCACATTACGGTTTGCCCGGTTTGGTGTAGGCTATGCTACTGTAGGCCTATGTATTTGTATTGTTCTTTTTTTTTTAATACATGCATACATCATACAAACATTCATTCGTATACATATATCCCGTGTGTGTGTGTGTGTGTGCGTGTGTGTGTGTGTGCGTATATATATATATATATATATATATATATATATATATATATATATTTTAAAGACTTGGTCTGAAATGCTGCTTCTCAGTTTATCTGTCTTTTCAATATTTTTTCATCTTTCTTACCGTTATATTGTCATGTTGCACAAGGAGAATTTGCTCTGGTCCATAGCCCTAATGATATCTGCAGGGCAGAATTAGCATTAGGGCTAAGGACCAGAGCTAGGAGAATGCTAAGGAGAATGCACTACTTTAAGCCGGATCTGTGTGTTTAAAAGAATGGAAGGTCACAGGTCGCAGCAATGCTTTCCTTGACATCTATAAATGGAGTTAAACTTTTTTTCATGAAATGAGGTCACTTGACTTATACAGTATCATATACAGTATCATGTAACACAATAGGATATTTTTAGAGTGTCTTCGTTTGCCTCACCTTATCTGTCATCAAACAAACAAGATATAATTTAAATTAATATTTATAGCTTTAGCCCCAGTTAGAATGAATGACCATTGTAACAATAAATCATATGAACCCCTTAGGCAACAGCATGTCATGACTTAACCCTCCTCAAACAGCTAGTCTCATAAATGTCATAATGTAATGTACCTACACCAACACCATCTATCACACAGGCCTACGGTACGTTTGTGATGCCCCTCTGACTACCCAGCACAGGTGGCAGTGGTGTCATATTAGAATCTTTGTGCACCGGTCCACGCACACATGGTGTATGAAAAAGAATAACGGAACCAAAGGAAAACATTATACAGAACACCCAATCAGCTCAGAGTGAGCTGATTGCCCATCTCTATACTCCATCTCTACAAGCATTTCTAGACACATGATCTTAAATAGAAATAATGACTGGATGGCAGACGCATATACTTGATGATTGGTGAGAGAGAGATAAAAAGAGAGAAAGAGAGAGAGAGGGGGAGGGGGGACGTGTGCGTGCGTTTGTGCATGCACTCATGCATACTGCATGTGCATGTGTGGGCAAGAGAGATGGAGTACAGTTTGCAGGCCTAGTCCTAAAACCCAGAGGTGAGTTAATCTAGTGTGCTGTCACTCACTATATTACTGTTTATTTCATTGGCCCCGTTTGACTGTCAAGGGTTCAGCCTCCAGGAAGAAACCCTAAATACAAAGTTAATACACCATTGCACATAAAAACGACTCCAGGGTGTCTAATGAAGTACTGTCAACCCAGGGCCGGATTTACCCCCCCAAGGGAAGGGCCCCCGGGCTAGATAACATTTCAGGGCCCCTTTGGGCTGCACGGTGCGGTTGCGCGGGCCGGAAAAAAATGGGAAAATTTGTTTTAATTTCTATGTAATGTTGGGCTACCCAGCCCCCCCAAAAGAGAGAGGAAGGCAGGCAGACAGACAGTAGTGCACTAATGCAGTTTTACAGCAAAATATTTCACAATGTGCTCTAATTATAAAATCACAGTAAGAGAGATGAGCAATACATAAAGAGTAAAGCCACTAATAGTCAGCTTTACAGCAAAAATATTGGGGGTATTTTGGTGTAATTTTGAGCTACCCAGCCCCCCAAAAGAGAGCGAGAGACAGACAGACAGACAGACAGACAGACAGACAGACAGACAGACAGACAGACAGACAGACAGCTGTGCATG
Source organism: Protomyctophum parallelum (assembly GCF_964188405.1). Lineage (NCBI taxonomy): Eukaryota > Metazoa > Chordata > Actinopteri > Myctophiformes > Myctophidae > Protomyctophum > Protomyctophum parallelum. Next base: position 17,335,619 of record NC_139699.1, read on the forward strand.
GCATGGCAGGCTTTACACAGCTACCCGGCCTCAACACAGCGTCACTCATGTCTGCAATCATCGGCAGCACAGAATTACCCAGTCTCCATAACATCTACACCACTCGTTGTATGAAAAAAGCCCATAACATCATGGAAGACACCAGCCATCCCGCAAATACCCTGTTCAAACCACTCCCTTCCAAAAAACCGCTACCAGAGCATCAAATCTCGCACCACCCGTCTCAGTAACAGTTTCTACCCCCAGGCTGTCAGGCTGCTGAACAGCTGACCTTGAACTGTATTGCACTGTTTTGTCACTTGCACTTAATCTTTTCCTATTTCTTTGTCTTTTTCTTGCACTATAGATGTTTGTTTATGTCCTGTGTATGTAAGACTGAGAGTGCTCTGAGCAAAATACTTTTTATTGTATTTATACTCTGTATCTATACACATGACAAATAAACCTGAACCTGAACCTGCAGTGCAGACAGCAGAGCAGAGGCTCTCAATGTTTTAACCATAATTATAAATATACAATAACTAAACAGCAGTCACCTCATAGACACATGAAAAACTGGAAAAATACAAAAATTGTGGCACTCTCTCCTTAAAGTCTCAATTGTATTTGATTCAGAAATCATAAATGTGTTGATCTGTAGAGATTATATTGTTGAACAAGACATTATGCTAATATGATAAGCTGTTGTTTGCTGGAGCTTATTTTCTTCTTTTCTGAACCATGGCGGTTCTCTTTAATATCTTTACTCTATTGTAAACACAAATGATCACTGGGTAGATGCAATTCACAACCTGTTCAATGGCATAGAGTACTATAAAACTAATGAAACTATTAATTATAATTGGTTGGGTCACGACTAGTTTGCTTGCATCAAACCAAGATATGGCAAACAGAAAAGTAGAAATAAGGCCTAAGTAAGAAACCAAAATATTCAGATGTAGAACAGAAGAGAAATTCAAACATGAAAATGCACTACAGTAATATAAGTGGGTATAGCAGTGGGCCTAGTAGACCTGCAGACCTGCAGACCTGCACACACACACACACACACACACACACACACACACACACACACACACACACACACACACACACACACACACACACACACACACACACACACACACACACACTGCTGTAGCCAGTGTAGTATCACTCAAGCCTGGGTACCGAGGCTATTTAGAGGTCAATATTTAGCTTCCTTTAAGTTAATTTGGTATAGGCCCTGATTAAGCCTAAAACATTGAGAAAATTAAAGATAACCACTTGAACGACTTGTTCATTGTTGTGCATCACTGACAATTATTTGTGCCTTGTGATCTTCAAATTCTCTCCACTAGAGGTCAGTATCCTACAGACACATGTTTTACTCTTACCATTACATACTCAAAAACTTCATGTGCAGTCTTTGAATAAGTATTAAATTATAGATTTGATTTGATTGTGAATGTATATATTAAGTAGCCTACAAGGTGATGGGAAGGTGGTAATAACAATGGATCTACAAATTCTTGAAATTGGGATGAAGTGATGAATAAATTGTCTTGACATTGTTTCACTTCATTATAGTTCTTTGATTGATTGAACACTTTAACATTTTGAAGAAAAGAAAGCACAGGAAAGTACAGTTCATTATACAAGGTCTGCTAAAGAGGATTTAAAACCCAAGAAAGCCTATATGGCTTGTTACCACTGTGGTCCTTCATCAATTCAACAGAACTGAACATGTAATGACATTATTTAAAGTTTACATGAAAGGAGCACATCACCCATGTTTAACCAAATCTTTGTATTATTGGTTCTCACTGATGCTCATTATTAGATATTATATTGTGCACAATACTTACCCTGAGTCTCAGAGGTGGGCTATGGACAGTCTGCCTAGCAACAATATCATCGATGGAGATTCCAATATAAAATAAACTACAGCCTTTCTCTTGATGATAGAGAAAGATAGTATGAAATATAAACCATTGTTCATGAATCAATTGTTTTTCAAGGTGAGGTTACAGGTAAAGTACAGTGCTAGTTGGGAGGAGAGCAGTTAAGGTGAGGTTACAGGTAAAGTACAGTTCAATGAACCAAAGTATCTGTCTTCATTCACAGGCTTTAAGGTAAAACTGAACTTAAATATCCTTCTTATAAACGTCAACACAGGAGAGCGGCCAAGCTCATAATAAGGTATAGTTTCTTCAATACAGTCTTATTAGCTTATCAATCATTTGGGAGTGCCTCTTCTTTAATTCAACCAAGTGACGATACGAAATAATATGAGCAGAATACAATTAAAATGTGCGGCTAACTAAGAGAGGGGAAGCGTGCCATCCAGACCACAGCCACCTTTGATCTCCATGGAGTTGACCTGTTCTGACATTCCATATCTCTGCTGTCGGGAGGAAACCACCTAACTCCAAAATGTTCATTTTTCAGGAAATGAAAAATATACATCTTTCGGGAAATTAAGAAAATCGTATATTTTGAAAACAAAGCAATACAGCCTCATCAAAGTTGGTGTTGTGACTTTATATATTGTCAATGACTTCCATGACAGGGGGAGAGGTGGTGGAGTTAGTTGGTTTAGCAGACAGTTTGTGGGTCCAATGGAGTTAAGTGGTTTTGTCCAAAGCACTTTTTACTACTTTCCATCGGTTCAATATTTTCGAAAAAACACACAGACATAAAGGGTGTTCAATAGCACTGATTTATGATACAACACACAGACGTAAAGGGTGTTCAATAGCACTGATTTATGAAACAACACACAGACGTAAAGGGTGTTCAATAGCACTGATTTATGAAACAACACACAGACGTAAAGGGTGTTCAATAGCACTGATTTATGAAACACACAGACGTAAAGGGTGTTCAATAGCACTGATTTATGAAACAACACACAGACGTAAAGGGTGTTCAATAGCACTGATTTATGCCAAAAAAATCCAAAACCTCCAAAATGGACTAACGATATGTTGATCCTACCCCGCCTGTCCTTCCTGTTCGATGTCTCCCTTTTCCCTGTCCATGCAAAGTTAATGTCTCCCTTTTGACTGATACCTGTCCATTCAAAGTTAATGTCTCCCTTTTGACTGATACCTGTCCATTCAAAGTTAATGTCTCCCTTTTGACTGATACCTGTCCATTCAAAGTTAATGTCTCCCTTTTGACTGATACCTGTCCATTCAAAGTTATGGCATTTAATGTTTGTGTTAGGGACAAGATGATGTAAATGTTCCCTTCATTGTCAATGGCGTTTTTAAAACAAACATTGAACTAAACACAAACATTATACCCCTCAAAAATGTCTATTGTTTTTATCACCCTACCCGGCCCAAATAAATCCATATATATGTGGGCATTCCCTGACCTCTCCCTCACGCCATTCACTTTCGCTGCTGTGTTGACCAGTTATTTGTGACGTAAACTAGACTACCAAAACCAAGCTGAAATTCCATAATGTATATATATATATTCCTATGATATACTCTATAACAGCATGATAAAATAACACCATTACCTGTCAATTAAACCATTAAACCAGCTCAGTGGCCTTGTGGTTAGAGTGTCCGCCCTGAGACTGGGAGGTCGGCGTTCAATCCCTGGCCGGGTCATACCAAAGACTCTAAAAATGGGACCCAAACACAAACCTGTACACTACAACAGTACAACAGTAAACAGAATGTTTACTCTGAGCATACTGAACTATTTATGAACCGAAATTCAAGTTGGTATTCAGAAATATTCATACTTACTGTACGAGCTATTTAGTATTTCAGCATCTACTGTATATGATTGCCCTGAAATTATTTATGAATGAATCGGTAGATCTTTTGAGCAAAAATAGCCAGGCTCACAAGGCGTCACATTGTGACGCGTTGAGCTTTATAGATCAGCAATTTTTGCTATTTCTGAACATCTTTGACACAACATCTTTGGGCAATGGTTGCAATCTTCAAATCACAGTATATATTGATGTGTCCATGATCTGTGATACATCCCATCCCCTCCCAGATTCGGCACAAACAAGGGACTAAATTATTTTCGCTCCTATGCCACCGAAATGTTTAACGCCCTACCAACAGTCATTAAGACATGTGAATCCCTTGACTCCTTCAAAACCACTCTCAAAGGGCACCTACGGACGGCTGCAATTCGAAACTGGCCCCCATACAATCTGAATCCCCCCCCCCCCCCCAACGCCCACCCCCCCCCCACCTTTTTCCCCTCACTGTATATGTTTCTTTTCCCTTTTTTACCTCCTTTATGATGAATTCCTGTTATGTTCTTTGTCTATATAGAAGTGTCTATTTGTACGTCTCTAAATGTTTTGATGAATTGAACATGGTGGACCCTCTTGTAAACAAGTGTAATGCTTAATTGGGTCGTCCACTCACAGTTAACAGTCTTTGTATTGAGTTTGTGCTTGAAATGTACTGTAATTCTGCAAACTGTTAATAAATATTTCAATCAATCAATCAATCCCTTCCATAGGCTCTCTTTCCTGTCACTGTCAAGCTGTGTCATTAAGCAGAGCTGTGTCAACAAACACTCAACAGTAATCCACATTTAAGTAACATTGAGTCAGTATACATTTAAGTAACATTGAGTCAGTATACATTTAAGTAACATTGAGTCAGTATACATTTAAGTAACATTGAGTCAGTATACATTTAAGTAACATTGAGTCAGTATACATTTAAGTAACATTGAGTCAGTATACATTTCATGTGGAGAAACATTTTTTTATCACCCACCAATAGCACAGAACCTCTGATTGGCACAATAAATCCCCTTGCTGTATTCTCTTGCTGTAAAACTATGTAGTGTCCCAGTATTTGACGAAGGACAATTTATTAAATATACATCATAGTTACAGCACAAACCCAGCTCATCACAGATGCCAGGATTGCCATCAAATGGAATGTGTAATAATCTCTCTGACAGCTGTGATCAAATTGTTTCCTAGGTTTTAGTGAAACATTCATGGAACAAGAGCGAGGCATCATGCATGACCAATGCTATGATCGTTGATGTTATGCCAAGTGCAAAAATATACTTTTTCAATAATAGTGTGTCAGGAATATGCATGTCCTTTCATGAGTTAATCCCCCTTCATCTCATTGCAAGGCTTGTCATCTCCTGGTGGCAAATTAATTATGCACAGAGAAACAAGGTTTGGAAACATCATGAACTAATACTGAATCTGTGATTAGATGCTCAGGTGTTTTGAGTCTACTTTAAGGTGCTGTAAGTGATATGCTTTTTGTTTAGTTTTTTTGGTAAAGCCGAATGGGAATCGTACATGGGGTTCCCATGCAGTTCGATCCCAAGTTCCCCAGAGTTAGTGTCGAAGTGTCCTTGAGAAAGACGCTGAACCCCTAATTGCTGCTGATGTGCAAGTTGGTGCCTTGCATGGTTTCTGCCACCATTGGTGTATATGAATGTGTGTGAATGGGTGAATGTAATGCACAATCTATGCGCTTTGGATAAAAGCGCTATATAAATGCACTGTTAACCAGGTGACTAATTTCATTGCATCCTTCTCGCAATAGACTATTACATTTATAATATATTTATTTCAAGCCTTCCCCAATCCCCATACATGTAAAGTAAATTATCGCTCTCTTTCTCCTCTCTCTGTCTCTGCTTTATTGTCATTTTTATTTTATTATTATTATTATGTTTTTTACTATTCACAGGTTGATATTGTTCTTTCAGAAAGGCAGCAGCCTCCCAGAAGACTCTTTGGTTCAACATCTTTTTGACTGGTCTGTATAGTATTTTATTAAAGCAACCTTTCTCTCCATTAAATATTCATTGGTTGGAAAAAAGGCTTGTTCCGCTTTCAGTGCCAGTTTTTCCATTCATTAAATTCAACCTTAAGACTAATGTATGCAGTGGAAAGAATATATTTTGTTGTTTTTAGGAAAGAATACAAACGTATTGTATAACTGACTAACTGAGGTGTATTCCAAAAGTCTTATGCAGACAATGTTAAACTTTTAGCAGAAGTCATAAATCCACTGATAGACATATATTGCTATACACACTCAGTGAGGTGCATCGAATGTTCTAACAACATTTTACAGAATCAGGAACTTTCCATATCAGTATAGCTGGTATCTCATAATCTGATCATCATGATTTGCTTTTTCTTTCATCATTTCAATCTCAGACCAGGTTGTTCAAGTTGGAATACCAAGACCTGGAAAACCAGAGCTTACGTTTAGTAACTTATTCATTTCCCCTCACTCTTCCCCCTTAAATATGGAAAACAAATCATTAGTCCTTGCAATTGCTTCTAAACCATCGGGTATTACAAATCCTTCTATTTAGCATTTGACATAGCAGTGTGGCCGTGGCCTGGAGCAACCATCACTAATATAATTATGATGAATTAAACAGCTGTGGGGAAAGTTACAATGCACAAGAAGACAGTAAAACAGTTACACACTTAAGATATCAGAGCTCATTTCAATCAGGGACAACTATTCCCGCATCTTGACTTCCATTTGGGGTCAAACAATTGTAACAATTATGTTTATGAACTTGAGACCCAGTATCTATATTCTGTGGGAGGGGGCATTAGCCAATCTACAATCTCACAACGCATCAAATTGCAATGTGCTGTGATATATATAATATATATATTGCAATGGACCTCAATGATATATACTGGAAATCTAAACCATGGAAGTTAACTTTGAACTTTAACACTCTGAAATGACAGAGGACTGAATAATTTATGCACAGACCTGTCAGGCTCAGAGCTGCTTTGTGGATGACCGACAGACAGACAGACAGACAGACACACAGACAGACAGACACACAGACAGACACACAGACACACAGACAGACACACACACAGACACACAGACACACAGACAGACAGACAGACACACAGACATACAGACAGACACACACACAACGACGATGAACTGCAACCGGAGAAGGAACGACAGAATTATTCACATGGGATCTCTATTACTGGCTCATAAACACTTGTAGCTCTTTGCAACCTGTAATAGAGCTTAAAAAGTCTGTCAGAGAGATAATCCACCCCGAGACAGAATTTACATATAGACATATAGACCATTTCCAGAGCGGACCTGTATAAAACAAAGCATTTCTTCTTATTTCTTTTTACCCTTTTTAATGCAGAGAGCCCTGACATGGATGTGTGCTGTTCATAGTCTTCATTGGAGAATAACATTGGACTGTCATAGTGTCAAATGTGTCGACACGCAAGTTGCACATTGCAATGCCATAGTTTTTGGGATAAAGACATTTTATTCAAGAGCACTTCAGTTATACTGTGTAGGCCAGCAGACCTGGAGTCAGTTGGTTGTAAGCTATAAGTGAATGGCCAAAAAGAGACAAATATATAATTAGTCTTTAAGGTGCATGAAGGAAGCATGAGTTCCAAGTCCGTTGCTCTCCCCAGGTTGGTGGAGGGTGTGTATAGAGCCCAGGATCACATTAGAATAGATAATTGACACAGGGGTGAAAAATGGGTTACAAAATCGTGGGATAAAAATTATAAAAAAAAAAAAAAAGTGCACAGAAGGGCCGGAGCTTAACTTCAGAGATATAGCAAAGAGCTTTGAAAAGTCAAATGTACTTGAGAAGTCACACTTTCAGGATAGAGTCTGCAGTATACTGCATATGTTATATGTCTCATGGCATATTATTGCATCTACAAAGACTCTTGGTAGCTTAGCATTTTTTTCAGTCACAACTGAGAGAGCCTTTGCAAACTAATCCAAAAGAGGAAGTTTACAGTGATTTTAGTACAGCTAAAGCAGCATTGTAAAACCTTGTGAAAGCGTATTGCTTTTATAAAACGATCACCATGGCAACTTGTAAAGCATAGACATATCCCAATTAAAACAGTTTTTAATTATTTCCCTGCAATAATAATTTCTGCAAGAAAGTAGGCTAGTCGTCCCCCAACTGCCTGCACAAACAAGTTTCAACATTCAAGGGGACTTCCCTCTCTAACTAGATACTAGATACTGTAAATGTTAAATGGGTCATTATGGAGCAACTGCATGGCCTATTTCTCATATAAATGTGAAGAATATACAAATCACAGATGTGGGAATACTGTTGTAAACGACAGGTGTGTGTTTATAGAACATTTATCAAGGAGCAGCAGAACGATCCGTTTTGTAACACTTGTTAGATCATCATATTGCTTTGTGTGTGATTCATGTGTCCAATAACGAGACTGAGGCCCTGGTTCAGTTAGTGTTCGCACTGCGTGTGCACATCTCACACACACACACACACACACACACACACACACACACACACACACACACACACACACACACACACACACACACACACACACACACACACACACACACACACACACACACACACACACACACACACACACACACACACACACCCTCTATTGTCATGTGTATTAAAGGTGTATTTTAAAACAATGACATACTTAACACAAAGGACACTCCATCCCAAAACAGGCAAAACCTATCCTTTATTCCCTTAAAGTCGGCCATAGCAGCCCTGGCAAAAAGTACTACTATACTACTATACACACAGGGGCACAGGTCTCCACCAGGAGGATAGGACTGTGTGAGATGTTTAGGTTGTTTAATATAAACATGTTTTTTGCAACGATCTTCTTCATTTTGTCAAGGAAATGCAGAGCCAGATCACTCATAGCATCTCTGAGGATAGAATTCTGGATGAGCAGGACATGTGCAGCATTTTGAACGAAACGGGCCACTCTTTGGAACTTTGGAAGGCAATGTTAGCCAATCGGTGTAGAATCTGAGAAATCCAACAGACTCGTCTTGATCACATGACTACAGAGATCGTGTGTACCGATTTGCGTGAGATTTGGAGGAAATCTGTGACTAACATAAGCAATGTGTTTTGCAGAAATCGGCCTCATGGTGGCGCTATAACCGGCAGAAGTGGAGGGATGCAGGGACAATGTTTTTCCATGGCCTCTAGGGAGTGCGCATACATAAGTTGTATCCACACTTTTCCTGGGCTGTGTGCTCCACTTCCTGTCGACTTCATTGGATATCATTGGTCATCTGACCAGTTTAATTGGATTTAATTGGATCAAATCGACAGAAAGTGGAGCACACACAGCCCAGGAAAAGTGTGGATACAGATCGATGCAGTTATAGCTAAAAACAGGAATTGTCCTGTTACAGCGCCACCATGAGGCTGATTTAGAAGAAAATGAGTGGCATGACGTCCTCGGTCTAGTGGAAATGTGCGTGTATAATTTCACGGAAATTGCACACTGTGTTTGTGATTTGTGGCATTTTGTTCGAAACGGACCAATCATGTGAGCTTTGGAAGCCAATCTTAGCCAATCAGGATGGAAGTTGGGATATGGTGCAGATCCGTGTTGATCACATGACTATGGAGATAGTGTATACCGAATTGTGTGATTTATGGATAAAATGTGTACAAGTAATCTACAGAAATGTGTTTTGCCTAAATCGGCCTCATGGTGGCGCTATAACAGGCAGTTGAAGAATATTTGGGGCAGAGGTTCGTCGTTGGCATCCAGGGAGTGTGTGTGCAAAGTTTGGCATGGATCGGGCCAACGGTGGCGGAGATTAGCTGGTAACGGACGGACGGACGGACGGACACACACACACACACACACAGACGGACGGAGTGCAAAACATACTCTCTCCCCATGCCTTCGGTCTGGTGGAGACAATAATACCACATATTGTTGCTGTCAGGCAGGAACTTACAGGTATCTCTGTATTTATGTGATATATATAAAGTCCTAGCATGTGTTGTATTACAAAAGTAGTGGAAGTAGCCAATCTAGCTTTTAAATCTGAAGTTTTCAGTATAAAAAATAAGTAATATTTTAAATTTTTGAAAAACAAAAACAAACAAAATATAAAACAGAATAAAATATAAAACAAAATAAATATTTATTTATTTTATTTTTAATAAATATTTAATCAATGTAAAGTATTAATCAGAGCTTTTGTTGTGACTAAATAATAACTACATGTGATCCTTGAACACAGGTTCTTTTTCGCATTTCCTTGAACAGTTTTGAACATAATTATAGGATACAAGGTTTCTGCACAACAATGACATTATTCTGAATAGCTGTAGAGTATAAAAGGCTTTATTCCAGTCTTTGGTCTTTAATAATAGCAGGTTTTATAACAGGTCATTTGCCATACCAAAGCTTTTGAAGTGACCTTAATTACGGTTTAATTATTGGGTAGCTGCCCAGTAAAATCCTTAGTTCTAATCTAATGTAGTTGAGTGTTGGAACCAAATGGAGAGTTACGGGTCCGTTCGGTTCCATTTGTACACTCTCGAGTTAACACTCTGTTAACACTCTGTCATGATTAGTTTTAGTTTGAACTGACCTACCAGATCATATGTGCACAAACTGGTGAGATGCACAATGCAAGATGATTGCAACCTCAATATAGGTTTGCAGTCAGCAGCAGCATACTCATTATACCATAGTGCAGGGGTACTCAACTGGCGGACCGCGGTCCGCGACCGGACCGCGGACCACCTCTTTGCGGACCACTTTTTTTTTAAGTTAATAATATAAATAACATCAGATGGTATATTTCTCATGTGAAATTGCTGCAAAGGCCCCCAAAATGTCCCCCAAGGGCCTCCAAAATTCTGGCGCGCGCTATGCGCGCGCGCAGTGTGGCCTGCCAGGGCGTATAACTCCCGGCCTGATTTGGAGTTCCACTCCGGGCCTGCACTCTGCACCCCATTATTGGTTGGGTGGAAGGGGATCTGATTTGTATAAGCTTGGCTTGACCATACTAAACGGGCATAGAGCCCCGCTCTCCGAAGGACGCCGCGCATGGGACCGGACCTCGGTCTTATTAAAAAAAAAATTGTGGACCTTCATCATTTCTAGTTGAGGACCCCTGCCATAGTGCATGTTTAGAGAATGTCCTTATTATTGAGAAAGATAAAACACAACTTTCAGTACTGAGAGAAGAGTTGCATTGATACTCAAGCGTAGCATTTAGATTTGCTTATTGCTTTGAGGTTTAGCACAGACAATGCAGTGCGAAGCCGTAGTGAAATCAGGACACATGGCAGTCTTAATTATGGATTTAATTAACTCAGTCATGTATTAACTATGGCATGCACTCTAAGGGATAAATCTGTTCAGAAATAGCGACTCGTAATTGTAATTCTCATGGACATTAGGCCTACATTTAATTTTTGTGAACATGAAAAATATTTGCCCAAAGCCAGTCGCAGAAGCACTCAGAAATCCTGCTATGCTTTCACATCAACCTCATCAATACCCACATTTCAGGTACCACCATGAGATTAGGTCCACTGATCAAATAAATCAATGGCCACTTGACAGCATGGAATTACATTTCAGTGGCCATGAGGTTATGGTTGTCCCTGAGGCTGCCAGGATATGAAAAACTGGAATCTCTTCTAGAAGTGTAATATCAAACTATTATTATATCATCACTTTCTGGTTAATAAATGTCAGTTTAAACTAAGAATTGTTACATTTTTCAAAGCTTAGCAAAGATTTGCAACACAATCTCAAGAACTGCATTCACTGCAAGATAGACAACATGCAGAAGTGAATTTGTTCTCTGAATAATTTTTAATGTATTATGTTTAGGCCTCTGAGAAGTGATATTAAATCTCCCTCACCTTTATGTGCCCTTGATTTAATAGGCCTTTAACTCTCATGGATTTATTCATTGTGTATCCTTTAGTGGAGAAAGATAAAGCACTCTACATCTCTCAGAGATGACAGAAGAATTCCTTACAAACTCCAGACATGCAGTGGTTCTAATGTGGTATTTGTCTTGTTAAAGAGATTAGCCTCAAAATGTTACAATATTTCAGTACAAACGATCAGAACGGCATTCAAGGATTTAGTGTGGATTTAGTGTAAGTGATAGTCTGTAATCATCTTTGTGTATTGGCATTATTAGTCATGCAGGAAGGGAGTTATTTTTAAAATAGATATTTGAGTTGAATTGTCTCTTACCAAATGAACACAGTAATAGAGCCATTAAATGTTTTGGCCCAGGATGTGGAAAGATGAGTCATTCTGTCAGTTCAATAACAATAACCGTTATTATGGAGTTTTAATCTCCACCTGCAGGCTGTTGCCCGTCAGAGGGCATGTTTTACAAATTGCAATCATTGATTCAATACATTTCAGCCTCTGCCCTGAAGTAGCACTTCACCTATATTTGAACCTTATCTTCGTATAATTGATCCTCACTAATGTTGATGGTACCATTCTATTGTACCATTTGACCTCTAGCACTGTACTTTACCTGTAACCTCACCTTGAGGCCCCAACTAGCACTGTACTTTACCTGTAACCTCACCTTGAGGCCCCAACTAGCACTGTACTTTACCTGTAACCTCACCTTAACTGCTCTCCTCTCATCCTCTGCAGTGTGGAGACCCCTGGAAGAACACAAAACACATGGTTTGATCTTTTTTTTTCTTTTTATATATTTTTTGTCCCACGATTTTGTAACCCATTTTTCACCCCTGTGTCAATCATCCTGTGATGTGATCCTGGGCTCTACACACCCTCCGCCAACCTAGGGAGAGCAACGGACTTAACTCATGCTTCCTTCATGCTTGAGTGTCCAAGTTGCTCCTTTACACCTGACAGGGGGGAGTTTCCCTGGTTGGACGTAGCGCGTGGAAGGAACACGTTATTCCAACCAGTTCCTTTCCCCTCCATCAGGCGTCCCGCCTGGCCAGGGGGAGGCAGTTTAGAGACCAGGATTACTGCATGTTTTTGTGAGGGTACCTACCCTAGGGGACACGGGGAGAACATGCAAACTCCACACAGAAAGGCGCTTTCGCCAACCCCGCCTTCGGGTATGGGCACTGATGACGCGGAGGAGGAAACACGCCGCCAGCACCCACAGCGCCCCGAGCGGGAATCGAACCCAGGACCTTCTAGCTGTGAGGCGACAGCACTACCAACTGTGCCACCGTGCCCCAAAAATGATATAAAATGGTTTGATCTTGCATACAGTCATTAAGACATGTGAATCCCTTGACTCCTTCAAAACTGCTCTCAAAGCCAAAGGGCACCTACGGACGGCTGCAATTCGAAACTGGCCCCCGTAAATTCAGTGGTTACATCAGCAGACAGTCATTTTTGGTGTGTTTTCTAAGCATAAATATGATGAGGATCTGAATGCAAGCACCAATGATTATGGACAGAGCTTTGCCCATGCAGGCTTGCACCGTATAGGTAAGTCTCCACCAGGCCGAAGGGATGGGGAGAGTATGTTATGTTTTGCACTCCGTTTCTAGTTTATAGGCCTATATTGTGTTTTTGGGCAAGATACTGTACTTTTCAAAAAAATAATAATAATTTAATAACAGGTCGGTGTCAAAGATCTGATGAGGTCTCATTGATAATAGGGGATGGAAAGGAATATGTATTCATGAGTATACATTAAAGTACCACAGGAGACAAAAGTATGAACCATTTCTGTACAGCAAATGAAGCAAGGAATATTATGCTGATTCAGCCATCAACCTGAGTAACCCTAAAGCCGAGGATTGACTGTATTGAATAATTTATTTATTTAAAAGCTTATTTAGTTTGCCCAGAGTGTAATCACAAAAACTAAAACAATCTGAATATATATGGCAGCCGTGTGTGTGTGTGTGTGTGTGTGTGTGTGCGTGCGTGCGTGCGTGCGTGCGTGCGCTGATGCAGCCTTCCCTATGCCACTGAAGAGGTGCAAAGGAGTGGATGTGCAGAGGAAATTACACATTTTAAACCCCACCTGGTCCTCTGCTTTGAATCATCGCATTCTTTGCAGAGTCCTGCGCTGCTTTAATGGATATAAAAGCACTTTTAAGTTGTAGTTTATTTTTTTAAGATATGTCTCCAAGCGGACTATAGTCTTTTTGACGGAGCACTCGTTTGTGAGTTCCAGATCCACTAAACCTTTACCCAACACATACCGTCGACAAATATTGTGTTTACAACTTTTACTCATGCTTGCAGTCAACAGATAGAAACCCATAGCGGTTGCTAAAAGTTTTGAAGTTGCTTCATCACGGTTTTCTTCGTCTAATCTGGCAGTAGTTAGACAAATTCTATTAAATAATACATAACTAGAAAATACTGCTCCTGAAGAAAGTGTGGTGTCACTTCAAGGCAAAAATGTATAGTATGAAAAACAAGACAGATCGACAGAGAAGGGGAGAGACAGCAGCGAAGGTCGTCATGAACGGGACTCGAACACGCGACACGCTGTCAGGCCAGAGCCTATATGTGGCATGATGCGCCTGGACCACTAGGCCAGTGGGCACCCCTGTTGTAAAGCACTTTAACGTTGTTAGGAAAGGTGCTATGGAATGTGTATTAATATGTTTGTCATCATCATCAGCATTATTATTACATTGACAGAAGTACCATAATTATACCTTTTATTTATTTTCAGTTAACAGTTAAGCAATAAAGTTCAACATCTGCATCAAGTATGATATGAATGCTGATTTTTCTGTGCAGATTACTGGTTGCTTCAGTGCCTGTTAACCTTCTCTACTCGTTGGCAGCAGAGTTGGGATGATGGGCTGCATTTTGTTAATCATGCGCACAGATATGGAGGATAGAGTTGTTTTTGTGATTTGTAAATCATTGTATCAATAATATGTTTTGAAAGACTCCTTCACCAAACTTTTTGTCACTTTGATTTAAAAAAAACTCCTCACTTTGCCTCATTAAAAATAATTACTTGCTCTAATTTGTTCCTATAAATATTCTCTCAGAGTTCTGAAAGTCAGGTTGCTTAATAGCTGTTCTAAATTATGAATGATTTGTTCAACCTTCTCTACGAAAGAATATTGAGCACTACATTAAATTACTTCCCATTTTAATTGACATTCAAACCTCTTAATGTCCTTTTCATGTAGGCCTAGTGTAGATATCTTCATATATAGTACCTTGAGTTCCATGCATGTGTGAAAATGTGTGTGTGTGTGTGTGTGTGTGTGTGTGTGTGTGTGTGTGTGTGTGTGTGTGTGTGTGTGTGTGTGTGTGTGTGTGTGTGTGTGTGTGTGTGTGTGTGTGTGTGTGTGTGTGTGTGTGTCAGGCCAAAGCCATTGTGTCTCAATATTAAATGTACAGTAAATGTAAATTGAGTGTTTCAGTATTATGTGTGAGACAGTGTCTCGTTACCATGTGTAGTTGTTTCATAATTTATGTCCTAAACCGCCCTTCATACAAATGACCCTTCTCAAAGAGTATCCTACAAAGAAAAGGTTTGTTAAATATCTAAGTATTCACATTACCTTTTAACAATGGGGTATTGTCACTGACAACCAACCTTGACAAATAACCCCTAAAACGTAAAGATAGACTTAAAGATACAACATGTCTGCTTGCAGTGGGTGACGGTGAGAGACGGGCTTGACAGCTAGGACAACAGTATGACTTTAGCACAAAATCACTAATCTTACAAAAGAGCAATTCATACAGTATTGGTGGGAAACAATGTTGAATATAAAATTGAGTAAGCAAATTATGACATTTTCATTATACAGTTTAAGATATGGGTGAAAATATCTCAGTATTATGTTAATAACAGAACTAAAGAAAATCACACTTGTGTGAAGTGAGGCGAGCTAATATATTAAAGTCTAACTTGTGTTGATTAGGTGATGTAATGGTGAGTGGTGCCAACACAAACATTAAATTATCTTTATTGTTAATGTAATGTTTGTGTTAGGTTCAAGATGACATACATTTTCCCTTCATTGTCAATGGCGTTTTTAAAACAAACATTGAACTAAAAACAAACCCTCAAAAATACACATCACATCACAGCTCTCTGGGAAGAAATTCCTGCATGTGCTGTGAAACCTTGTGTGAACTAATATACAAACTAGACCAGGTGTAATATCATACTACCATATTGATTAGCAAAGCATATGTTAAACTAGATAAAGTGCCAATCGGCACAGGTCTCCACCAGGATTCTTCCTCAGCCTAGTGGGAATATGCGTGCACAGTTTCATCGCAATCGGACGCTGCGTTGACTCGTGAGGAGTTGTGGCCATTTGCTACTCCTGAAAACTGTAGGAGCCAATCGTGGCCAATCAGGATGGAATATGAGAAATCAAACAAACCTGTGTTGATCACATGACTATGGAGATCATGTGTACCGATTTGCGTGAAATTTGGATAAAATCTGAAGGAGTAATAATAGAAAATGTGTTTTACATATGTGGGCCTCCTGGTGGCGCTATAAAGAGCAGATGTGAAAAATTCCAGACAAAGGTTTTTCCTTGGCCTCTAGGGAGTTGGCATACAAAGTGATCCACAGATTCGTGCAGTTAGAGGTAAAAACACTTTTGGGCCAGTTATAGCGCCACCTTGAGGCTGAGTTGAAATTGTTCATGTGGCATTTCGTCCTCGGCCTAGTGGGAATGTGGGTGCACAATTTCAAGGAAATCATGAGATGTGTTCATGATTTGCAGCATTTTGTTTGAAACTGAGCACTCCTGTGAACTTTGGAAGCCAATCTTAACCAATCAGGATGGAGTCTGAGAAATCTGAAAGACCCGTTTCGTTGAATGGCTCTAGAGAGACTGTGTACCAATTTGCGTGATGTTTGGACAAAATCTGTAGGTGTACTGTGCAAAAACTTGTTTTGCACAAAGCGGCCTCCTGGTGGCGCTATAACAGGCCGTTGTGGGGCAGAGGTTCATCGTTGGCATCCAGGGAGTGTGTGTGCAAAATTTGGCATCGACCGGGTTAACGGTGGCCGAGATTAGCTGCTAACGGACGGACGGACACACGGACGGACGGACGGACGGACGGAGTGCAAAACATACTCTCCCCACATGCCTTCGGCCTGGTGGAGACAATGATGTGAGAACATCATCTGTACACTTGTTTTTAGAGCTCCATGGTTGACTTTAAAGACCTAAACAAGGGTCGAAACGTTGCGGCTTCCTGCCATAATAAAGTAAGTCTACTATGAAGCCACATGCGGCCCCCACCTTCACTTAATGTGGCCCTCAGGTTAATGTCAGAATACTGATATATTATTGGTTTCAGCTGTTTACAATTCCACAACATGCAAACATGACCTGCTTTAATTACTTCAGTCTAAATTAGTAGCTCATTGCTCAACACAAGTATAATTAAAGGCATTTGAAATTACGTAAAAATGTAAATTTTCAGGATTCCAATTAAAAAAGAGCAAGAAATTATTCAAGATTCCAATTCGAATAATATAGCAAGAATCTGCGACGCGTTTTGAGCTTGTAGATCGGCTATTTTTGCTACATATGGCCCTAGGGAGTGAGTGTGGAAATATAGCGGCCCTCTCCATTGTCAAAGTTGCCCACACCTGTACTAGCGTCATGTCCAGGGGGTGTAACCGTGTAACCATGGGTCTGACCAACTCGACACCGGGCACTGCACTCTGTGGGGGTGTGGAATGAAGTTTACAGCCGTATAGACGTACAGTACGTATGTACATATGTACAGACAGACATACAGAGACATGGGGCATTGTTTGCCTCGGTGCTTTGACGTCCAGCACCTGGCCTAAATACAATCCTCGCTGTGAAATGATTTCAGTGCTATAGTACTATAACTCAGAATCCTATTTACTTCACACAAGAGTTCAACAAGATAAAACCGTATAAGACAGCTCTGTGGAGGTCTATCTATCACATTATATCTAACAGTTCTCTTTATATGGTCGTCTGCAATAGACCTTTCCATAAAAGACTGACTTTCACTACACATTCAAGCACAATGGAGCTTTAGCTATAAGGTCTTTCTTTGTACGGTGTGGAAGTGAATTGCTCAGAGTAGTTTAGAACCTGTCGTGGATGGAGTTGGAGTCTATGTTTACATTGTATGGTTTAATTGAAGTACTTGATTACATTATACATATCAAAATCTATGTCCTACTAAATAAGACGGATTCAAAACAATGTGATTTCTGCAGCAGATTACTTGCCTCTTATTCTCTCTCTCACACAACCTGCATGAATAAAGTATGTGTGTGTGTGTGTGTGTGTGTGTGTGTGTGTGTGTGTGTGTGTGTGTGTGTGTGGGTGTGTGTGTGTGTGTGTGTGTGTGTGTGTGTGTGTGCACGTGTCACACAAATGTTCAAGGCCCACATATAGAAACCAGTATGGCCATTTATCGTGTGAAGTTCAAATGTGTGCTGACCAGCAGAAACCACAGAGCAGAGCTACAGCAGACCTTGACATGTTGTGCTAGCGGCTAGCCCCTTCATCTTCTGAGTGTTCCACACGGTCAAATACTGGCAGTGACAAACCAATACACACATAATTAGTAATTACGTGAGAAACAGTTGTTATCATGGCTTCCCTTTCTGTGTAGCTTTCGACTTGACTGTACACAGTAAAGCAAGTGTTACCAATTTATCTGTTATTTATTATTTTATTGTTAAAACAATAACTAATTATGTATTGACTGTGACCAGGACCCATGAGCATGTCAAGAGCAATGAGCATGACACTTAAATGTTGACACGAAAATGTTTTTGCCCTTCTCCGTCCATACATCCGTCCGTCTCTGTGTGTGTGCCCGTCCATCCTTTCGTGTCTTACCAGCTAATCTCCGGCACCGTTAGCCCAGTCGCTACCAAACTGTGCGCTCTCTCTCTCTCTCTCTCCTCTCTCTCCCCTCCCCCCCCCCCCCCCCCCCCCCTCTGGATGGCAATTCCGAACCTTTCCCCCAAAATGTCCAGAACCACCTATAAATGGATGTACTAATGACTGTATATGTAACCCCTTTTGGAACCCTATACGTTTTTTGTATTTGGGAATTGGGATGACCGTCATCCCCAATTCAAAAAAGGTACACTATACAGGGTTCCGAAAGGGGCTACGTATATATGCAGCAGACAAAATGTCTCTGTGCAAAGAGGAGCCAGTGGCCAGGTGGGTTTAACATGCAGAAGGTGACAGGCAGGTCTTAGCTGTGTGTACTGATGCTGGGACTCTGACAGAAATTCGGAGGCTAAAAGATTCCCTGGATCTTGTCCCAGTTCAGAAATGCCAAAGCTGTGAAACCGTCAGCAAAAATATATTTCCTGCCTCCAGGCGACCTTTTTAGTCGCACATAGACAATATTGATGAACTTGTACAATGACAGTTGCTTCCTTTTACTCTCTTCAGAGTCAATAGAGGCTAATGATGATGACATAGGTGGAAATAAAAAATATAGATAATGCTAGAAAATAACATGTTGTGAGACTGTGAGACTATGAGACTGGCAGCACAGGCAGCTGTTTAAGGTTATGAATCGTAGTATAGTATAATGTATTATGTAATTAGGGTAAATGTTTCAGGCTTGCACACAAAGTTAAAACAGAATTGACAAACTGGGGTAAAATGTTAATTTATAACATATTATGGCAAAGACCGCTAAATACTTTCAAATGATCTTGGTTGGGCTGGGGGTACTTCACACAGATTAAGCTATGCACATGAAAAGAGTGTGTGTGCGTGTGCGCGTGTGCGTGCGTGCATGCATGCGCCAGGGACTTGTTTTTGTCTGTGTGGTTTAAACTGGCTACTGTAGATCTAAGCATTACTTGAGATTTATTGAGACAGAAGACTGAAACTGATCACCTAAGATCCTGCAATATTGGCCTAATATCATGAAAGCCCTTTCACATAGCAAATTAGGCTTTAAATGTTTTAGTTCCAAATTCTTTGTGAAAAGCAGACCATGTGTGTGAAATGGTTATTTTTTAATAGTGGATTAAACACTGGCGATAATATAAGTAGTAGGATAATAATACATCAAGATGCAACACTGAGCAATATCGCTCTGCATATCTCATATCGCTCTGCATGTCGCATTGACCGTAGACTCTACGGGCCCTATCTTGCGTCTTCCTTAATTCTGGGATTTACTAATTATGTAATAGGCGCTCCCCCGTTACATTGGCTCTCTTATGCCACCGCCTAAATCCTTAACACACCTCCGCTACCTAGTCGGTATTTACTTCCGCCCAGTGTTGTTTTCGTCGACTAAAACTAAAACGAAACATGTTCGTCGACTACCTTTTTCCACTGACAAAAACGAATGGAAACTAAATGAAGTTTATGACTAAAACTAAGACTAAATATACTGACAATTTCGTCGACAAATAAAAACTAGACTAAAATGTTAGGAAGGGACTAGTGGACAAGAGATCCAGTATAAGTCATTTTACACTTGGTTGCATGCTGAAAATAGCCGATCTACAAGCTCACAACGCGTCGCAAGTGTAAAAGTGTAAAAACAGTGTAAAGTGTAAAAACACTCATTACGACGGCATCAAGACCCGCCAAAACACATTTTAGTCAACTAAATCACCTGTAGATTTAGTCGACTAAAATCTTATGACATTTAGTCGACTAAAACTAGACTAACACTAAGACATTTCCAGGTGACTAAAATGTGACTAAAACTAAATGAAGTTTCAGTCCAAAGACTATGACTAAAACTAAAATCGAAATTTGCTGCCAAAAACAACACTGCTTCCACCGTCATGTTGTAGTCCTACAGTACGTTACGTCCGGGTCCAAGTGGCACCAGCTCCCGTCCTCTTCTCATTGTAAATAGCAATATCTGAATGCGTGAATATTTTTACAATAACGTTATTTTTCAGAAAGGAAGCCATTGAGGGTTAAAATGGGTTTTTAATACTTTCAACTCAAGTAGAATTATTAATGTAACTGTACAAGTGTCCATGACAAAGAAAATATATGATGTGGAGCCAATAATGACTACATTATCATTATTATTATTATTTATTTTATTATCCCACGATTTTGCAACGCAGTTATTTTTTCTTCCATTTGGTATATAGATCATGCATTGCCTCTCTACGAAACGGTATCAAGTGAAAACTGAAGTTCGGGAAATCGGATTAATTGCACTGAACTGAGGGAAATATCATTATATGAGCTACGTGTTACTGATTATGGGGAATTTTACATTATTTTTATCCATCCTCAGAACAAGAGAATCGCGCACAATGCGACTAGACTAAGATTAATTGTCAATTAAACACGTGTCGTCATGAAAGGGGGCGGGACTGGGCCTGGCGTCGTCATGAAAGGGGGCGGGACTGGGCCTGGCGTCGTCATGAAAGGGGGCGGGACTGGGCCTGGCGTCGTCATGAAAGGGGGCGGGACTGGGCCTGGCGTCGTCATGAAAGGGGGCGGGACTGGGCCTGGCGTCGTCATGAAAGGGGGCGGGACTGGGCCTGGCGTCGCCATGAAAGGGGGCGGGACTGGGCCTGGCGTCGTCATGAAAGGGGGCGGGACTGGGCCTGGCGTCGTCATGAAAGGGGGCTGGACTGGGCGTGGCGTCGTCATGAAAGGGGGCGGGACTGGGCCTGGCGTCGTCATGAAAGGGGGCGGGACTGGGCCTGGCGTCGTCATGAAAGGGGGCGGGACTGGGCCTGGCGTCGCCATGAAAGGGGGCGGGACTGGGCCTGGCGTCGTCATGAAAGGGGGCGGGACTGGGCCTGGCGTCGTCATGAAAGGGGGCGGGACTGGGCCTGGCGTCGTCATGAAAGGGGGCTGGACTGGGCGTGGCGTCGTCATGAAAGGGGGCGGGACTGGGCCTGGCGTCGTCATGAAAGGGGGCGGGACTGGGCCTGGCGTCGTCATGAAAGGGGGCGGGACTGGGCCTGGCGTCGTCATGAAAGGGGGCGGGACTGGGCCTGGCGTCGTCATGAAAGGGGGCGGGACTGGGCCTGGCGTCGCCATGAAAGGGGGCGGGACTGGGCCTGGCGTCGTCATGAAAGGGGGCGGGACTGGGCCTGGCGTCGTCATGAAAGGGGGCTGGACTGGGCGTGGCGTCGTCATGAAAGGGGGCGGGACTGGGCCTGGCGTCGTCATGAAAGGGGGCGGGACTGGGCCTGGCGTCGCCATGAAAGGGGGCGGGACTGGGCCTGGCGTCGTCATGAAAGGGGGCGGGACTGGGCCTGGCGTCGTCATGAAAGGGGGCGGGACTGGGCCTGGCGTCGTCATGAAAGGGGGCTGGACTGGGCGTGGCGTCGTCATGAAAGGGGGCGGGACTGGGCCTGGCGTCGTCATGAAAGGGGCGGGACTGGGCCTGGCGTCGTCATGAAAGGGGCGGGACTGGGCCTGGCGTCGTCATGAAAGGGGCGGGACTGGGCCTGGCGTCGTCATGAAAGGGGTCGGGACTGAGACGCTCTATAGCCTTTGTGGCGGAAATAGTGACATGCTATGATTAGGGCCACCCATGACATCACAGGTTTAAATAGTGACATGCTATGATTAGGGCCACCCATGACATCACAGGTTTAAATAGTGACATGCTATGATTAGGGCCACCCATGACATCACAGGTTTAAATAGTGACATGCTATGATTAGGGCCACCCATGACATCACAGGTTTAAATAGTGACATGCTATGATTAGGGCCACCCATGCATCACAGGTTTAAATAGTGACATGCTATGATTAGGGCCACCCATGACATCACAGGTTTAAATAGTGACATGCTATGATTAGGGCCACCCATGACATCACAGGTTTAAATAGTGACATGCTATGATTAGGGCCACCCATGCATCACAGGTTTGAGCAACGTTTGGGAGCTCTGACCCACACATTATAATGCCACGGTCTTCTGTATGGCAGTCAAGAACTTAAAAGTTTGTGGAACATTGATCATAGATTCATACAGTAGCTGTCAGAGACTCACTAGTGTTGATCAACGGCATTCATTTATCCAAGCAAGCGAAGCGCACACATCCAAGAAATACATTTACAAAAATGCATACAATTAAAATAATTTAAGTCGTTATACACCACTTCAATGTAGTTCCCAGGAAATCACTGAAATGAGCAACACTTTAGTATAATAATCTAAGTGCACAGGCATGATCATACAGTACAAATGTACAGAAACGTGCATCATCTAACTTGAATAATTAGTCTCAGTCATTGCCTGCCTTCAGTGCCTTGGTATGTCAGCATGCGTGGGTGAATTAAGGGCCATGCAGGCATGATGTGTGTTTGCTGTAAGATACCATCATAAAAGGGTATACTCTTTAACACATTCTGACCTGAGATCAGATTCTAAAAATGTCTTCTACATCCTGACAGTTTTCTGAAAAAGCTATGTTTCTATGTCAGTCGTTCTTCGATTTTTGAGTGGTGCAACCACTCCTACAACCAGCAATGTCCGTGCGTATCTATGTATCAGTGGTCATGAGCACGAGTATATGACTTATTAGTACCAGTAGGGGGCGCCAGAAACGAGAGAGGGATAGTGCTGTGCCTGCTGCCTGCTAATGAGACTGAGAGAGAGAGGTGTGTGGGGGGGGGAATTGCACCACTCAGTTCACACGGGTGTGATTTTCAAAAATAGCAGATCTACAAGCTCATAGCACGGCACTCGGTGCCGTGCTATGAGCTTGTAGATCTGCTATTTTTCAATGGCTAAAGTATAACAATGCTTAACACCAAAAGGGGTTAAAGTGCCCTTCTGTGTCATTCTCCTATTGGCAGGCTCATGGGTGGGCCTATTGAAGAGCTTCTACAGTAATTGAGGGACCTGCGACAGCTCTGGCTGCAGTCATAATATAACGAGGTCAGAGGTTAGGAGCGTCGACATGGAACACTGTACTTTGGATTGATGATTCTCTTACCAAATTAATTGGATATGCTTTAACCTGTTCCAGCAGTACTGTACGTTATTGTCACTAGTACAGTACCTGTTGTCACTCCCCCCCCCACTATGTTTTTATTATAATGACATTGGCATGCCAGGCTGAAAGTGGATGAAGGCAAGTTTTTATTTGGATTACCTCCAAAAAAAAAGACTTCTGCCTGTTCAAATCCCTTTGTTTATTTTATTTTCCATATCATGTCTGACTGGAAGTGGCTATCCATGCATTCACATCCCTCTAGGCTTGATTATTGCACAATATGGTATGAATTGAATATGATGAATTCCTGTTCTGTTCTTTGACTATATTGAAGTGCCTATTTGTACGTCTCTAAATGTTTTGATGAATTGAACATGGTGGACCCTCTTGTAAACAGGTGTAATGCTTAATTGGGTCGTCCACTCACAGCTAACAGTCTTTGTATTGAGTTTGTGCTTGAAATGTACCGTAATTCTGTAAAACTGTTAATAAATATTTCAATCAATCAATCAAAATGCCCTTTTCCTCACTGGCAAAAAAACAAAGCGAGACCCTATAAGTCCTGCTTAGCTGCGCTCCATTAGCTCCCTGCCCATTTCAGAATTAATGTGAAGGATGGTCCTGTTATTTGTTTTTATACATGGGCTACGAGTCTGAGGTCTGACAAGTTGCTCCAGTGGTTCCCAAAACTAGATTAAAACCGTGCCTTTGCTGCTGCTGCCCCCGGGCTCTGGAACAGCAGACCCCTCCCCCCCGGGCTCTGGAACAGCAGACCCCTCCCCCCCGGGCTCTGGAACAGCAGACCCCTCCCCATTAGAAGGGCTCTGGAACAGCAGACCCCTCCCCATTAGAAGGGCTCTGGAACAGCAGACCCCTCCCCATTAGAAGGGCTCTGGAACAGCAGACCCCTCCCCATTAGAAGGGCTCTGGAACAGCAGACCCCTCCCCATTAGAAGGGCTCTGGAACAGCAGACCCCTCCCCATTACAAGGGCTCTGGAACAGCAGACCCCTTCCCATTAGAAGTGCTCAGGGTAGGTACCCTCACATGTTCTCCCCGTGTCCCCTATAGGGTAGGTACCCTCACATGTTCTCCCCGTGTCCCTATAGGGTAGGTACCCTCACATGTTCTCCCCGTGTCCCCTAGGGTAGGTACCCTCACATGTTCTCCCCGTGTCCCCTAGGGTAGGTACCCTCACATGTTCTCCCCGTGTCCCCTAGGGTATAGGTACCCTCACATGTTCTCCCCGTGTCCCCTAGGGTAGGTACCCTCACATGTTCTCCCCGTGTCCCCTAGGGTAGGTACCCTCACATGTTCTCCCCGTGTCCCCTAGGGTAGGTACCCTCACATGTTCTCCCTGTGTCCCCTAGGGTAGGTACCCTCACATGTTCTCCCCGTGTCCCCTAGGGTAGGTACCCTCACATGTTCTTAAGTCCTGCATGTGACAACGTGGTTGTAATGCACAGGCCTGTTCCGTTGATATGTACAGCACTTTGGTCAATTTTGATTGTTAAATATGTGCTACAAAACAAGATTTGATTTGACTGTGTATGTGCATGTTGATGGGTTTTTCTTAATTATGATTTATTGTTTCATATTTTTATGTTCACATCTTAATTACTATGTTAAAAAAGACCTTGTAAATCTGGTGTACAGGACTTCCCTGTCACCCAGTGATGTCATATCAATATTTGTGTACAGTGCATTAATTCCATTATCAGCTGTCACCCACCCCAGATTGACCATTGTACCAAAGGGAAATAAGATGAAATGGAAAACAACATGACAACAACTTTGCCCTTGAAGATGAGGATAAAATACACTCTCACCCCATGAGATAAAGAGTCGTCAACAGAATCCTAATCACGAAACGTGATTAAAGTAAAAAAACAGGATTCAGACGATCGGACGCCCATGACAGCTTGATGACACCTTACTCTGATGGGACCTTTCAACCTATTGAAATGTGACAGCTGAATTATGAATCTATGACATGTTTTTCAGTATATATGTTTGTGCAAAATGATGTGACTTTTATTCAGAGCACTTAGGAGAATTCTCTCTCCGCTATTCTTTACATTTTGTACAAGCTTTGAATCTGAAGATTTGAACTAAACTTGGAATATTGTAAGAAGTTGTCTTGATTCAAAATCCTTTCAGGTCTTTTGCACTACTCTAAGTTTCACTAGAGTTCCTCTTTTTATTTATTTTTTGCGGCTTACGCCTTTTATTGATTTTTTAAGGGACAGACAGTAGGCTGACAGGAAACGGGAGAGAGATGGGGGGATGGCATGCGGTGGGGGCCGTGTCGGGTCCGGGAGTCGAACCCGCGGCACACCGCGACTGGATCACCAGTCCGGTGCCCAGACCGTTACGCTACGGCCTGGGCCTAGAGTTCCTCTTTTGAGGTTTTTGATACTTTGGGTTCTCACTTTTACAGTGAAGATTTTTAAGGTTGAGGTTTCTGGTCTTTTGGCTATTTTAATAGCCTCACACAGATTTCTTATCTGTCATATGTGTATGTGTATGTGTATGTGTATGTGTGTGTGTGTGTGTGTGTGTGTGTGTGTGTGTGTGTGTACGTGTGACGTGTGTGGGTCACGCACCACTTCCAGAAGGATATAGAATGCCATGAATAGCACAATCGTCTGATATCAGAGACACATGCATGCTAGGAATACAAGGATAACCTGATGTGCATCACGTTACTGCACCTGCACCGAGCACGATTAAGGAGGATGGAGGAGGTTTATCTTACACGTCTCCAGCATTCCACCGTGCGCTAGAGAACAGAGAGTCAGTCTGTGTGGATCCATATGGGAGACAGAGGAGACTTTGTGTGTAGCATATAGAGAAAGTTGACATTGAGGTCAGCGGTGCAATGGCAACGATAGGACACTCTGTCAGCCATTGTTTATTCTTGTGACAACTGCACAGGTGGTCCCACCATGCAGGGTGTAAATATATACTCAGAGATGGTCCCACCATGCAGGGTGTAAATATATACTCAGAGGTGGTCCCACCATGCAGGGTGTAAATATATACTCAGAGGTGGTCCCACCATGCAGGGTGTAAATATATACTCAGAGGTGGTCCCACCATGCAGGGTGTAAATATATACTCAGCGTGATAAGTAGAGGTCTTTCTATACCCACTGCATCTGAAAACACACCAAATCAACCTTTACTGTAAGAGTCTGTAGTTACAGTATACTTCATAACATAATATTACTGTGGTGTGTGTGTGTGTGTGTGTGTGTGTGTGTGTGTGTGTGTGTGTGTGTGTGTCTAGGGTTTAGTGTCTAGTTAAGGTCCCCATCTAAATCATAACTAGGAACCAAATGCACCCTTATGGGTCTGTAACTCTGAGAGTGTACAAATGGAACCAAATGGACCCTTATGGGTCTGTAACTCTGAGAGTGTACAAATGGAACCAAATGGACCCTTATGGGTCTGTAACTCTGAGAGTGTACAAATGGAACCAAATGGACCCTTATGGGTCTGTAACTCTGAGTGTACAAATGGAACCAAATGGACCCTTATGGGTCTGTAACTCTGAGTGTACAAATGGAACCAAATGGACCCTTATGGGTCTGTAACTCTGAGTGTACAAATGGAACCAAATGGACCCTTATGGGTCTGTAACTCTGAGTGTACAAATGGAACCAAATGGACCCTTATGGGTCTGTAACTCTGAGAGTGTACAAATGGAACCAAATGGACCGTAACGGGTCCATTTGGTTCCATTAGTACACTCAGAGTTAAATTAACATTGATTTTACAATATGAATTGTGGTCTCAGAGATAGAAATGCCATTAAATGGGGGGTCCGTAGCATGATTCATGTCAAACTGAGGGTCCTTGAAATTAAATGGGTTGAGAATCACTGCTAGAGCGGGAAACATATCTTCCCCTATGGGGAGTTCCGCTGTGTCATTTTGGGGGTCATTGACATGAATTAGTTTGGGAACCACTGGTTTATGGCAATATTCTTCCCCCTCCTTAATACGTCCCACTCTCACAGCATGGAAAGGTTCATTTTTAAAACGTCCCACTCACAGAGGAGAAGTCATAACAGAACCATCTAAACACTACAGCATGCAGAGGAGAAGTCATAACAGAACCATCTAAACACTACAGCATGCAGAGGAGAAGTCATAACAGAACCATCTAAACACTACAACATGCAGAGGAGAAGTCATAACAGAACCATCTAAACACTACAGCATGCAGAGGAGAAGTCATAACA
Source organism: Protomyctophum parallelum (assembly GCF_964188405.1). Lineage (NCBI taxonomy): Eukaryota > Metazoa > Chordata > Actinopteri > Myctophiformes > Myctophidae > Protomyctophum > Protomyctophum parallelum. The sequence continues at coordinate 17,363,572 of NC_139699.1, forward strand.
GAACCATCTAAACACTACAGCATGCAGAGGAGAAGTCATAACAGAACCATCTAAACAATACAGCATGCAGAGGAGAAGTCATAACAGAACCATCTAAACACTACAGCATGCAGAGGAGAAGTCATAACAGAACCATCTAAACACTACAGCATGCAGAGGAGAAGTCATAACAGAACCATCTAAACACTACAGCATGCAGAGGAGAAGTCATAACAGAACCATCTAAACACTACAGCATGCAGAGGAGAAGTCATAACAGAACCATCTAAACACTACAGCATGCAGAGGAGAAGTCATAACAGAACCATCTAAACACTACAGCATGCAGAGGAGAAGTCATAACAGAACCATCTAAACAATACAGCATGCAGAGGAGAAGTCATAACAGAACCATCTAAACACTACAGCATGCAGAGGAGAAGTCATAACAGAACCATCTAAACACTACAGCATGCAGAGGAGAAGTCATAACAGAACCATCTAAACACTACAGCATGCAGAGGAGAAGTCATAACAGAACTATCTAAACACTACAGCATGCAGTCATAACAGAACTATCTAAACACTACAGCATGCAGAGGAGAAGTCATAACAGAACCATCTAAACACTACAGCATGAAGTCATAACAGAACTATCTAAACACTACAGCATGCAGTCATTTACAATTTACAATTTACAATTTAGGCATTTAGCAGACGCTCTTAATCCAGAGCGACTTACATTTAAGCAAGAACAAAAGCATGGGAATACATCACATAAAGCATTTATCATGAAACATGCGTAAGCTAAGAAGGTAACAGTGGAATATCTATATGATGAAACTATACATACACTATACATAATAAACTATACATATTCACTACTATGCTATACATATGTACTATGGCGTGCTATGACTATATACAATACAATTATAGTGCTGTCTACATAACATGCTATAAGTCTGTGTCAAATGCTATCTAAGCCAACAGAAATGCTATCTAAGGGGTTAGGGTAAGTGCTATGGGCCATGATGGAGTCTGAAAAGGTGGGTTTTCAGGCTACGGCGGAAGATTGGGAGTGATGCTGCAGTTCTGACTGCAATGGGAAGTGCATTCCACAGTTTTGGAGCCAGAAGGGAGAAGAGTTTGGGACGTGTGGAGCGTTGTCCCGGCGTTTTTAGTGAGGGTACTTCCAGTTTCCCTGCGTTGGCTGATCTGAGTGCGCGGGAGGGTTTGTAGGGTTCAATCATACTTGTAAGATATGGGGGAGCCATACCTTTGGTTGCTTTGAATGCCAGCATCAGAGTTTTGTATTCTGTGCGGGCAGCGACCGGGAGCCAGTGGAGGGAGCGGAGCAGGGGGGAGACATGTGAGAATTTTGGCTGGTTGAAGACCAAGCGAGCTGCTGCATTTTGGATCAGCTGGAGAGGCTTAAGTGCACATGCTGGTAGGCCAGTAAGGAGGGAGTTACAATAGTCGAGTTTTGACAAGACTGTTGTCTGGATTAGGAGCTGGGCTGATTCCTGGGTGAGGAACGGTCTAATTCGTCGTATGTTATAGAGTGTGAACCTACATGATCGAGTGACAGCTGTGATGTGAGCTTTGAACGAGAGCTGACTGTCCAGGACAACACCAAGATTCCTGGCTGTTGGGACAGACGTTACCAGGGCGTTGTCTACGGAAATAGTTAGCTCCCGCATAGGGCAGGACTTAGCTGGGAAGAAGAGAAGCTCAGTCTTGTCTGGGTTCAGCTTGAGATGGTTGGAGGACATCCACTGTGAGATGTCAGCCAGGCATGCAGTGATGCGCTCTTCCACCTGAGTGGTAGAGGGGGGGAAGGATAACAGAACCATCTAAACACTACAGCATGCAGAGGAGAAGTCATAACAGAACCATCTAAACACTACAACATGCAGAGGAGAAGTCATAACAGAACCCTCTAATTACTACAACATGCAGAGGAGAAGTCATAACAGAACCATCTAAACACTACAGCATGCAGTCATAACAGAACCATCTAAACACTACAACATGCAGAGGATAAGTCATAACAGAACCATTTAAATACTACAACATGCAGAGGAGAAGTCATAACAGAACCATCTAAACACTACAACATGCAGAGGAGAAGTCATAACAGAACCATCTAAATACTACAACATGCAGAGGAGAAGTCATAACAGAACCATCTAAACACTACAACATGCAGAGGAGAAGTCATAACAGAACCATCTAAACACTGCAGCATGCAGAGGAGAAGTCATAACAGAACCATCTAAACACTACAGCATGCAGCATAACAGAACCATCTAAACACTAGAGCATGCAGAGGAGAAGTCACAACAGAACCATCTAAACACTACAACATGCAGTCATAACAGAACCATCTAAACACTACAGCATGCAGAGGAGAAGTCATAACAGAACCATCTAAACACTACAGCATGCAGTCATAACAGAACCATCTAAACACTACAACATGCAGTCATAACAGAACCATCTAAACACTACAGCATGCAGTCATAACAGAACCATCTAAATACTACAACATGCAGAGGATAAGTCATAACAGAACCATCTAAACACTACAGCATGCAGAGGAGAAGTCATAACAGAACAATCTAAACACTACAGCATGCAGAGGAGAAGTCATAACAGAACCATCTAAATACTACAGCATGCAGAGGAGAAGTCATAACAGAACCATCTAAACACTACAGCATGCAGAGGAGAAGTCATAACAGAACCATCTAAACACTACAGCATGCAGAGGAGAAGTCCACATTGTAGCGGACCCAGCTGGCCATGAAAGGTTGAAGACTTGACTGATGATTTTAAGTTGCTTTATTAGTGAATCACCGTAGAACTGGGACAGAAATAGAATACAATATATCAATCATAAATCAGTACAATATAATCCATAAACAGTTCCAATCTCAGGCACAAAATACATTTTCCATGCATCACTAAAGTAAATTACACAATACATAAACAGACTTCTGCATACATTTTCACAATAATACCAATAACAGTGCAAGCAAATCAATAAAATACCTTGTCCCCCTTTCCAGCTAGGTGCTATATTCTGTGTGTGACATCAGTTCGTTCCATGGTTAGTTGGCATTTGACCGTTCCTTTGGCCTTCCTTTCCTTAGCCATCCACATAACCAACAAACTTCAGCCACACCATTTGTGTGCCGTCTGTTTCAAGCCTTCTCTCTGATGCTCAACCATGGAGGACTGTTTTAAACCAGTCTCCACCTCCACAGCTGAGCTACCTGGGTTCCAATCACCAATTATCCTTAACTAGACCCATGTCAAATTAAAGGGCCAGCATGTCAACACTTCCTGAACATCACAAATAAAACCAGACACATTTAATAGTCTCAAAATTGAAGGTAGGTATAGACGGTACAATTCTTCTCCCACCATTAGGAGCCCTCCCACCTTGAATAGACCAGCTCCAACTGTGACATCCTCAACATTGACCTTCTTGACCATAGTGTCCTGATCGTGCTTGTACCTTTCATCCTTGAGTTTCCCTTTGGCATGTTTACGTTTCTCCGAAGCCTGTTGAGAGACTTCTGGTTCTGGGTGTAGAGTTGATGCAACCTTGTGTGAATCTGCTGCCACAGTGGAGTGGTGGCTCCTTATGGGATTCGGACTGGGAGACAACTTTTCTCTGGGCATGAGAGTTTGGGCTGGTTTGTAGTCATCAGCCTGGATGACTGCATCTTCCTGCTGCTCCAATTCACCCTTCTGAGCCTCCAGAGCACTCGTCTGTTGGTCCTCTGGCTCCTGTGCGGCAGCCTGGAACATCCTCTGCTGCTCTGGCTCCTGTGCGGCAGCCTGGAGCATCCTCTGCTGCTCTCGCTCCTGTGCGGCAGCCTGGAGCATCCTCTGCTGCTCTCGCTCCTGTGCGGCAGCCTGGAGCATCCTCTGCTGCTCTCGCTCCTGTGTGGCAGCCTGGAGCATCCTCTGCTGCTCTCGCTCCTGTGCGGCAGCCTGGAGCTTCCTCTGCTGCTCCCGCTCCTGTGTGGCAGCCTGGAGCTTCCTCTGCTGCTCCCGCTCCTCTTCCATCTGCTCCTTCCGTTCCTCTTCAATCTGCTCCTCCCGTTCAGCTTCAATCTGTTCTGTGCAACTCCTCCCCTGCCTCTTCCTGGCAAGCTCTACTGCCGCTGCCACAGATGCAGAGTGATAGCTACTCTTGGTATCAACGTGTGATGGAGTACGTTTAAAGATAGAGTGAAAAGGATCATGGACAAGCAGTCCATAAAAACAATCCTGCATTCCCGTTCCAAATTCATTATCAACAATTCTATCAAAAATAACTTCAAAAAAGTCCTTCGATATAAATTTACATAGATCTACTCTTCTTCTCACATAATCATCTGGGGTGCCATGTTTAAAGATGTCAGAGTAGAGTTTAGAAATATCCTTGCACTTAACCAAAGTGTCAAGGGCAAGTCCTGGGTCGCTCTCAGTAATGTTGGCCTTTAACTGTGTCTTTGTGATCCATGCAATAGCCTTCCATTGATCATACATAGATAGAAGCCTCTTTACCTTATTCTCAACAAATTCTAGATCTGCATTGTCATCTGACTCATTCACCATCATGCTAATGTCTGCCATTTTGGATTAGATTTCAATAAAAAGTAAAAAACAGGCTATGGGTGTGACTGAAAATAAAGACCTTGAATATAATAACCGTAAACAAATGTACCTTTAACTTGTATTGTAAATTCAACACCTTAATGTATACAAAACCTTTGGCAAAATATGTATCTTCACTGGCGTGTACATCATAGAACCACAAACTAAAATTGAATTCAGCTATCCTTATACTGTGAAAATGCACATTGTAGCAGTCCTAGTTTCGTAACGTTCCATTCCTGTTTGTGTTAATGCAATTGTTCACCGGATCCATGCAACAGGGTTAGTTGAGTTTGGTTAATGGCAGCCCCAGAGTGGGAGAAGTCCATTTTCTTGCAGGTGGACGCAGAGATGAGTGATGGAGTCCATTCCGGGTAAAGTTCTACTGTAGCGGACCCAGCTGGCCATGAAAGGTTGAAGACTTGACTGATGATTTTAAGTTGCTTTATTAGTGAATCACCGTAGAACTGGGACAGAAATAGAATACAATATATCAATCATAAATCACTACAATATAATCCATAAACAGTTCCAATCTCAGGCACAAAATACATTTTCCATGCATCACTAAAGTAAATTACACAATACATAAACAGACTTCTGCATACATTTTCACAATAAACAGTGCAAGCAAATCAATAAAATACCTTGTCCCCCTTTCCAGCTAGGTGCTATATTCTGTGTGTGACATCAGTTCGTTCCATGGTTAGTTGGCATTTGACCGTTCCTTTGGCCTTCCTTTCCTTAGCCATCCACATAACCAACAAACTTCAGCCACACCATTTGTGTGCCGTCTGTTTCAAGCCTTCTCTCTGATGCTCAACCATGGAGGACTGTTTTAAACCAGTCTCCACCTCCACAGCTGAGCTACCTGGGTTCCAATCACCAATTATCCTTAACTAGACCCATGTCAAATTAAAGGGCCAGCATGTCAACACTTCCTGAACATCACAATAAACAGGTAGACTGAGGGTCCGTTACACACATGCTTTCTTAGAAAATAAAATACAAAGTATTTTATAATATCAATCTTAATTATTCAACCAAAAGTTCAAACACAAATCAAATGCTTTCAATACAAACTCAAATAAAACAGTTAACCAGTTGATCCAAAGGAACATGACACCAAGCCTCAATAACTCACCGGTGAGTACCAAGGATCTAGCACAGTAGAGGAACCTGCTGCTGCCATGCCAAACAATTCGACCATCTTGAATTGAAGTGTGAGTGGGGACTGTAGGAACTGGGTTGCCCATTTTTAGGTTGCCATGTTGGCTGGGTCAGACCTAAATGTTATGGCCTATTTCCACAAGGACATAATTATATTAAATTGAATATGAGTCAGTATTCTTGCCAGTAGTTATTGCTGTTCAGGTGTGAGGTATATACTATATCTACACAGTGATGCTACCGCAGCAGCTATTTCATTAACCTGAACTGACCTTAATCTGACCTGAGATCAGATTCATACGAGGTTTCCACTGGACACACACTGGTCTGATTAATTAATGGGAAACGTTCATATCACTCTGACTCCCTCCCTGACTTTTCATCATAAATGCTGCTGTGGCTGTAGACATAAAACTGACCCCAATGAAAATTATTAAATTAAATATATCAATCTGCGTTTCCCATTACACAGATAATTAGTGTTTTATACCATATCTGACGTTGCTTTGTCCGCAAAAAAAGCTGATTTACACCATTTATTGAGTTATAAATATTGTTAATGCACAGTCATGTCTGTGGAGGTGGTGTAGCAGAAATTAAAAAGGAGAGAAAATAAAACTTTATTTGTATAGCACCTTTCATGACATGAAATGCAGCTCAAAGTGCTTTACAGAACAATGGAGAATAAAAGAAAAGCAAGGCAACGACATTAAAAAACAAGCAGTAATGCAATACAGTGAGTACATGAATAACAAAAAATAAAAGATCAATTAAAAGCAATGTTGTAGAAGTGGGTCTTGAGCTGAGCTTTAAAAATGTCTACAGAGGCTGCCTGACGAAGGTACAGTGGGAGCTTGTTCCATGCCGATGGCCCGTAGAAGCAAAAAGCTGCTTCCCCGTATTTTTTTGTTGCCATTTTTTTTAGGCAAAGCGAGCACACCAGCAGTGGAAGACTTTAGCTGTCGGTTTGGGACATATTTAGGCAGGCAGTCATGTAGATAGGAAGGTGCGAGACCATTGAGAGCTTTATAGACAAGTAAAATCATTTTAAAATCAATCCTAAAAACAACCGGAAGCCAGTGCAGTGATGCCAAAACTGGAGTAATATGTTCTCTCATCTTAGTTCTAGTTAAAACTCTGGCTGCTGCATTTTGGACAAGTTGTAATCTGTCAGTTGTTTTCTTAGGCAGTCCTGAAAAAAGTGCATTGCAGTAATCAAGCTGAGAAAAGACAAAGGCGTGGATTAGCGTTTTTGCATCGTCCAAGGACAAATAGGCTCTGATTCGTGCAATATTTCTAAGGTGAAAAAAGGCAATCTTGGTAACATGATTAATGTGTGAATTAAAATTCAATTCAGAATCAATAATAACCCCCAGGTTCTTTACTGTACTGTTACTTTCTACAGTCAGGTTGCCAAGTCTGCTTATTATTGATTCTTTCTGCTCACTAGAACCGATTATGAGAACTTCTGTCTTATCCTCATTTAGCTTGAGAAAGTTCTCACTCATCCAACATTTGATGCTAGACAGGTCAACAGCGGGTCTAAAGCACAGGGATCATCTGGAGCCACAGAGAGATATAGTTGGGTATCATCAGCATAGAAATGGAAATTGACTCCGTGATTGGTAATGAGTTCGCCCAATGGCAGTATGTACAAGGAGAAAAGCAGAGGGCCAAGAATCGAGCCCTGTGGAATACCAGAACTGATGTCTTGTTTGTCTGAGTCAAACTCGGCTAGATTGACAAAGTAACTTCTGTTTGATAGGTAGGAGGAAAACCAGGACAGGGCCGTACCAGACAGGCCTATCCAGTGCTCCAGACGCTGTATTAAAATTGAATGATCAATCGTGTCAAATGCAGCCGTTAGATCTAGAAGTAAGAGAACGGATACATGTTTCTTGTCAGCAGACACCCTAAGATCATTCATTACTTTTACAAGTGCTGTTTCTGTGCTGTGACCTTTCCTAAAGCCAGATTGGAATTTGTTGTGGATATTAATGTTCTGTAGAAACACATCCAATTGATGGAAGATGCATTTTTCTAAAACCTTGCCCAGAAAGGGTAGATTTGAAATGGGTCGATAGTTACCCAAAACAGCGGGATCAAGATTGTGTTTCTTGAGTAGGGGCCTAACTACAGCAGTCTTCAGTGAGTCTGGGAAGACGCCTGATTGTAGAGAGCTGTTTACAATTTTTAGGATATCTCCAATCACACTGTCTAAGACCTCTTTGAGAAAGGTGGTGGGAATTGTATCCAATGAACAGGAGGATGATCTGTGATATGGTTTTGCGGAGTTCGTCTTCATCAATTGCGCAGAACGATAATAGGCTCCCCCGATCTACCCTGGGACCAATAGCTGCTGTTTGAAGGTTTGCGCTAGCAGCAGCACCATTCATAATATCAGCTCTAATGTTAAACATTTTGTTGTCAAAAAAGCATGCAAACTCATTACACTTAGCTTTAGAGGCCGGGAATGACTGCTTGTAGGACTGAGTTGTAGACTAAAAGTCGTTCAATGGTAGAGAATAGGACTCTGGCATTTTTCTTGTTCTCATTAATAATGCCAGAGAAATATGCCTGCCTTGCTAGACGCAAGGCTTTGTTATAGGCGACTGTTGACTTTTTAAGAATCTCTAGGTGGATGGTGAGTTTGTTTTTTCTCCAAGCTCGCTCAGCTCTACGACATTCTTGCTTCAGTGAGCGTGTATGCTCATTTTTAAAGCCTTGTTTTTCTTTTGCTACCATGCAGCTCCTATAGCGTCCAGCACCTATATCGCAAATATTTTGGTCCATTTATAGTGAGTATCTCTATGGAGTCTTGTTCTGCCTGTATTTATTTTCATGAATTGTTTTCTGTTGCTTGTTTCTTAATGTTTTCGCTGTTTTGCTGTTGACTGTGTTTTTCTTGTTTTATTTTTATTATTATTGTACAGCACCTTGTAACGATTGTTTTGAAAGGCGCTTTACAAATAAAATTACCTTACCACTGCTCACAAACAAGATAAATTACATATTGTATTTGCGATACAGTATACTGTATTTGCAGGGGCGGCCTTAGGAATCTGGAGGCCCGTTTCAAGACCAAATATGAGGCCCCTATATACCTATGACATCATTATTTTGTTGATACAGCCTAAACCTCCAGGAAAATCCGTGTTAAGGTTCTTAATCCACTGTTTTCCATTAAAACGTCTTTGTCCTACTGTCCAGTTGGGATTGTGTTGAAGTCCAGATACTTTTAGAGCTTCAATGCCATGTGCCATGTAATGTTGAACAATCCTTTTAGTTGTCTTTTTTGCATTGTTAATATTGTATTTGTGTTGTCTCAGCCTTGCAGCTATTGTTTTACTCGTTTCTCTGACATATTGTAAACCACATTTTTCACATGTGATTAAATAAACGCAGTTACTGCTGCTGGCTGTTATCTGTTGTTTAATCTCCAACATGCATTTTGTAGTTCTATTTTTAACTATTTGTTTGGGTTTGAAGTATTCTGGTCTCTGGCGTGCTGGTGTGTTGATTCCTTTTAGCTTGCTGTGTACCAGATAGTCTTTAAGATTTTAGTTTTTTATGTAGGCCGAGTTTTGCGATTATTATTTTGGAAGAAGGAAAAAAAACTAACAATAACAATAACTGCTTGGTCCTTTAAATAAAAAAAGATCATAGAAATAAAATAATAAATATACAATAAAAAGAGTTCCACCGTGTTCAGTTTGGAACATACAGACAGGTTTGTGTTTCCACCGCATTGTGTTGGACGGAACAATTGTCATTGTTTGATGCCTAGCTGAATGGTTAGAGAGCCTGTCTGGAGAGAAGGAGTCTCCTGAGGTTTGAATCTCAGTAAGTGATGCTGAGAGGTGGCTCGCCATCAGGTGGGATGAGATGTTGATCCATCATTTCTTGATCTTTCTGCTGTTCCTTCGTCTGGAATGTGGTCTTGGTTGTTGTTGTTGTCGTCTGTTGTCATTGGTTGCCATGGCTGCCAGTTCCCACCTGATGTCGTGTGGGAGTTCTGATTGGTCCAGAGCATACTGAATAACTTCTAGCTTACATAACGTCTTAAGACAAGGACTGAAGTCTAAGATGAACAGCTCATCAGAGATAGTGTGACTGTAATCTCCTTTGTATCCTCCAAAGAGGATGATATGATCTCCCACAATGCAACAGCACATACCATACAACGGACATGGTCCTTTCCCCTTGGGCTCAACCTTCTTCCAGGAGAAGGTCTCTGGACTGAATTTCCACACATCATTGAATTTCTGGTAAACGTTCCAGCCACCAAATATGTACAGCTCTCCATTGTAGGTAAATGCTGAATGACACCAGCGTCCTTGTGGTAGAAGTTGAACAGACGGTGTGTTCAGCGAGTCGTTGGTCTCTGTGTCAAACACTCTGATGGTGTTGTAGACCCTACGGCCCCCAAATACAAACATCTTGGTACCAATGATGGTGGCAGAGTGAAGGTTTGAAGCAGGTGGTAGAGTTCCTCTGGTGTTAATTAAAGTCCAGACCATTGTGGTGGTGTCCAACTTGTACATGTCATTAGTGTATCCAGTCAGCTTGGTTTCTCCTCCATGGATAAACATGATCTTCTCCAACACACAGGCTGAGTGGAATTTCCTCCCCTCTGGAACAGTCCCAGAAACCCTGTTTTGGAACCATCTGTGGGCGTCAACATCAAATGCATAAAGCACATTGCAGTAAGAATGGCCTCCCCAGATGTAGACTGTATCTTCAACCAACACAGCTGTGTGGCAGCGGAGCATGGATGGAACCTCAAGGTGACCGTCTCCTCTTCCTGGTTCCACTGGAGGTAATTTCTTCCAGCATAAAGACACTGTGTTGAAGACATGGACTTCCATCTGTTCCATGTTGTTGAAGGTCCATCCAACACCGTAGCCTCCAAAGGAATACAGTTTGTTCCTCACGGCTACAGCAGCATGACCGGCTCGCTTTGGTCCTCCTGCTTTGGAAACGGTCCAAGACAACATCACTCTGTCTGTCTGTCTGTCTGTCTCTCTCTCTCCCGACGTCTACTGTCATTTTCAACACGGTGCATCATCTTATATCTTCTGGTGTGAAATCACACGAGACACAAACTGTTGCCAGGCACGCCTTAACGACGCCAATTAGTGCAGCTGTTCTTCATCTGCACCCTTTGAACTCTATTGCTATATCTATTACTTCATTGCGGCTACCTTGGGGTCTATGGATCTATGGATCTATGGATCTATGGATCTATGGATCTATGGGTCTATGGATCTATGGGTCTCCCACACGTATAGCATAGTATAGTATATATGTATAGTTTATAATATAGTTTCATTATATATATATTCCACTGTTACGTTCACGTGTGTGCGTGCGTGCGCACGTGCATGGAATGTGCTCAAGCTGACTGGGTGAGCACGGAATTTGATGTATGGTGATAACAGTGCCGCTCACGTCACGCGGGTGTGATATTTTTCTCCATATCGCTGAATGAGAGACAGTCCTCTGAGCAACTCAAAGTGAGGCTGAATGACAAGCATTTTGCATTCTGGCTCTTTGAGGGGAGCTAGCGCCCCCTATGGCCAGCTTGGTGTGTGTGTGTGTTCTCAGGGGCGGCCTTAGGAATCTGGAGGCCCGTTTCAAGACCAAATATGAGGCCCCCATATACCTATGACATCATTATTTTGTTGAGGCCCCCCTGAGGGTGGAGGCCCGTTTCAATTGAAACTGGTGAAACATACTTAAGGCCTCCTATGTGTATTTGTCAAAACAGCACAGTTATATATAAATATTTTACCATTGTCTGCCAGATTTCAGGATTGTGAAGCTGTCCTCCACAGTCTATGCATCTTGCTCCTTCATGTCACAATCTTTGACCGTTCAAATGAACAAAATGCACAATAGCCTATTGCAAAACTCGGTGAGATTAAATATTGGCAAATTTCAGTAGGCTACTAATAGCAGTCAATAATGAGAAATTACAAGAATATTTCATATTTCACGAGAAATGACCAATTACTGCAATCGGCTCATCCAGAATTGTATTTATTTTCACGGATGACAGCTCGCTGAGTGATTGCTTTACCAATGGTCGGTATAGCCTACGCTTCATCGCATCTGTTGCCAAGCACAACTCAACAACAATATCCCCTAATCTCCTCCATCAATGACCTGCCAAAGGCTGGAGAGACGTTGGTGAGCTGCTGGACCATTATTTATACACAAAGAAAGAAAGAAAACCGCAAAAATAATAGTATATCAAATAATGTAATAATTTCACATAATAAAAGGTTTTATGGTCATGAGTCACCAGGATCCTGGATGGCTTGATTCTAGGCTTAAAATAATCCATATATATTTGGAAATATCGCCACAAAATGGCTGCCCTGGCCTATATTGGTTGAATTTAACAGTGACAATTTATAAACCGTTTCTATATCTACTGGAAGGAGCAGGTGTCATTCGCAGAGAATACTCTGTGAATGACACCTAAACATCTGTAAGAAAGAATCTGCTAGTAAATAATGATGTAATACTTTATTAATAATCATCTGTAAATTCTCTTTAAGAGCTGCTGGAGCATCATTGTCATGTTCCAATGTAGTGCTGGTGAGGTGGTGAATCCATTGAGCATGTTTACCGTCAAGATTTTCCAATTTTAATCCCAAGCTATTTAATGTCATTATGTCACCTAAATTGATAAGCCTACATAAATGACATAAATATCTTCGCCTGGCTGAAGGCAAGGTGGAGTAGCTGTCTGTCTGTCTGTAGTACTAGCAAGAGCCATTCAAACACTGAAACTACATCTATTCACGTTGGTGCTGGCATGCATTCAGCTCAGTGGCCTTGTGTTTAGAGTGTCCGCCCTGAGACTTGGAGGTCGGGGTTCAATCCCCAGCCGGGTCATACCAAAGACTGTAAAAATGGGACTCAATGCCTCCCTGCTTGACACTCAGCATCAAGGGTTGGATTGGGGGTAAGTCCCTGTGACATACTAGCGTCATGTCCAGGGGGTGTACTTGTACATCAAGCTGCCTCACGCTACAGAAACAGGAGATAGGCTCCTGCCCCTATGGGCCTCATGGCTACAGAAACAGGAGATAGGCTCCTGGCCCTATGGGCCTCCTGCCCCTATGGGCATCATGGCTACAGAAACAGGAGATAGGCTCCTGCCCTATGGGCCTCATGGCTCGGCAAGGCTACTTACTGGCATGCAGAGAGAGAGAGAGAGAGAGAGAGAGAGAGAGAGAGATCCCACATCCTCTCTTTCTTATTAATGGTACGCCTCCAGGTGGCCTTTGGTCTTCCTTTTCCCCTTCCAGGTGCCAGAAGTGTTATTGATGCTATGTTGCAGTCGTTGTTGTGTTGTGGTAGTATGTCATCTTCCATCTAGGCAGCATCACTTCCTCACTCAGCGGTTTCATCTTAGCTCTTTCTGGCAGCTCTTCAGTACTGACGTGATCTTATCAATGTATTCTTTTATGGAACATTTCATCCTAATTACCTTAAGATTTGCTTCTATTTCAAAGGTGTGCGATTGCTCTGAAACTTTGCACGCACATTTCCACTACTATTACACATTTCACATTGTCCTGTTATAGCGCTTTGCAAGACACAAGACACATTTTTTTTAATTACTCCTACATATTTTGTCCAATTTAAACATCACCTGAATCAGTACACAATATCTCTATAGTCGCGATCAAGACAAAAATAAATCATATTCCATCCTGATGGGCGAATTCCAAACATTGCTGGCCCACAATAACCTACCTGACCTTTTCTATTCTGTTTCTGTTGATATGATATAGTACTATATTGTCAGTTCACACTGAAAATTGTCAACCCAGCAACCAAGTATGCAGGACACACACACACACACACACACACACACACACACACACACACACACACACACACACACACACACACACACACACACACACACACACACACACACACACACGACAACATTGACATAGCACAAAGAACAAAACAATATTACATACATAAAGACATGAAGACAATTAGCAATGTCCACCCCTAGATTACCCATGGCTACAACAACTCCTGATTAAGCCTCAAAGTCGATCTGAAGATGTCTCTTCAGATCCAAGTGACTGACAACCCAAGCCTGGACTGGAAGGTGAAGTTCTATGGTTTCATTGGTTTGTCAATCCAAGATATTATACTGTATTATGATCAAATAATACTGGAAACATATTGTTCCTACATTACAGGACATCAGATTTGGTTTTCTGGAAGTTTTCTTTTTCTGAAAATAGAGAAAATGTCAGAAAAATAGTAAAAAAATAGCAGATGACACATTGTGCACTTGTAGATCGTCTATTTATATATATATATATATATATATATATATTATTACATTTGATAAGTTAATTGTGAGTGAACAATCACCATGGGCAAGTCATTGATAGGCGGCCGCGATACATTATGACACCGACCGCACATGTGAATATGTGAACTGCGCGCGCGCGCACACACACACACACACACACACACACACACACACACACACACACACACACACACACACACACACACACACACACACACACACACACACACACACACACACACACACACATCCAATGTTTGTGTTTACACAAACCCTCAAAGCTGGACATACTGTAGGAGCCCCTCAACAATACCATGTCATGTGACACTGGCGTCGTGTTGCTGTAATCTTGTTCCTCAAGCTCACACTTGCTTGCAGAACGGTAATTAAATGGAATGACCACCTCCGACTATAGCAGAGGGCGATCAGGATCACAACAGAGGATTCTAAATCACAACAGAAATGTAATTCTGTTCACATTTCAGCCCACCGAGGAACTCTCCATTACCCTGCCAGCTTCTGGAGCTCCTTTCCACTGGGGTGCCTCCCCGTGCAGAGCCTTGTCTGGTCGAGGCCTCATCCTGGATCACACTTGTTGTTGATTAGGAGCGTTTTACGCTGACACAATCGGCTTTCATCAAGGACAGCACTTCGGATAAGCATCTCCCACTGTTACAGATGGCAGAGTGTAATGTTCATCCCTGTCTCTTTCCTCAGATGAATATTCACCCCTCTCTTAGTCTTAGCTGCTTGGCTCATGTTGTCCTCGGGGCAATTGATAGCTCATTATTCACACAGAACAGTTGAAGGGAGGAAAAAAAGAAAAACATCACAGAAAAACAGCCGCGGAAAAGCCATAGCAAAGACATCCATGTCGACAAACTAAATGGTATTGTCCTTGAAGCACACTTTGCAGCCGAGCTAAATTGGCTCCCTGACATAACAACATCAATTCCAAGTGCCTGTGTTTGCAAATGGGATGTAATGGTGGCTGTTTGGTAGACATGCTGTGCCAGCTAAACAGCTTCTCCCTCAAAGCACCCTGCTGGGTCACTCAGACGTGTTGCACAACGTCTGAGCATCTCCAATAGCACAAATACTGGACAGCATAGGTCACATGTATTTAAAACCAGACCCATCTCTCTCTCTCTCTGTCAGCCCCCCTGAAGACATTCCCCTATCTATGCTTCCTAAGATCAGGGTGCTAATTGACTCTGCAGGAGGGATATTATGGCTCACTGAGAGAGATGAGACATCAAACTAAAGTCTTCATGTATTCCTAGGTCTTAATTTGTCACTGGGATTTCCACAGCCATTAGATCCTTCTTTAACTGTGGCAGTGGACTGATTACTAGGGGTGGCAGGTTCTCCTGGAGAGGTAACGTGTGGGAGTGGAAGGATCACTAGTGGGAGAAGAGAATGAAAGAGCAACAGACCTGAACACCCCTTATTTCTCATTTCCCAACGGCATGGCTGTCAAATTAATGTAGGAGGGCAACGGGTTTGCCGCAACGAAGAGAAAGCTGTTATTATTTTCAACACTAAGATGTATTAAAATAATACATCCTGTATGGGCATCATTTTGAGACAATCAATCTACTACTACTAAAAATCTATCAATGAAACAAGTAAAGCATTAAAATATCATATCTTCTTCTTAATTTCAGGAATGCATTAACGATGAGCTGCATTTGATTTGTTTAAAGTCATCAGTCCAACTTGTGCTTTAAGCCCCACAAAGGATTGCATGCCATTCTGTCTGTCCAACACTAATACAGATTGATTGATTGATTGATTGATTGACAGATAATCTTAAATACTGTTTAATTGTATCACAATAATTACACCCTGATTTCTTCTTCTCAGTTGTTGTAATAGCACAACAATACATGGATAGTTCCACTAGGGCAGTGTATACTGCAGTTAGATGGAAACACTGGACAGTGACACATGGATAGTTCCACTAGGGCAGTGTATACTGCAGTTAGATAGAAACACTGGACAGTGACACAAGGATAGTTCCACTAGGGCAGTGTATACTGCAGTTAGATGGAAACACTGGACAGTGACACATGGATAGTTCCACTAGGGCAGTGTATACTGCAGTTAGATGGAAACACTGGACAGTGACACATGGATAGTTCCACTAGGGCAGTGTATACTGCAGTTAGATAGAAACACTGGACAGTGACACATGGATAGTTCCACTAGGGCAGTGTATACTGCAGTTAGATGGAAACACTGGACAGTGACACATGGATAGTTCCACTAGGGCAGTGTATACTGCAGTTAGATGGAAACACTGGACAGTGACACATGGATAGTTCCACTAGGGCAGTGTATACTGCAGTTAGATGGAAACACTGGACAGTGACCTTGAACAGTACATCTTCAGAACCTAATTAATCCATTATCGTTTCTCCATGTTCCATAAATCAACATGTCACTTCCAGCCGGGTAGTAGAAGACAGTGAACCAAGTATTATATCCATATAGAATTGCTGATAAAAAAAAAGAAAAAAAAAAAGAAACCATCAACCTGCCGTGGATGCATTTCAGCATCAGTGAAACATGAAATGAAAAAGTGAATGGCTATATTTGACATTTTCACATTTATAGCCTGCATTGCATTTCTTTACAGATGAGCCACTTTTTCTGCTGAGTAGGTTAGTGAGGAGGGATGCTTTTATTATAACTCTTTGGAACCATGACCAATTAGCCCTTCTGCACGGGGCCAGTTGGCTCAGTCAGTGGTATAGCTGTCTCGTTGACTATGAAATTGGGCTGGCACTGTTCAGAACGCTTGACAGCAAAATGTGGCAGTTTTAGTCTTGACCCTTCCTCATGGATGCTTAGTTTGTACAGTCTATATACTCTTTGCTCTTTAACAGTTTCTTTCAGTGGCTTTGCAGACCTGTTACTTTGCTCTGTCATAGGCTTTGATTAACCACTTTAACAGTAAGCTGACTGGGGTCCCCCACGGGGTCTATACTTGTCCTCCTTTTCCTCCCTCTTCACCAAATCTCCCAGAAAACAAATACAAATACAAAACGAATACAAATTCCTTCTAAATCAGGTTGTTTGTGCCAAGGACGCCCAAAATGATACTAGTATTTGGCAGTGAGCTCATGAAGATTAAACTATGTGACCAACATTATATCAATGTACAGTCAACAGTTCACCTTCTTCGCTCTGCCATCTATTATCTATGAACACACTTGACCGACAGTCACGGGCATGTGCAGGCATTGTGATTTTCCTAGGATATGTATGAAGCAGAAATGTAAACGTTAATAATAGTCATCAACAATCATGATCTCCTGCCTCAGGTACATCTCACCATTTCCCTTAGTGACATTTAGCCTATAGTATATGATATCACTATTAAGTAAATTGATTGTTTAACTTGTTATATTACTCTGTGGGGTCAAACATTGAATTTCTGTTCAGTTCAGCATAATTGTCATTACATTCTTCTTTTTGATCAAGAGAAATGTTGAGACAGCTTTTATATTCCATTGCCCTTCGGCTTTTGAATACCCTATCAGGCAATATCAGAGCGGCAGAAGCTCAGTCTCAGTACATTCTTTCTTACACTTAAAATAGCCTGCTCTGCCTTTTTTTTAATCTATTACCGTTGTAGTATCTTAGCATGTATTATAATTGTTATTTTTTCTTTTTTTAGCTATAGCCTCTCCAAAACTTGACTTCATAAATGATGTCTTGAAGCAGCCAAGTCTATTGAAAAAAAGGAATAAAAAACAGCACTACTCGTGATGTCATATGTGGCAGCCAAGTCTATGGACTTTAATGTTTGCTTTAAGCAGTGACGTCATGTGGCAGCCAGAGTCGGCGCTCCTCACTTCACAAGAGTGTGATTCTTTTAACTTTTATTGATGAAACAGCACTGAAAATGAATAAATATTATTTTAAAGCCATTTTACTCCATTTACATTTTACAAAAAATCTATTGAATTCACAGCCATGGAATTGGAATGACACAATCCAGGATATCAAAAACTCACATTGCTGCTGTTCCTATAGTAACAAAACTGTCTTCACTATCTTTCATTATACCGGCTTACATCTATACGCAGTCTTACATTACCAGGACTCCAGTGATACTCCTCTAGGACTGGTCCGTCTGTGTACCTCCTGCCAGTACCCTGTGTCTGACTGAGCAGTGTTTTGTTCAGCTCTGAACTTCCATGACCTTCACGGTCTCATTTACCTGGCTACTCCCCCCCCTCCTCTTCAATCCTGAATCCCCTGACCCGAGTCTGGAGTATTAAAGCCAGCCAAGCAGAGAAGGTCCTTTGAACTTTGCGGTGAATGTCTGCATATGTTGTGGATTTGAATACATGCCCATCATCCAAAGGTTATTGGACTGCATTCACACCTTGCTGCCCTCATGCACCGACACACCTACCACTCCCACTCATAGAGAACTGCAAAATAGGTCAATGGCTATACCAGGGCTCATAGAACTGACAAAATTGCTCTAAAGGTTTATGGCCCACTTACAGTATGACATGTCCAGTATGTCATACTGTACCTGTCCTGTACCACGTTCAAGTGGTTTGGACGGGGTCTTGTGGACTTCAGTTTCCATGTCACACATTGGCGTATATGTAACGCTCACAAAAAATGTAACATTTTAACCACATGAACCCAGACGAACATTTGGTGAATATAGTTTGAAAAAGAGATTTGGTGAAAAAAGATAGTGGACCGAGTATATAGAGCCCTAGGTGGACCCTGGAAGATATATGACTTTATGGAAACAGATGAATGGAAGATATATAACTGGATATACAACATGGAAGATATATAACTATAAACTATAACTATAAACAGATGAGATTCCTGCGATGGGAAGAAGAGGAAGAACACTTTTAGACAATATGAAAACGGCATTTATACCATTTCCATTTGACATGAATATACAGAGCTTAATTACAGCAGTGTGATAATGAAGAAACAACTAGATGAGCTGAAAGAATGAGCAGTGTAAGAAACTAATGGGTTATGCTGATAATTGATGAATTTCTGTATTAATTAATTATAACTACTAGCCCTTACCCGTCCAACCCCACAAGGCCACTGGCCATGACAATATTCCCTCCAAATTTCTCAGAGACTCAGCCATTTCTATAGCTCCCGTCATCACCCACATAGTAAACCTCTCCATCAAACAGGGACAGGTCCCCCAAGATTTTAAACTGGCCAAAGTAACCCCCCTGTACAAAAAAGGGAGTAAATTAGAACCTGGCAACTACCGCCCTATTTCTATTCTAAGCTCCATCTCGAAAGTATCTTGAAAAGTATCTTGCCACTAATAAATTGCTGTACGAGTTCCAATCTGGTTTCAGAACATCCCACTCCACTGACACATGCCTCCTCTATTTGAGCGACCACATCAAACACGAGGTGGACGCTGGAAAATACTGCGGCATGGTCATGCTGGACCTCCAAAAGGCTTTTGACACCGTGAACCACTCCATACTGGTTAACAAGCTTAAAGCTATTGGTTTTGATAGCACATCAGTGAGCTGGATGCAATCCTACCTGGAGGGGAGAGAACAGATGGTGGAGGTGAACGGAACACTGTCCCCTCCCCTCCCAGTGAGCTGTGGCGTCCCACAAGGAAGCATACTAGGGCCTTTACTGTTCCTAATATATGTTAATGACATGACTTCAGCTTGTGACTGCAACTTGTTCCTGTTCGCAGATGACTCAGCACTGCTGGTCTCGGACAGGAACAAACTGCAGGTTGAAAAGACCCTCAGCTCTGAACTCGGTAGAATCTGCACCTGGCTCGCTGATAACAAACTATCCTTACACCTGGGAAAAACTGAATCCATTCTCTTCGGATCAAATAGTAATCTCAGCAAGGCAGATGGCTTCTTGGTTAGAGTGGGTGACAATGTTATCACACGAAAAGATCAAATTACCTACCTAGGTTCCATCCTGGAGGCCAATCTTTCCGGTGATAAAATGGCCACCAACGTAATCAAAAAAGTCAATCAAAGAACAAGATTCCTTTACAGGATCTCCTCACTGGTCAGCAAAAACACCTTGAAGACCTTAACAGGAGCCCTCGTACAAGGTTTCTTTGACTATGCATCCACCTCTTGGTACCACAGCACCTCAAAGGCCCTTAAAACAAGGCTCCAGACCTCCCAAAACAAACTGGTCAGGCTCCTACTTGGCCTCACCCCCCGAACCCACCTCACCCCTGCCCACTTTGACAGGCTGGGATGGCTTAGGGTCAACGACAGAGTACAGCATCTTGCAATGGGTCTGGTCCACAAGATTCGTTACACCACCAAGATACCCATGTACCTGTCTAAATACTTCCTTAATGTAAACGAAGTCCACACCCACAACACCAGAGGGAGTGCAACAAACCATGTACAACCCAGATTCGGCACAAACAAGGGACTAAATTATTTTCGCTCCTATGCCACCAAAATGTGGAACGCCCTACCAACAGTCATTAAGACATGTGAATCCCTTGACTCCTTCAAAACCGCTCTCAAAGGGCACCTACGGATGGCTGCAATTCGAAACTGGCCTCTGTAAGATCTGAATCCCCCCCACCCCACCCCCCCCCTTTCCCCTCACTGTATATGTATCTTTTCCCTTTTTGCTTCCTATATGATGAATTCCTGTTCTGTTCTTTAGCTACATAGAAATGTCTATTTGTATGTCTCTAAATGTTTTGATGAATTGAACAATGTGGACCCTGTTGTAAACAAGTGTAATGCTTAATTGGGTCGTCCACTCACAGTTAACAGTCTTTGTATTGAGTTTGTGCTTGAAATGTACTGTAAATTCTGCAAACTGTTAATAAATATTTCAATCAATCAATCAATCGTTGTGAGATATTTGCCCCCCTGGTGGCCGCGGGGGGTACTGCGCCCAATTCACTAATACATTCATTATTAATAATTAATGTGTCAAATCGAATAAAGTCAATGCCCCTGCGAAAAGTGGGAGCGATTGGTGCAGGCAATGAGGAGATAAGTGTTTGTTTCTGACATTCAGACATTGTTAGAATTATAGTATGATTTTCTGTGGGAGTCAGGCTAATTAGCCATTAATTTGTAGAGGATGTAGCTGTCTTGTGTTTGGTTCCAGCACAAATTGTTAACAGGCCCGAGCTGAGCTGCTTCCCAGGACTGCGATAAAACATGACAGTTTGTGACTTAATATTTGATCATTATGAATGGACCTTAGTATAACCGGGACAAACATTTTGGTTGACCATCCAAATGTTGACAAGTCGAGCCTACATTTTCAATAGAGCCACCACTAAAAGGATTCATACCATCTGTTAAATGATAAGCATTTACCTTGGTTTTGCTTTGTGAAGGACCTGCTATAGAGGGTATGCGCGTGACATCATCATCAAACCAGGAAGTTATGCAGGAACGCCCACTGAGTGTCAAAAACTACTTTCCTGGCCTTGACAGCGCATTCATCCAAACAGAAAAGTCATATCTGATTGCATTAACCCATTTTGGGCATTTTCGTTAAATATTAAACTCACTTTGCATGTTGCTTTGCCACTCGATTTGCCATTCACCTTAAGCATGTGCATACCCTCTATTTAAAAGGGTATTGACTGCGTGGGTGAAGTGATGAGTAGCCGATGGGGATATAGCACCCTTCAATGGATTCCAGCCCTTGTGCCATTCAGCAAGCCTCAGCAATGCTGAAGTATCCTCGTGGAGACATTAATTCCTAATGATTGCAAGGCAAACTCTTAAGACATGAAGCACAATGTGTACCTTAAGTTTTATTCTGGACAATGAGAAGCTTACAGTCGTTACAGCAGCATTCTCTAACTTTAAGCTCCGCAGCAACAGGAATGGCAGAGCAGCAGCTATAGATGTTAAAGCGCAAATAACATGCATTTTAAAACGGCTTTTAATATTTAATATCATATTGTCTATATCCATCAAAGTTATTTCTAATGGTTTGAGCCTCAATCACCACTCTGATAACCAGCCCTTGTCATTTCTTTCTGGACTTTGAAAGCAGTTTTAGCTGCAGTACCACAATGTCCTGAGGTGGCGGGGGTGCTGATATGCAGGGTTAATATTTGAGTCATTATAATACTGATGCTAGATAAACCCAGGCTTGTTTCCATTCCATGCCAGCTTGGAAAATCAACAATTGTGGACATTGTATATTTCCCCCTTCTTCAGTCTCCAGTTTCAAATTTGCATTTCCACTTTGTTTACTAAGTAGGGTGACATTGATGACATCACAATGAGACCAAAATCAGTCGAGCTGTTCCTGAGAGCAATTTCCATTAAAACACCCATATGATATGGTTATTTGTGGGGATAGAAAACACATATGGGAGCCCCAAAAACACAAAATAAATTGAAAAAGTTGAATTTGATGTTATGTATGCATGTCTGAGTAGAAGAAGCTGCATGGTCTCTGTACCCTGATGAGGTCAGTGAGACAATTCTTTTCACCTACTCACCTACTGTACCTCACAAGATAATTCAGGTCAAGGTAAAACAAAAATGAAAAGGTTCTCAGACTTGACATTTTTGGGCTGGGAGAGGAGCTGCCTGTGCATGTCATGTGAAATGTATTGTGCAACGTCAGTTTATTCTTTTTCAGTGTACAACCCATTCTGACCTGAGATCAGATTCTAAAAATGTCTTCTACATCCTGACAGTTTTCATTCTGACCTGAGATCAGATTAAAAAAAATGCCTTCTATGTCAGTCTTCTATATCAGTCGCTCTTTGATTTTTCAAAAATAGCAGACCTACAAGCTCGTAGCGCGCCACCGATCTGCTATTTTTCAATAGCTAAAGCACGACATAATGCTAACACCAAAAGGGGTTCCCGAGCAAAATGGGTTAATTAATATATACGATTTATATAGCGCTTTTCAAGGTACCCAAAGTCGCTTTACAGAACAGAAATAAAAACAATTTTATTAGAAAACTAATAATTGCTGTGTGAATAACTCTTAGTGACACTAAGACACAAAATGACAACACTCCCAGCTAAATTATTTAATTTGTTTCAGAGCATTTCAACTGCATTTATGTCATTTGCTGTATTTTACTGTACTAAGCCTGAGGTTAATGAATTGAAAATGTCTTTTAAATCTTTTATCATCATACATCACATTCCAGCCAATCACAACCCGGCGTGCTCACTTTTCTGTCCGTGCTCAGCCAATCAAATCATCGCTATGGCGCACACACAAAGCTGGGCATATTAGGAAGGGCTAGCACCCCTCATAAAAACAATACAACTAAATCATTCATCCTCTCCAGACGACAGTCAAGTAGGATTCGGCATGATTACAGTCATGTGATGGGATTTACTGTACCAATATTCCAGTTATAGGTTCTTAGCTTACGTATATGATTCTTGATGAATATTTTAATGTATTTGATGAATTACCATGTTTTGTTCTTGCTTTACTGTAAATCGCTCTGGATTAAGAGCGTCTGCTAGATACCTACATTGTAAATTGTACTAATTATGCTATATATTAACAAATATTATCAGGGTGCTAAAGACCAAGATGTCTAACAGAGCCACAAATAATACATGGGTCAGGAAAATGTAATGCGTATTCTAGGGGGTTGAGTCCACACACACACACACACACACACACACACACACACACACACACACACACACACACACACACACACACACACACACACACACACACACACACACACACACACACACACACACACACACACACCTTTCTGCAGGAAAACACCCCAGCATATAAAGCCTTTAATAAGGTGACTTTATAAGGTGAGGACAGTAAAAGCCAATAGCCATGAGATAGGTACTAAGGTACAGTACAAGCCTATAATCCCAGTTTGAATTTAAACCCTAAATACTTGACCAGTAGCCTCGGTACCAGGCTTTCATTTTTGTTGGTGCAAAAATGTAAAGCCTGGAGGAACGCATTGGCCGCTCTGGTCTAAAAGTTGGAGTCAACCCTTCCGGGTGGGCGTCGCTCCAAATTATGTGACGTAGCGCTGCACTAGGGGGGAGAGGAGGGGCCGGGGGTGACGGACAGATCGATGAGATCCAATCAGGGCGTGCGCAAATCTCAGCCGCGACCGGCCCCTCTAGACCAGAAACCTAACACGTTAGCTCAGGCTACTTGACCAGGGTCTCCCAGGGGTCTAAACTGCACAATGGGAGGGGTGGCAGTACATGGCTCAGGGGTAGAGTGACCGCCAGTTACAGTAAGGTTCCCAGTTCAAACCCGGGCCGAAGTGTCGTTGAGCAAGACTCTGAACCCCTAATTGCTCCCGATGTGAAGGTTGGTGCCTTGCATGGTTTCCTCTGGCATATGTGCGTGTGAAATTGGGTAAAGCGCCTTGGATAAAGGCGCTATATACAGTAACTGCACCATTTACCATTTAATGGGGGTTTCACCGCCCCTCAAGCCAAGTTCGTCGGGTCCAGTCAAACTCATACAATTGATTCCAATATCCACAGGGTGTAGGCAAATATAACATTACAATGTTTCGATGTCAACCCCCCTTTGTCTGGTCATGTATTGACAAATTTGACATCGACAAAGAAGCAATAACCGTTTATACATTATGATGTTTATACTACTGTATATATTTGTATGTCATTTTGTTCAGATTAATTTAATATAAATATTTGTAAATGAGACAAATGGATACACTGTAACTGCAAGGACTATTTAATGTTCTGTCAGTTACTTTAAGTAACACCTTATTAATGGATGAGATGTTAGAACCTGACAAAGACATGGAGATATAGTTTAAGTTTGTGAAAAGTAGGCCTACTGAAAACAGTAGCTCTAAAAGACAGATAGCTGAAACATATTTTAGACATTACTAGTGTTGAAGATGCGTGGTGCATTTGTAGTATTCTTGTTGTCAATGACGTTTTCAAACTATCCCCAGGATGATTAATCTCTTTTAATGTCTCTACTAATGTCCCTCTGAACATTTGCCAATGATTGTATACAGTGAAAAATTAGAACACCAGGTGGTCCCAAATTGTGTGTCAGATACGTTTATGCTGGAGATCTCAGACAGGTAATGGTTTACAAACAAAAAAGGAGACAGTCCAAGTCTGGCTGGACAGTCCAAGTCTGGCTGGACAGTCCCCACAAAGGAGACAGTCCAAGTCTGGCTGGACAGTCCCCACAAAGCCTAAGGAGACAGTCCAAGTCTGGCTGGACAGTCCCCACAAAGGAGACAGTCCAAGTCTGGCTGGACAGTCCAAGTCTGGCTGGACAGTCCCCACAAAGGAGACAGTCCAAGTCTGGCTGGACAGTCCCCACAAAGCCTTACTATGAATATGTTTCTTGTTTCATACTTTCATCATGTTAGGTTGACCAATGGAAAATGAAAAACCAAAAGAAAAAGAAGAAGCTTGCTTAAATGCCTGACATTTGGTGGTAGTTTATCACCGTGTATCCAATAACGCTATAGGCACATTATAATGAGGCAATATGGTTATATATGTTATAGAACCTTGGAAAAAAGGCATTATGCATAATGCATGTGAGTTTCAGAATAATATTCTCTAGACAGCAGAGACAGCTCTGCAAGTGGTGGTAGAGGTGAGTTACAAACACAGCATTGTGATGAAAATCTACATTGTTCACACAATCTACAGTCTACTCTACAGCACTGATAGCACCTGTCATATTGATGCAATACTAGTACTAGATAGCCATGATGAATTACTGAAATGTATCTACAGAAACAAGCAGCTGTGCCAGTGACAAATAAATACAAAAATATTCAGGAAAGAAATTACATTAGGAGAGTGCATTTCTGTCTTTGTCAAAGGCTTGAATAATGAAACAGACAAGTCAGCAAATGCTGAGGATGAGCAAGCTAACTGTATCTGTACATGTCTGTATTGTCTATTGTGCACGGTCTATTTGTGTAACTGCACTGTACTGTATGTAATGTTTTTCCCTGTATACGGGACCCCCTCTAAAATGAGATGCTGCATCTCAAGGGGCTATCCTTTCAATAAATTCTGACCCTTGTGGAATAATGGTTGAGATAGCAACAGCAGTCAGACAAGTGTTGCTGTTCTTTTTACTATAATCCATTTCCTATGGAGTTCAAATGGTATAAGATGAAGATCTGTGATGTACATTTAGAACAATTTCAAGCTGGCATCCCTATTTTGGGACCCAGAACTCACATTCAAATCTCAGATTAATTAAAGGTTTTATGACATTCATTTTCATTTCTTTTTCTTTTTTCTTTTAGGTTTTATGACCTCAATTACACCCAAAAAACCTGAACTTTGAACATTCAGTGGATTTTCTGTGGTCTGAAGTTTTCTTTGGGGTTTGGAAGCCTTTTAAACTACAATGAAAACAGGCAACACGGTGAAAACAGTGACATCTGCTGGCAAATCCCATTGACATATATGGGATTTGCAGGGTCTTACATCACTTACTGCCGGCAAATCAGAGCACCTGTTTGAGCCAGAAAACCCCAGATCACAGAAAATCTACTGAATGTTAAAAGTTCCTGTTTTTTGGGTGCAATTGAGATTAGAAAACCTAAAAAAAATAAGAACAATTCCAAAACCTTTTTTTTAATGTCACAATCCCTTTAAGTTTAATTTAATACATTTAAATTATTAAGTTTGGGAATAAATGTTTTATCTAGAAACTGCTTTTCACTTATTGTCCGTAAGTAACTGGCTTTGCAATTTATACTTGCAATTTGCAATTTGATTATTGTGACATGGTTTATCAAAGTGCCTTGAAATCCGATCTTGTTCCACTTAACACATTTTCACCTGAGATCAGATTAAAAAAATGTCTGATACATCCTGACAGTTTTCTGAAAAAGCTATGTTTCTATGTCAGTGGTTCTTCGATTTTTCAAAAATAGCAGACCTACAAGCTCGTAGCGCACCACTCGGTGGCGCGCTATGAGCTTGTAGATCTGCTATTTTTCAATAGCTAAAGCATAACATAATGCTAACACCAAAAGGGGTTCCCGCCCCAAAATGGGTTAACACAGCATACAATACACTGCAGATCTGTCCTTGGTTGTCCTTTTCTCACGCATCATTGAATAATGTATGACATACTGTACTTCAATGGCCATAAGAAGACACACACACACACTGGCTTCAACATGTATTAATAATGTCACTTATCCTCTGTAAACTCTATTAGTCCCCATTCCTACAACACAACCAGATACTCTCAGGTGTCAGATTTTTCTGATCCTTTGTTCAGTATTAAATTAATAAATTGGTAAACATGCCTTTAGTTTATTTTCAAAGCTCCTTCAGACTGGAATCATTTACCGGCTAACATCAGACACAACATTCCCAGTTTTTAAATGTGCACAGACTTCTTACTTAGATGTTCTTGTTATCGTTAAACCTGCAATCATAATATATTATTTTATTATTTTATTTCCACACTCACTGTATTGAACATAGCGTTTTAAAATGTGTTCAATTACTGGATTAATTTCATGCCATCCTAAGGCTGTGATGTTTTTCAAGGTTCACACATGGTCATTGTACAGTATGTGTAATTGATTTTGTCTCCTCTGTACAGTACATCTGACTGTGACATATATTTATGTTGGGACCCCCTCTAAAATGAGATGGTACATCTCAAGGGGTTTATTATAATGAAGAAACTTGAACATACATTAAGGGCAAAAATAAATAATAATAATACAATTATATAGCTGATCTACAAGGTGAACGTATAATATCTTATGCCATGATGAGCATAACTCCTTAGTCCTTACTCATCTCTTACTAGGACATAAATATGACTGTGAACTATGACATGGTGAATGTTCCGTTCTGTGTAGGTTATTTATTGAATATGTCAGACAATGTGTCGGACAGCAGAATGCTGTTGCCCAGAGTGTGACCAATGGCCATAGAGCTGTAAAGGAATCACTGGACCGTACCAGTGGTCTGGCAGCTTTAGACCGCTGACTATGACTCAACTATTTGTTTGATTTTCACAGAAACCACTGGATTCTGTCTATTTCCGTACAGTATGAAAATCAACTTGCAGACAATGCAGAGACTTGAAACTTGAAATGAGTAATGTAATCCATCTCAGTAAAGGCTGGTTGGTCTGCATTTTGGGGGGTTGGAAGGAATCAAACAGAGACAACATGACCATACACTGCATGAGCATATCAGCTATATTGTTCATGAGTCCTGACACATTAGTACAAGAAGAGTGTCAGTGTGTTGTACAGTATACTGGTATAGTATATTGGCAAGTGACCACAAAAGGTTGTGTAGGGCCGATATGCCTTTCTTTCTTATTTCACCAGATATACGGTTTTGATTGATTGAAATATTTATTAACAGTTTGTAGAATTACAGTACATTTCAAGCACAAACTCAATACACTGTGAGAAAATAGAAGCAAGCCATGATGACCCATAGTGACCGTGTGTTCCCTCTATTTTGAACAATCCTCTGAGGTCATTTATATACTTGGCAGTAATCTGATGGCAGGGATTTGAAATTTTATATCTTTGTTCCGCTCTAATATTATCACATCTCATGGCCACCCATCTAATAGGTCAGCAGAATGTGTTATAGACTGCAATACTGTAACCGTGAAAAGATTGATATATTTTCGTCTTCTTCGTCTTCGTCTTCTTTGTAAATGCCACACTTCCAAACAGTTTTCAATAGTCCCATGGCAACATCAGTAACTTCACCCATGAATATATTTATGTCTTCTGATTTCAGAGAGGACGAGATAGCTCTCAACCGCCTGTGATTGGGTACCGTACAAAAACGTAGGATACAATGTACTATACCTGATACCTGATCTCTCTAGGTCGTCCTCAGACGAGTCCTCCATCGTCGCTTCCAGTCATCCCGGTGCTCCATACATCTGGCCAGCTCGTTGTGCTTTGCACAAAAGTTATTATCTCTTCTGGGCAGTGGGGTGCCCAGAAGAGATAAATAACTTTCATAAATTTCATGAAAATCCTCCCATGCATTTCGAAGTAATTGTGTTCACGTTCACACAGACGGAGCTTTAGGCCAATATCTAAATTATTTAGACCATTATCTGTCTTGACTCTTGAGTGAGTGTTCAGCATGATTTCATTGATTTTCGTATTCTTATTTAACCCCTTCCCACAGCACTCAATAACAAGAAGGACTCAGTCATAACTGCTATAGGTGCAGCAAGCTGTCGTTTATGAATAATGAACATCTATAATCAGTTTGTATGTCGCAGCCTTTGCCTCAGCTCACGGCTTCACGTTGTGGCGTTCAGACTTCAGAGTATGGGTTTTTAGTGGTTATGTCTCCCATCCTATTGGATTAGAGGCAGCCTATTCTGTATTTTAGCTGTGATGTAAGCGCCCCCTCCAGAGATACTTAGCTGTGATGTAAGCGCCCCCTCCAGAGATACTTCCGGGTCACACTTTTGTGTCCCCATAGAGTTATACTGTGTCCCTCCGTCGGACTAAATCTGAGACAACCATAAAAGTCTAATTTTACCGCTTTCCTTGCAAAAACAAATCTACTGGTCTCCCAAATCTGGCTGTGACAGGCCGTCTGCCCCACACTGAATACTATCTTCATTTTATTTCATTGTGTCAACTAAATCCTCCATTAGAGATCGTATTAATGCAAATATAGATTCAACATACTCAACCCTGCACACATTCTAAATATGCCCCCGAAATATTGTAGGGGAGAACGGGGTAAGATGAACCACTTTTTGCTAATGACAATGTGAAGCTCTCGACCAAGAAACAGGCGGTAGACGGATGGTTTCAGAGTGACCGAGAAGTAAACTCAGATCTGTGAGGGAAGAGGCCAGACGTCGCACCTGATAATTTGAGGTTTAAGCCTAAGGAGGCGGTTTGGGACATACCTGGGCATACCTGGCCGCGCTACGAGTTTGTAGGTCTGCTATTTTGAAATAATTGTGAAAAAAATCACAAAACATTTAGAAAAATGTTGAAAAAATGTTGAAAATGTTGAAAAATTATGAAATAAATATTTCTTAAATATTTCTTCAAGCAGGCCAGGACCTAAGGAGGCGGTTTGGGACATACCTGGGAAAGCAGTCCTGGAGATAGGTGGGAGCGAGAGACCATTTAAAGCTTTATAAACAAGTAAAATAACTTTAAAAATCTATTCTCAAAACAACAATTAGAGCTTGTAACTAAGAGTCGTATAACTCCATTAGTCCATTGGAACAGATTTTTGTCTTTAATTTCATGGAAAAAAATAGATTTGAGGTTTAAGCCACTGGACAAAGACGGTTGTTTTTTTTGTCTATTTTATCTCATTCAGGGTGGGAACCCCTTTTGCTGTTTCTAGCATAATGTTATTTTTAAGCTGTTGAAAAATAGCAGATCTACAAGTTCATAGTGCGGCATCGAGTGTCGCGCTACGAGCTTGTAGGTCTGCTATTCTTTTTTAAATTGTGAAAAAATAAAATTAACTTTGAGCTTCTTTTACAGAATGAAGTCCTGTTTTTCTTCTGCCTCACGGAAAAGGCTGGTCACTGGCCTTTTCATGTCGCAACTTGATTACGGCGATGTTGTGTACCGATTGGCCTGATCCTCTGCATTGGGCAGACTTGATCCCCTTTTTCATGCTGCTTTGAGATTCATTACCATCTCCACCTACAGGACACACCATTGTACTCTGCTCTGTACTCCTTATAAAATATAAATTAAAGAAGACATTCTACATAGATTTACAATTCCGCCTACTGTAGGTATGTGTTCAAATGACTATATCTCATATTGACATTCAGTCTTTTCTAGAATGTAGAGGTATGTCCTGGCTTAGTATGCCAAGGTTTGAACCTCTCAGAGCTTCCATTGTGAATCTACATGACTTTAAGTGCCTAAACCCCCAGACGGACAGGCTTTATTTTTTGTTTGGGGTGTATAACAATATATATCAATTTCACCACTTTTGCAGCAAAATATTTTTTCACTAGAATCCATTTCATGTGTGGGAGGCCTTAGAGATGAGGAAAAACTATGTTGTGTCTGGTTCTATACCTCCGGTAGGGGTATCTCGAAAACTAAAGCACTTTTTAGCTGTTCGTCACAGGACTATTAGTAGGTGGTCCTCCTTAGCATCTCGCATGCTGCTGCTTCACTGTACACTTTTATATACACAGTCATTCTTGGTAATTCCCCTTCTTACATTAGTTCTAAATTTGAACTAGTCCAAAACTCGCTTAACCTCAGATCAAACGCCTGGATGCGCTATGTCGTACCCAACACCAAATCTGAGGCAGGGGAAAAAAACCCTTGCGTTTTTTGGGCCCTGGGCGTGGAACGATCTACAGACAAGATAAAAATTGGCTTCCTTGATCCCCCTAGTGACTTTTAAGAGGTTTGCCTCTGGCACACTCTCCAGCCATTGATCCTGCTTTGATGAGTAGCAATTGCTGTGATCTTAGTTTTATATTAGCTTAGTAGTTTCATGATGTATTGTTCTTATAGTCTCTTTATTAGTCTGTATTCGGTTAGCTATTTAGACTCTCTCTGAGCCTCCCTGGTAGTAGGTTTTTGGTATTACGGATGTCATAATGTTTGTCTTTGTCATGTCCTGTATTTGTTGTTACTGGCAGAGCTGTGTAACATTTATTTGCCTCTTGTCTTGGTCAGTGCGCACTTGTAAAAGAGACTATGGTCTCACTGTGATTTTACTGGTTAAATAAAAAATATTGTTGAATCAATATTCTAACATCCTACAGTAGGCTACTGCCATTCAACGGAATCCAAGGAATAGCTGACAGCATAATGTTACAGGAGTCATCGAGCATTATTGATTTTCATTGACTAAATGAAATATGCATTTTGTAGACATCCAAGAAACCTTACACTAAAAGCATTCTCTCGCTGTAAATCATAAAGACAACCTGCACACTATGCATGCCTGTTATAGCAAAGAGGAATGAGCAGGACACTCTTTCATTGATCATCTGAGGAACCAACATCACTCGATGTCATCACGAGGACATACTGTATAGGGCAGAGGACTAGAGGTCGTTTGATATTAACTCTAGATTGATTGATTGAAATATTTATTAACAGTTTGCAGAATTACAGTACATTTCAAGCACAAACTCAATACAAAGACTGTTAACTGTGAGTGGACGACCCAATTAAGCATTACACTTGTTTACAAGAGGGTCCACCATGTTCAATTCATCAATTCAGATTTTACAGGGGCCAGTTTCGAATTGCAGCTGGCAGTAGGTGCCCTTTGAGAGCTGTTTTGAAGGAGTCAAGGGATTCACATGTCTTAATGACTGTTGGTAGGGCGTTCCACATTTTGGTGGCATAGGAGCGAAAATAATTTAGTCCCTTGTTTGTGCCGAATCTGGGTTGTACATGGTTTGTTGCACTCCCTCTGGTGTTGTGGGTGTGGACTTTGTTTACATTAAGGAAGTATTTAGACAGGTACACATGGGTATCTTAGTGAAGTATTTAGACAGGTACACGGGTATCTTAGTGAAGTATTTAGACAGTTACATAGGTATCTTAGTGAAGTATTTAGACAGGTACACAGGTATCTTAGCAAAGTATTTAGACAGGTACACGGGTATCTTAGTGAAGTATTTAGACAGGTAGGCCTACATGGGTATCTTAGTGAAGTATTTAGACAGGTACACGGGTATCTTAGTGAAGTATTTAGACAGGTACATGGGTATCTTAGTGAAGTATTTAGACAGGTACATGGGTATCTTAGTGAAGTATTTAGACAGGTACATGGGTATCTTAGTGAAGTATTTAGACAGGTACATGGGTATCTTAGTGAAGTATTTAGACAGGTACACGGGTATCTTAGTGAAGTATTTAGACAGGTACACGGGTATCTTAGTGAAGTATTTAGACAGGTACACGGGTATCTTAGTGAAGTATTTAGACAGGTACACGGGTATCTTAGTGAAGTATTTAGACAGGTACATGGGTATCTTAGTGAAGTATTTAGACAGGTACATGGGTATCTTAGTGAAGTATTTAGACAGGTACATGGGTATCTTAGTGAAGTATTTAGACAGGTACATGGGTATCTTAGTGAAGTATTTAGACAGGTACATGGGTATCTTAGTGAAGTATTTAGACAGGTACATGGGTATCTTAGTGAAGTATTTAGACAGGTACATGGGTATCTTAGTGAAGTATTTAGACAGGTACACGGGTATCTTAGTGAAGTATTTAGACAGGTACATGGGTATCTTAGTGAAGTATTTAGACAGGTACACGGGTATCTTAGTGAAGTATTTAGACAGGTACATGGGTATCTTAGTGAAGTATTTAGACAGGTACATGGGTATCTTGGTGAAGTATTTAGACAGGTACATGGGTATCTTAGTGAAGTATTTAGACAGGTACATGGGTATCTTAGTGAAGTATTTAGACAGGTACACGGGTATCTTAGTGAAGTATTTAGACAGGTACACGGGTATCTTAGTGAAGTATTTAGACAGGTACACGGGTATCTTAGTGAAGTATTTAGACAGGTACACGGGTATCTTAGTGAAGTATTTAGACAGGTACATGGGTATCTTAGTGAAGTATTTAGACAGGTACATGGGTATCTTAGTGAAGTATTTAGACAGGTACATGGGTATCTTAGTGAAGTATTTAGACAGGTACATGGGTATCTTAGTGAAGTATTTAGACAGGTACATGGGTATCTTAGTGAAGTATTTAGACAGGTACATGGGTATCTTAGTGAAGTATTTAGACAGGTACATGGGTATCTTAGTGAAGTATTTAGACAGGTACACGGGTATCTTAGTGAAGTATTTAGACAGGTACATGGGTATCTTAGTGAAGTATTTAGACAGGTACACGGGTATCTTAGTGAAGTATTTAGACAGGTACATGGGTATCTTAGTGAAGTATTTAGACAGGTACATGGGTATCTTGGTGAAGTATTTAGACAGGTACATGGGTATCTTAGTGAAGTATTTAGACAGGTACATGGGTATCTTGGTGAAGTATTTAGACAGGTACATGGGTATCTTTTTTTTTTTAAGATTTTTTTTTGCGGCTTACGCCTTTTATTGATTTTTGAAGGGACAGACAGTAGGCTGACAGGAAACGGGAGAGAGATGGGGGGATGACATGCAGTAAAGGCCGTGTCGGGTCCGGGAGTCGAACCCGCGGCACACTGCGACTGAATTACCAGTCTGGTGCCCAGACCGTTACGCTACGGCCTGGGCGTACATGGGTATCTTAGTGAAGTATTTAGACAGGTACATGGGTATCTTAGTGAAGTATTTAGACAGGTACATGGGTATCTTAGTGAAGTATTTAGACAGGTACATGGGTATCTTAGTGAAGTATTTAGACAGGTACATGGGTATCTTGGTGGTGTATCGAATCTTGTGGACCAGACCCATTGCAAGATGCTGTACTCGATCTGTTGAAATTACCTATAGGTTCCATCATGGAACCTATAGGTAATTTCATCTTTTCGTGTGATACCCACTCTAGTCTCTAACCAAGAAGCCATCTGCCTTGCTGAGATTACTATTTGATCCGAAGAGAATGGATTCAGTTATGGGTAAATAGATTCATTACAAATAAAAGGCCAAACGTCTTTCCTGACAAAGGAAATGTGAAATAATCAATGATGCCATAATAACATTGATTTAATGTAGGTTTGCGTCTATTCATTGCATAATAGATAATATCATGTTGTCAATTCCATTTTCAGATTGTGTCTGTTCTCTCACTAATCAAGCTCACAACAAGTTGGCCGGAAAGAGATTCAGATTGTGTGTGTGTGTGTGTGTGTGTGTGTGTGTGTGTGTGTGTGTGTGTGTGTGTGTGTGTGTGTGCGTATGCGTGTGCGTGCGCGTGCGACGGTGCGAGAGAGAGAGTGACGGCCAAGCTACACCGGGCATGTGTGCGTTTGACGTAAGTGACAAAGTATGCGTGCGAAATGCCCCGGCTACACCAGAAGTGACCAGATCTGTGTCGCGCGGCAGATTTGTGCGGGACCTTACGGGAGGATATATAGATACGCACGCACAAATAAAACCGATCCTATCGATCCAAAATCGCCTAGTGTAGCCCGGCCGTTAGTAGTGTGTGTGTGTGTGTGTGTGTGTGTGTGTGTGTGTGTGTGTGTGTGTGTGTGTGTGTGCGTGCGTGCCTGCATGCATGCATGCTCCAATCAACAGTGGAGGAGATTGGAGGACTGATCACATCATGGTAGCCTTGGTACCAGGCTTTCATTTTTGTTGGTGCAAAAATGTACAGCCTGGAGGAACGCATTGGCCGCTCTGGTCTAAAAGTGGGAGTCAACCAGTCAACCCTTCTGGGTGGGCGTCGCTCCAAATGATGTGACGTAGCGCTGCACTAGGGGGGAGAGGAGGGGCCGGGGGTGCCGGACAGATCGATGAGATCCATTCAGGGCGTGCGCAAATCTCAGCCGCGACCCGCCCCTCTAGACCAGAAACCTAACACGTTAGCTCAGGCTAACATCATGGTGACCTGATGTGAGAGGATCACTCAGAAAGAAGATCCCTCCAGTCTCAGGGCTGAGATGATGCTACAATAAAAAGCTGTAAGCTGTGCGTGCAGCGCTAGGCATGACAGGATTGTTGATCTATTAGGTAAGGACACAAGTTATCTGTCAAAATATATAAGCACTCTCATGTTTTAACTGCCATGTTCAAACTGTGCAATAATGGAAATTATGCCTTTTCAGATGTTACAGCTAATACCCAGATGTTGCTGTTAATTCTTAAATAAACTTTTTTTTTAACCCATTCCTTTTTTTTAACCCATAATAGCATTCCTAACCCTTTTACCATAATCTGATGTTATTATATCCAATGGTACAGGTGAAGAATTAAGGATGCTATATTATCTATTGAACAGCTACCGGTCATCACATTCTTGGCTTAGGATTGGAATGCTACAAAAACTAAAAATGAATTTGTTGTGAGATGCCTGCAGATTTCAGGAATGCCTGAGCCGAAAGCTATAGACCATTGGCCAGATTCTGTTCAGTGTCTGTGATAATTGGCAGACGCCACATACAGTATGGAGGAGACGATGCTTCCTGCATCCGTTATCTGTATCCTCCCAAGTCTGAGCATCTTTATTGTTTGTGTCCAATAATTTGATGTTAAATGTGTGGGTGGGTGGGTGAGTGCGTGCGTGCGTGCGTGCGTGCGTGCGTGCGTGCGTGCGTGCGTGCGTGCATGTGTGCGTGCATGATAATAGACTTGCTGTATTTAATAGAAAAGTTCTGTCATACTCCCATTGATTAATGTTTTTCTTTGTCATTGGGTGTAATAGCATAGTACCTCCATCATGCTTTCATCTCACGCATGCAGGGAAATATAATGAGCAAGACTATTAGAGCAATCACCTAACGCAGATGACATTGAAAAATGACCATACATTGAAAATTGGTTACATTACCTTTTTGTTGTTTCAGAATTAGATGAAACAGATTAAACCATTACCACATAATGAACTAATGTAACAAATGACAAACACATTATCAAATGACTTCTATGGAGATATTAACACGGAATACTGCACCATTCCCATAAAAAGCTGATCAGATGCAACTTAAGATATTGAGAACACGTCATGCTCAATCAGCTACAAATAGAAAATCAAGTACTGTGAGAACAGATACATACACAGACAACATTCAGAGAATTTTCAACATCAAGACATTATTTTCAGCAGAAAGGAGAATTAGCTTCTATGTCATAAATTGAGTCTTCGCATTCGAACGCTATAAGAATAACAATAATTGGGACCAAAGACATTCATAAAAGGCCTTTGCTCTGTTGATGCAGATATTATTTCCAAATTAAAATCACATAATTATACAACTTGAAACTCAATAACCATCTAATAAAAGCAATGGGGAACTATAAGGGCCATGAAAGAGCATTCTGAGCAGTACAAATTGGATTGAATTAACATCTGGTCTCCAATGGTATGATAAAGCTGAAAAGTCCACTATTCCAAAAGAAAGAAAGAAAGAAAGAAAGAAAGGCAGATCC
The DNA here is from genome assembly GCF_964188405.1 of Protomyctophum parallelum. NCBI lineage: Eukaryota > Metazoa > Chordata > Actinopteri > Myctophiformes > Myctophidae > Protomyctophum > Protomyctophum parallelum. The sequence goes on from NC_139699.1 coordinate 17,400,806, forward strand.
AGAGCATTGCAATTATTGGATTTAGATTATTATTTAAGGGCAGAAAGGCTCTCAAATAAGATAAACATTGAAAGAATGAATTGAATTCAAGGGTTTTAAGGGTGCAGTAGGCTATTTACAATGTTGATCCACACTCAGCCCTGCACCATTCAAAGTCACTGGATTGGTTTAAAGATATGGGGACTAATAAGGGGAATTCAGAATCTCAACATAAGACACCGTGGGGGCTGTATTTTGCGTGTCTTAAGTACCAGGTCTTATTACCTAACTTGAGTAAACTAAAGACCTGGAGGTGTGATCAATGCCATTTGGCTATTCTGAGTGGCCATAATGTCTCTATCTTGTGGCTTATTTAGCCTAACTATTATTACATCATCTGGTAGCATACTGGTAGTCCCCTAGTCTTATACGGTTCCCATTAGTTCAACGTTATAAAAAATAAAAAAATGCAATTAGCCTATTTTTGTTGAAAACAAACAAACAAAACTAGAAAAAGTGCCCTTCTGGGCACAGGTCTCCACCAGGAGGATTGGCCTGGTGGAGACAACAATAAAAGCAATTAGATACTGTTGAAAGAAGTGTATAATTATTAATTGTATAAGGTATACTGTGTAACATTATTATTATCATCATCATCATTATTATTATTATTATTATTATTATTATTATTTATTACCATTATTATTATTATTATTTATTACCATTTATTATTACCATTATTATTATTATTATTATTATTATTATTATTATTATTATTATTATTATTATTATTATTATTATTATTAGTAGTAGTAGTAGTAGTAGTAGTTGTAGTAGGCCTAGTAGTAGTAGCAGCTATTTTAATCACCTCAGGAATTACGCACTCTTTCAGTAGAACCAGCCACCCTCCCACCTTGTCAGGGAATCAATGCGCAAGTGAATGCACACAGTACAGTCTCTGGCTCCAGCAGAGCACAATGTTTCCTTCAGCCTCGCATCCAGCCGGAGCGGACAGCGGCTCATTGCAATGGAGCGAAACAGGCAGCGCGACTTACCTGTAGATATTTGACACATTCGCAAATAGTCAATCCGACACCATTTGACACAAATCGAAGGCTGGGACTGCAGAGCTGCACAACAGCGGGAATTATCGACTTTCAGCGGCGTTTCTACAGAACTACATTCCAGGGTTTTTTTGTGGGTGATTGTCGCCGTGTCCTCTCTGGTTAAACGGAATATTGCTGGCTGTATGGAGGGGATGTCGGCATGGCTTGCACAAGAAGAACTAAAACTTTGGTGTCTACATGCGTGATCTTGAGTGGCATGACTAATATTGTTTGTCTGCTGTATGTAGGATGGGTTACTAATTACATCGCAAATGTTTACATCAAAGTCCCGTTGCCTATGCCTGAGAAAAAGTTAGAAAGTGACAAGAAGGGCGACACTCTCCGGATCATTGAGAGGCTAGACCGACTGGAGAATGTGGTCAACCAGCACATACAAGGTAAGGTCATCATTTTAACACTGATTAGCTGCCATACCTATAGGCCTACTAGTCACAGTTGATCCTTTGCATGCACCTGCACTTTTAGGCTGTTATTGTCTCCACCAGGCCGAAGGCATGTGGGGAGAGTATGTTTTGCACTCCGTCCGTCCGTGTGTCCGTCCGTCCGTTAGCAGCTAATCTCGGCCACCGTTAACCCGGTCGATGCCAAATTTTGCACACACACTCCCTGGATGCCAACGATGAACCTCTGCAACCTTCCAGAACGGCCTGTTATAGCGCCACCAGGAGGCCGCTTTGTGCAAAACAAGTTTTTGCACAGTACACCTACAGATTTTGTCCAAACATCACGCAAATTGGTACACAGTCTCTCTAGAGCCATTCAACGAAACGGGTCTTTCAGATTTCTCAGACTCCATCCTGATTGGTTAAGATTGGCTTCCAAAGTTCACAGGAGTGCTCAGTTTCAAACAAAATGCTGCAAATCATGAACACATCGCATGATTTCCTTTAAATTGTGCACCCACATTCCCACTAGGCCGAGGACGAAATGCCACATGAACAATTTCAACTCAGCCTCAAGGTGGCGCTATAACTGGCCGAAAAGTGTTTTTACCTCTAACTGCACGAATCTGTGGATCACTTTGTATGCCAACTCCCTAGAGACCAAGGAAAAACCTTTGTCTGGAATTTTTCACATCTGCTCTTTATAGCGCCACCAGGAGGCCCACATATGTAAAACACATTTTCTATTATTACTCCTTCAGATTTTCTCCAAATTTCACGCAAATCGGTACACATGATCTCCATAGTCATGTGATCAACACAGGTTTGTTTGATTTCTCATATTCCATCCTGATTGGCCACGATTGGCTCCTACAGTTTTCAGGAGTAGCAAATGGCCACAACTCCTCACGAGTCAACGCAGCGTCCGATTGCGATGAAACTGTGCACGCATATTCCCACTAGGCTGAGGAAGAATCCTGGTGGAGACCTGTGCCGATTGGCACTTTATCTAGTTCAGTATGGATCGATCGCTGCTGTGTGTTTTCCATTGCAAGAAATGGCACTGTACTACTGTACTGTAGTCTACTGTAGTTACTGTACTGTAGGCTACTGTAAGGTGCGTTGAGTGGCTCGATTTAGAAAGTCGTCGAACTGCCTTGACTCTTTTGGGGGGCGGTGGTGTTAGTGTGAAAACAGAACATATCCATGATCTCTAGCTTGCATCCTGGCACAATGTTCCACTAATCCGTTTTTTGCCTTTTGGAATTTGCTCTCTTTCTAGCCTTGTTTTAGTGGTTATTCAGAATAAATCGGTTTTCCCAATTCTGAAGTATGCGCTGCAAAGCTTTGTGGTTTCGGGGTTGTCTCTCTATTGCACTCTTGACTATAATAATAAATCTGCATATTTATTTAGGCTACCATGTACAAACATTCGTAGTACTGACAGTAAAGTTCTTAAGGTTATAGAACATCTGTCATCATTGCATTACTTTTCTTTCTATTTAGAAACTTTCAACACCAGAACAGCTCCCCTCATATATTCCCTTTGTTCTTTTGCTCTTCTGGCAAATAGTCTTTCACTTTGATTGGGACCTTTCTCTGGAGTATGTCTGGAATTCTCTTCCCTCGGGCCTTTTCCATCACTCACAGTTTATGATCACATATTTTTGCTCCCGATCGGATTTTGTTCATTTGATTTTGAGTATCTGCCGATAGCCGATAGATCATTGTATATATCGAGTACCAAGTAGTACCAAGTACTTTATTGCTTTTAATACTTTTGGCCTGACCCCGTCTTATCACTGCTTGCAGCTATATTTATAGTTATTGTTATTGTTATTGTTATTGCCATTATCGGAGCTGTTCTTGTCATCACCAGGGGTCTCATTTTGTGAGTGTTCCAAGCTGAAATGGCACTGGGCACCTACAGAAGTTACATGCAGACAGAAACATACTCATGCTGTTTTGAGCAACAAGGCTGTGTGCTAAGCCTGAGTAAACATTCCACCCGGAGCCAGCTCTGCATTTCACTGTTTGGCATCAAGAGGCTAATAGTATGGACGGAACTCTGTCAAGGTGCCATTTGCTGCTTCACCTTCAAAAAGACATGTTTGAACTGTTTCTGTTGGAGAATGTGGCATCAGATCTCTTTTAACCCATTCTGACCTGAGATCAGATTCTAAAAAATGTCTTCTACATCCTGACAAGCCGCTATGAGCTTGTAGATCTGATATTTTTCAATAGCTAAAGCATGACATGATGCTAACACCAAAACGGGTTAAAGCTTTATGAAAAGTATACAATAGTAATATACTGTATGTAACTGGAACAGATAAAGTAGTATTTCACACATGAATTCATCTTAAAAGAACACATTCTTCTGACTTGGCAGATTCTATTATTGGGGCGAGGTTCTCTTTATTTTGATAGGATAGCTTGAAAAAGGAAAGGACACACGTAGGTGTCCTGCCAGGATTGAACCAAGGAACCTTAATCCATTTTGGGCAGGAACCCTTTTTGGTGTTTTAAGCATTATGTTATAATTTAGCTATTGAAAATAGCAGATCTGTGGCGCGCTACGAGCTTGTAGGTCTGCTATTCTTGAAAAATCATGAAAATGTGGCGCAAATCCTGACAGAAAACTGTCAAATCCTGACAGAAAACTGTATAGCCAACAACACGTTTTTGGCTATAATGAGTCTTGTGGTTAGAGGTTGGGGTTCGATCCCTAGACTGTAAAAATGGGACCCAATGCCTCCATGCTTGGCACTCATCAATGGGTTGGATTAGGGGGTCAAATCAACTCATCAATGGGTTGGATTAGGGGGTCAAATCCACTCATCAATGGGTTGGATTAGGGGGTCAAATCCACTCATCAATGGGTTGGATTAGGGGGTCAAATCCACTCATCAATGGGTTGGAAGGGGTCAAATCAACTAATCAAATGATTCCCGAGAGCGGCACGGCTGCAGAGATTAAAATGGGGTGCATTTTGCATCCCAAAACGCAGTTTATAGTTAAGGGACGCAATAAAACAACGACCTCTGCATCCACAGGATGCACTACTGTACTATTTTTTTTATTCTAGTTTATTTAGCTAGCTTTAGTTATAATAATAATTTCTTCTGTTTTCTACATGAATATAACCACATTATAAATAACCATATAAAATGAAATGGGAGTTTAAATGCTGCAATTTGTAAAAATGGCAAAATATGACTCCTAACGTCGTCGAAGTGGGACTCATAAAATGTCCCTGGGACTCATCTAAAAGACCGTCCCTGCATCCCGGGACTCATTACATTGAAAAGCTATTTACATCACTGCGGCTGTGGCTCACCGCTCCAAGAGATGGGTCAAAGATGAACATATGGAATGAATTCTGTACTTTATATGGAACGTGTCTTGAGTGTACAGGGTTTGATGAGGTCAGATCAACATATGGAATGTCAGAACAGGTCAGCTCCATATATGGAGATCTAAGGGTGGCAGCAGGGGCAGTGTCTTGAGTGTACAGGGTTTGATGAGGTCTGGCCATATATGGAGCGTGTCTTCAGTGTACAGGGTTTGATGAGGTCAGATCAACATATGGAATGTCAGAACAGGTCAGCTCCATATATGGAGATCTAAGGGTGGCAGTGGGGGCAGTGTCTTGAGTGTACAGGGTTTGATGTGGGCCCAGGTAGGGCCACACCTTAATGTTCGGCCCTGTTGAATGGACAGGAAAGGCAGACATCGAAGAGGAAGGACAGGTGGGGAGGGATCAACATATGGAATGTCAGAACAGGTCAGCTCCATATATGGAGAACTAAGGGTTTGAGGTTTGAGGTCAGAATCAGATGTAGAGTTGCTGGCCGGCTCCATACAGTAATATGCAGATCTAGGTGTTCTCCAGGTATGGCTATCCAGGGTTTGATGAGGTCAGTGTCCTGATCTTCATACATGTATATGGAGAAGGCCATATATGGAGACGTCTCAGACGTGATGTCACAAGGCGTGATGGACTGATAACGATATATGGAGACGTGACACGACTGACGGACGGGTTCTGCAGGTTTTCATAGTAATCTGCGACCTACAGTCGCAATAAGTGCAGAAGGATGACATTGAGAATTGGTGTCGACAGCTGACTTAGAAAATAACATCCCGTCCTTTTTCATCTTGTTGCTACAGTAGCATTACAAGAGAGTCTTGTTGTCAAGAGGAAATATGATTTTGTCCGTGAGAAAACAATGCAGGAAAAGGAAAATATCTTGCTTGCTGCTCTTCTGCTCTTCAGTAGTGGTGCAACAAATCGACCATATCCATTTATTTATTAAAAGATTTTGGGTTTGGGCATTGAACATGTTACATCATGACATGTAAAATAGGGCTTAATAGGGCTAATCAGACTAATACATTTAGTCGATTATAAAAAACAATTCGATTTTTTCTTTCAATCCGCTAATATATTAAAAAGGTTTTAAAGAAAAACGCTTAAAGATTATTCAATTAATCAAAATAATAATAATTGCTGAGAAAATAACTGATTGTTGTTGAAGCCCTTCTCTTCACTATGCTGTATTCTGGCTGCCAGGTTTGCCATAGACAGCGCCATAATGCATGTACAGTAGCCACATACTGTCCTGTACTGTACATGCACGGCAAACAGAGTAATTGGACTTGACGCCTCATGTACGTACATGCATTACCAGTGGGCATTGCTGTACAGTGTGGAATGAAACATTTACTGCAGCCATGGCCGCAGTCAGAGAAATGTCTCTTGTGTCAACTAGGTACTTAAGGGAGAAGACCAAAAATATTCTCTCTTTTAACTATTTCATGATGCTCTGGCTTATGCTTAACTTATACTCCCTTGTACGGCGGGTCGCAATGCATGGTGAGCTTGTAGATTTGCTATTTTCCTGCGAGCGACACCATCATGACACAAGTACAAATCAGGCTTTACAGATTTCTCTCTTTCAGAGTGGAAAGCTGATCTAGGAGCAGCTCAAACAACACCTGATGAACAGTTTCTTGTATCAGGTGTTTGGCCTCGTCAATGAAAGTCTGTTGGATACCAGACGAGTTCACACACGCCCACCATGAGGGCTGTCGCTGCACTCTTTGGTTTGCCAAAGACTGTGAGCTGAAAACAACTAGCTCAAAGTATTTTAGAAAAGAGATGCATAATTACACTACAGTACAGTACACCAATCATACATCACTCCAACAGTAGAACGTGGCTGCAGGACTAGATTAGATTTACAACAGCCTGAAATTGGCTGGACTTTAATAATTACTATATTTTATTATTTAATTGATATTCCGTTTCCTCCAAATTGTACATTCTTGATGGTATTTTCATGACAATATTTTTCGAGTTGATGGAAATTGTACGGTGCCGCGTGTCATTAGTCAGAAGGTTCATTGTTCCGAAATTACTATCCCTATCTCTAACCCCAACCTAAACATAAATGACTATCCCTATCTCTAACCCTAACCTAAACATAACCGCAAGCACGGGAGCAGTGCATGTTCGCCAACCTTAAAACCCATTTTGGGCGGGAACCCCTTTTGGTGTTATTATTATGTTATGCTTTAGCTATTGAAAAATAGCAGATCTACAAGCTCATAGCGCGCCACTCGGTGGCGCGCTATGAGCTCTTAGATCTGCTATTTTTTAAGAACCACTGACATAGAAACAGCTTTTTCAGAAAACTGTCAGGATGTAGAAGACATTTTTAGAATCTGATCTCAGGTCAGAATGGGTTAATGCATGTTCGGACTAACGGGACTTCGGATGTATGGGCAGTTCCCAATCCAATCCAATACACTTTATTTATATAGCACGTTTTAAAACTCAGAGTTTACAAAGTGCTGTACAGGAGAACATTTTTTATTAAATTAAAATTAAATTCCCAATCGTACAGAGATCATCTTTGAGGTGAAAATGAAATATTCTGCTGGTGCTTGATCTTATGTATGTCTCTGTGCACAAGTCACAAAAATGGCCCAAAGCATATTGGACTACCAAATCAATCAAAAGCATATTGAACTACCAAATCAATGGAAACTCGCTAAATCATTATTTGGTCCTGTCAGCTTCAGGAGCAAGCACTCAATTGTTTTGTTTTTATTTGTTTGTGATTTCAAATTTTGGCATTCAGACAGATATAAGGTGGAGGAGTTGAGGAGTGATTGATTGATGTATTGCTTGTATTTCAAGCACAACTCAATACAAAGACTGTTAACTGTGAGTGGACGACACCATAAAGCATTACACTTGTTTACAAGAGGGTCCACCATGTTCAATTCATCATAACATTTAGAGTCGTACAAATATACACTACTATATAGCCAAAAACAGGACATCAAGGGGGCACGGTGGCACAGTTGGTAGTGCTGTCACCTCACAGCTAGAAGGTCATGCATGGGTTCGATTCCTGCTCGGGGCGCTGTGGGTGCTGGCGGCGTGTTTCCTCCTCCGCGTCATCAGTGCCCATACCCGAAGGCGGGGTTGACGAAAGGGCCTTTCTGTGTGGAGTTTGCATGTTCTCCCCGTGTCCCCAATCCTGGTCACTAAACTGCCTCCCCCTGGCCAGCCGGGGCGCCTGATGGAGGGGAAAGGAACTGGTTGGAATAACGTGTTCCTTCCACGCGCTACGTCCAACCAGGGAAACTCCCCCCTGTCAGGTGTAAAGGAGCAACTTGGACACTCAGGCATGAAGGCAGCATGAGTTCAAGTCCGTTGCTCTCCCCTTGTCCCCCATATATGGGGACTAGGTTGGTGGAGGGTGTGTAGAGCCCAGGATCACATTAGATGATTGACACAGGGGTGAAAAATGGGTTACAAAATCGTGGGATAAAAAAACCCCCAAAAAAACAGGACATCATCATAAAGGAGCTAGGTAAAAAAAGGGAAAAGAAACATATACAGTGAGGGGCAAAAGGGGGGGGGGGGATTCAGATTCAGAAAAAGAAAAGAAAAAGACAAAAAGTAAAAGAAAAAAAGGCTGCATTTTTCATATTACAAAAAACATTCAATGAAATCCTATTGCAATATCGCTAGGCTGAGAGAAGAGATTCCACTTTTCCCACTTTTTATAGAATTTATCCTCTTGTAGTCTAAGTATGAATGTTAGTTTTTCCATAGCATACAGTTCCTCAATAATGTCCATCCATTGATCCTTCGTTGGTGGGTCCTGCTTTTGTGTGATTGCTTTTTTACTTGCTGCTAAGAGGATCTTGATTAAAAATTTATCATGTATTAGAAACTCTTCAGGGATATTTCCTAACAGTATAAAAGGACAGTGGCGGTTGGAAGGTCCCACGGGCCCCGAGGCGAGATTGACAGCCCGGGCCCTACCCCCCCCCCCCCCCCCCCCCTCCCCCGCGCGCCACCACCGAACGCCGAACGGGACCGTAAATACCACTTCGGACTAAACCACTGGCTAAATGTGGCTCAGTTGCAGCAGACCCGCAATGAATACACAGGTTGCATATTGAAAATCACGTTACATGTTGAAATGTCCATAACCATTAATTCCTGACGGAGGTAATCAAATACTGGAGGGTGTAGGGCTGCTACTCACTTGTGCCTGCCGTCTGTAGGCTACTGTACATGGCTGTGATGAATGGGACAGCTTCGGGATTCGGGAAAGTTGATTAAATAGTCTCTTAATGTTTCAATTCAAGTGGGCATGTCCGTCCATCTGTATGATTGGGCTACTGTCTTGGTATTCCTTTCATTGCTACTTCACTCACCTCCAGTGCATGTGGATGGAGCTGCTGCTGTTGTGTTTGTATTCCACCTTACTCCATCTATCTTGCCCTCTTTTGCCTGTGGTAATTTTATGTCTTGTTTATGACTGTTCAAATAATCAAAACTCAACTTTATCAGGCGATTGCAGTGCAGGGCTAACAACTGTATACAGACACAGCGTGACAGCGGACATACCGGAGCAAATCCATCTACTCTAGTAGGCTACTCTAACGTGCAGCCAAGCAGCCCAGTTTAAACCTTCTATTTCCTGCCTGCGCCGTGCAGGGCCCTTCACAATAAAGCGTCACCCTTTAACTCCCAATGAACTATATTTTACACTGCTTATTATTGACAGGAAATGTAGTCTTAGTTGCGGTAACTTAACAGCGTGTTTGTGGGAGAGAGAGCCAGAGAGAGAGAGTGAGAGAGAGAGAGTATACAGTTTACTACCCCCCCCCCCGGGCCCTGAGGCGACTGCCTCGCCTGCCTCGCCTATATCGCCGCCCCTGGAAAAGGAACAGACAGAGGTATCTCAAAACACAGAATGGTCTCCAAGGTGGAGTGGATGTCCTGCCAGTATTTCTGAAGAAGACCAGAAAATATGAGCGTGGCCTGCCCCCTTGTGGCCACACTGTCTCCAGCATGGCTGATCTGTTTTCAGTTGTCTTGATTTAATTTTGGGGGTAATAAAAAATCTCATTAGGGTCTTCCAACAGAATTCTCTCCACATTCTTGAATTGGTGGATGTAATTTGTGTATTGCACATGTTTGCCCATTCTTCTGATGTGATGGTAATCTCCAACTCTTTTTCCCAATTTATTTTAATGTACTCTGTGGAATTGACCCTAGCTGAAACCAGGGCATTATATATACTGGACACTACTCTTTTGGACTCATGCTTATATGCCTGAATAAAAACCTGTATGAGATCGTTTGAGGCCACCGGCTCGGATGCTTTCACCTCCCCCATAAAGTACTCTCGTATTTGGAGGTATCTAAAAAAGTCCTTGTTATCTATGCACATACACATATCTTTCAATTGTTCAAAGTTCAATAACACATTGCCTTTCATGGCAGTACTGTAAGAGGAAAAACCATACCGAGCCCATCGCCTGAAAGTTTGATCGTACACACCAGGCTTAAAATCTGGATCGTAAGCGGCCACCTCAACACCCTGATTGTCCTCTCCATTTTGAACTGTTTCACGACTTTGAACCAAGTATTTAAAGTAAATATTGTGAATGGGTCTAAAATGTCATAGTATGACTTAGCCTTGTGTTTGTTCCCAATTAAAGACTGAATAGGGATGTTGATTGATTTAATTTCCAAAGCTTTCCATTTAGCCTCGCATTTATCATCACACCAACATATTAAAGGTCTTAATTGTGACGCATAATAGTAATCCCTCAAATTTGGAAGGGATAGTCCCCCTCTTTCTTTAGGGAGTTGTATAGTTTGGAATCTGATTCTCGTTTTTTTTCCGTTCCAGATAAATCTAGATATAATTTTGTCCCATTCACAAAACTGTTTGGCAGGCACCTCCTAGCCTGGGTAAACCCACTCCCCCTGCTGGACAACATTTCATTCTGCCAGGAGGGGTGAGTCTGGCTAAATGGTAATACAAAGTCCTTAAGATTGTATCAGCTTTGGTACGAGCCAATCCGCGACCGAGCTCAGGGCTCTGTGATTGACAGCGCACGTTGGCCAATCAGGAACGATTTGAGCAGTTGATGACGTGTGAACTCCTCGACTCATTCACTACAACAAACATGGGAATGAGGAAGTAGGAACGGAACGCGTTTAGATGACGCCTCTTGTTTTGATATACGCTGATTGGCTGAAGGGGTTGTCCGTCAACGCTACTCTCCCGCCCCACGGCTAAACAGCCACACAGGCGATTATGCCAGACTCACCCCTCCTGGCAGAATGAAATGTTGTCCAGCAGGGGGAGTGGGTTTACCCAGGCTAGGCACCTCCACTGGTAGAGACTGAACGAAATATAATATCCTAGGTATAACATTCATCTTGACTGCCTCTATTCTAGAACTTAAGTCCAAGGGTGACAGAGACCATCTCTCAATATCTTTTTTAATTTGTGTGATTATGGGTTGATAATTTGCTTCATAGAGTTTAGATAGGTCCTTAGTCAACCTTATTCCCAGATATTTAATAGATTTAGAGTTCCAATTGAAAGGGTAAAGCTCTTTTGTTTCCTTTGAGGGCTTGTAATTATAAGAGAGTATCTGTGTTTTATCCACATTGAGTTCATAGCCTGAGAACCGACCATACATTTCCAAGGAGCTCATTAATTTGGTTGTTTCTTAAAGGATTTAAATTACTTCCTTTCCAGCTGTTCCAACATTTCCCTTCTATAAGGTTCTGAAGGCTGTAATGACATGGCTACTACTACAGGACATGGCAGAAATTGAAATATTTTGCATTGAATAGCTCTTAATAGAAATAATTGGCAAATCAAAGAGATAAATCTGTTTCCATCTGTCTTGTACCACCTTTGCCATAAAATATCTGGTTGGAGTTGGTTTGTTAAAGAGAATTATGTATCATAGTAAGTAAAATAACTTACAACTAAACATTTTTGCAAGGTTAGGGTAGATTGTATTGCATTCTGCTTATGCCATGCTTACATGAAAAGTACAGAAAATGGCAACCTTTCCTGAAATTTCACAGTACAGCTGCACAGCAAAGGCTTGAGGTTTAATGTAAACCTGGGAGTGTAACCGTTGTATATTCACCATGAACCACCCTCAATTGAATTTCTCTAAGGCCAAACCATGTCTGCACTTGCAATTTGCAGCTTTTATAACATTTAAAAAGTATGAAATGGAATGGATACACCCAGAGAATGTATTAACTCGAAAACAAATCAAATAATCATTCAATGGCTGGCACATAAATGCACTGGAGAATATTTGGTAATGAAAACAATTAATTACTATCACTCCAGAGGGCAAAAACATATTGACTGTCTGAATAAATTAGGCTGTATGTTTAATACTTTAGTGTTTTCTTCATTCAAAGGTTTGTCTGCGATCATTTTAAATAAACAGCACGTCTAGTCAAATGTGCACACTATAGAGCGTCGCAGTCCCGCCCCCTCGAGAGACCCGGAAAAGAAATCCCCGTTAATTTTCCTTTATTTAAAGACGTTTACGCCGCAGACAAAGACAACTCTTGTCGTGACAAATCATGACGACAAACAATTTTTCGGGCTGCACAAATAATTAGAAAGAAGAAGAAAACGGCAGGTTTAAACACTTCTTTTGTTGTTTTTCTTCTTTGTAATTATTTGTTTGGTCCAAAATATTGTGTTTGTTGTCATGATTTGTCACGACAAGAGTTGGCTTCGTACGACGCTTATAAATTAAATAAATACGTTTTGAAATGTCTATGGGAAAAATGCATTGGAAACTATTTCCTGGGCCTGGCGTCGTCATAGAGCGACGCTCTATACTGCTCTGTATTACCCATAACCCCCCCCCCCCCCCCCCATCTAACTGTGACTGCGTTACGTATGTGAGTCAGGCCTAAGACCTTCACAACAGATTGTTGTATAGCTGATGCATGAGACTTGTTGACTGATGCAAGCTCGCAATGCATTTCCAATGGGAGTCACATGGTTTGACACAACATTGTTGTTGTATGAGGGGGAGGGGGGGGGGGGGGCAGTCGAAACACAGCCGAAAGCCGTACAACAAAAATGTTGTGTCAAACCATGTGACTTCCATTGGGAAATGCATTGGGACGGCCATGTCACTTACCCTTTGTTTACATCTAGCATCCAACAATGTTGCTAGATCGAAAGCTGTGAGTGAAGCCAATGTCTGTATTCCCAAATACATGTGGAAGTATAGCCCTGACATTTAATGATCTATTGTGGTCTAAATATATAGGCTCTTTTAAAGAACTAAGGTTCATGTTAATGTTTAATGCTTTTCATTTTTCTTCATCCTGCTCCTGCACATGGAGAATGTTTTAAGCGTACTGTATATGTTTAGTTAAGAAACCTGTGTTGGAAGCTGGTAGCTGGCATTGGCCAGCCTAATTATCGATCCAGGCAGTGTTGTTTTCGTCGACTAAAACTAAGATGAAAAATGTTCGTCGACTACCTTTTTTCACTGACTAAAACTAAATAAAAACTAAATAAAAACGAATCTATGATGACTAAAACTAAGACTAAATATACTGACAATTTCGTCAACAAATAAAAACTAGACTAAAATGTTGGGAAGGGACTAGTGGACAAGAGATCCAGTTTTATGCTGGGTTGCATGCTGAAAATAGCAGATATACAATCTCACAACGCGCCGCAGCGCGACGCGTTGTGAGATTGTATATCTGCTATTTTCAGCATGCAACCAAAGTGTAAAATATGTCATTACAACGACATCAAGGCCTGTCAAAACAGATTTTAGTCGACTAAATCAACTGTAGATTTAGTCGACTAAAATTGTATGACATTTAGTCGACTAAAACTAGACTAAACACTAGAACATTCCAGGTGACTAAAATGTGACTAAAACTAAGTGAAAACTATTCAAGAGACTATGACTAAAACTAAAATAGAAATTTGCTGCCAAAAACAACACTGGATCCAGGTCGCAAACACCTCCTAGCCAGTGGGGCAGCTCATTTATCAGAACCATGCCGTTAACGCAGTGGAATGCACACCTGTGCTTGGACATGAACATGTCATGTCCAAGCAGGCAAAGAACATGAAAGCAGATAAAGCAAAGAGAAAGCTCAAGTCATCTGGTGTTCTAATTCAAAGTATTTAATTAAGTGAATTGTAAGCGTTCTGACTGAAACAAGGCAGAAAATGAAAAAATATAGATTTTTCTAAAAGGAACGCTTTTGAAGTCCTAAGCAGAACTGTCTGTCTAAAAGATAAATGGCTCAGGCTCGGCGTGTCTCTCTTGATCGAATCATCTGTTACAACATACGTCTTGATTTATATTAATCCATGGATTTGATCCCGCTGTAGATGTCAGGGACTTGCTTTGTTTTGCAGACTGCTTTTGAGACAGAAATGAACTAACACAGCGGCCTTATATGATATTCATCATCATTAACCCTAATTAAGATGTTCCATCATAATGTATGGTTTCTTCTCACATTCTGTTCCCAGTGGTCATTTATTATGTATCCATTGCTGCGTAAAGATTATCACTCAGGCATTCGTTCGTTGCCCGAGGTGGGCCAACTAGGCTGAAAAGACCGATTTAACCGGGGTCCAAGGTTGGTTGCCGGGGGCAACAATGAATTCCCTGGCAATGATTTGTTTATCAAATATCCCATAGCCTTATTTTAGTTACATTTATTAACAGTTATCAGCCCATGGGATGATTATAGATAATACTGTAGTTACCAACCTCTGTGTCCTCTCTTCTTCCCCTCACCCAGGAAACGTTATATTTCCTGGGTGAGGGGGAGAGAGGACACTGCGTGAACAGTGATGAAGTTATAGAGAAGTGAACTGTCCTCTGGATTAGAGAAGTTATACTTCACGTAAATCTCATTCAGTTGCAGTCAATCATGTGGATTGACTTAAATGTACAATGTCACAGTTTGTGACAGTTTGTGACAAGTGTTCTTGAACTACAGTATTTATCAGTATCTCGCTCACTTCATCTTTTCCTCCCTTGGTCGCACGCGCACACTCACACTCACACTCTCACACTCACACTCACACTCACACCAGTGTTGTTTTTGGTAGCAAATTTCTATTTTAGTTTTAGTCATAGTCTCTTGAATAGTTTTCACTTCGTTTTAGTCACATTTTAGTCACCTGGAATGTATTAGTGTTAGTCTAGTTTTAGTCGACTAAATGTCATAAGATTTTAGTCGACTAAATCTACAGGTGATTTAGTCGACTAAAATGTATTTTGGCGAGCCTTGTAGCCGTCTGATTTTACACTTGCTGAAAATAGCCGATCTACAATCTCACAACGCGTCGCAGCGCGACACGTTGTGAGCTTGTAGATCTGCTATTTTCAGCATGCAACCAAGTGTAAAATGACTTACCGGTATACTGGATCTCTTGTCCACTAGTCCCTTCCTAACATTTTAGTGTAGTTTTTATTTGTTGACGAAATTGTCAGTATATTTAGTCTTAGTTTTAGTCACCATAGCTTAGTTTTCATTTAGTTTCCATTTGGTTTTCCTCAGTGTAAAAAGGTAGTCAATGAACATTTTTCGTCTTAGTTTTAGTCAACGAACATTTTTCGTCTTAGTTTTAGTCGACGAAAACAACACTAACTCACACACACACACTTTTGTAAACCATAACTGTATAACAGAGCTATTCATTACAGACAAGCCACTTTAAAATTTCGCCCATACTTTGACCTCGACATAGTAATGAGGCGCAATAGGTAATTGCTTATTTATCATAAGGAGTGGAGACTGGAGAGTGAATCAGGAGTTATACGTAAACTCAGGTAAAGTCCTGGAACGTTTTAGCAAAAGGCCGATGCACACCTCAGAAGTCTAGTGACAGGTGCGTAGGGCAATAAAGCATACTTAAAAAGGTTATCTTTTTGAACACACACTGCCAGAAACTTGCCAAAAATGTTGCTCTTTATTGGTCAACGTTTCGGTCTATTCGACCTTCATCAGGACAGACAAAATGTCCTGATGGATTTTGTCTGTCCTGATTCAGGACAGACAAAATGTCCTGATGGATTTTGTCTGTCCTGATTCAGGACAGACAAATGTTGACCAATAAAGAGAAACATTTTTGGCAAGTTTCTGGCAGTGTGCGGGACCCTTCTTTGTTTTTCAAAGTCCTGGAACTTGACAATGTTGCAGTCTCCCATGCATGCTGGTGAGCAGGGAACTGGATATTATTTTGCACCTGCTGGATAGTGGAATACTAACTTCACATACTAATCATCATCATGTCTGGCTGTCTATTTACATTCTTCCCTGGAAACTTAAAGGACAACTTTAGTTTTTTTTCAACCATGGTTCATGTTTTAGGCTGTTATTAGAGAAAGTAAAAGTGTAAATTTTCTTTCATTTGCTGCTTTCTTTTGTTTTGAGTATTTTAGCAGTTTTTGACAGGGGGGCGGGGGCATTCGAGCATGGGGCTAAATATGTATTTCTTTACAAAATATTATGGCGATTTATTTTTTTATTATTTACTATAGTCCTAATAAACCCCAAGAAATTACATCTGGCCACAAAAGATCACAGGATCTACTGAATGTGACAAACTGACATATTGAGCCTATACACACAGTATAAGCCTTCTCCCAGTAGGCTACCTTCACATTCAGTAGATCCTGTGATCTGCTGTGGCCAGATGTAATTTCCTGGGATCTAGTAGGACTATAGTAAATAATACAAAAATAAATCACCATAAAATGTTGTAAAAAAATACATATTTAGGCCCATGCTCGAATGCCCCCGCCCCCCTGTCAAAAAGAGCTAAAATCCCTAAAACGAAAGAAAGCAGCAAATGAAAGAAAATTAACTCTCACCTTTTAGTTTCTCTAAAACATGAACCTTGGTTGATAAAAACTAAAGTTGTCCTTTAAGTTCATTATTATGGTTGCAAAGTTAAGACTCCTGCTGTCAGTTGTTGTTGCACAACGCCGTACACCTGCAGGCAAGGAGATCCTTCAGACAACCAGCTAACTCCGTTGTATAGTTATATATTTACACATTTTCATTTATTACCGTAACTTTGTAAATTAAAAGAAGCATCATAATTTTTACGTTGCATATGAGGAGAGTTATGATAGTTTTCTGTTAACCCATTTCTGGCGGGAACCCCTTTTGGTGTTAGCATCATGTCATGCTTTAGCTATTAAAAAATAGCAGACCTACAACTACAAGCTCATAGCGCGCCACCGAGTGGCGTGCTATGAGCTTGTAGTTGTAGGTCTGCTATTTTTGAAAAATCGAAGAACGACTGACATAGAAACATAGCTTTTTCAGAAGACTGTCAGGATGTAGAAGACATTTATAGAATCTGATCTCAGGTCAGAATGGAAAACTGTCAAGATGTAGAAGACATTTTTAGAATCTGATCTCAGGTCAGAATGGAAAACTGTCAGGATGTAGAAGACATTTTTAGAATCTGATCTCAGGTCAGGGCACCCCAGATAATAAGTAGAAAATAGAAGCTACTCGGTCCCTTTTGTTTTCTCTTCAATGTGTGTGTTCTTACCAACGGATTCACCACGGTGCATTCACCACTGTGTTCACCACTGTGTTCACCACTGTGTTCACCACGGTGCATTTGAACCCCAAGCCTCCGCAGTGGTGGGTGGGAACTTCACCACTGCACCACCGGGGCGCTACGACGTTCAGTGTTCATTTAACACATTCTGACCTGAGATCAGATTCATACGAGGTTTCCACTGGACACACACTGGTCTGATTAACTCAGACAGGGATTTGATCAAGACTCACAGCCAGGGCCCAGCTGGGCCAATTACAGTAACATGATTTACAGTCTGTAGATCAGATATAGATCAGATCTGTTTTAAAGACTGAGGAGAAAAAGCTTACAGTATACTATTTAAATACAAACAATTAATCTTTAAAAAAAAATGCATTTGCCCTGTCCATAATCCGTCCAAAGGATTCGTTTTTGTACACTATCGGAGTTTCAAAGGGATTTAGAATGACACCATTTGACTGATTGTTAGGCTGCCATTTATTTTTTTGCCTTTATTGATAGGGTACAGTAATTAGCCCATTCTAGGCGTGAACCCCTTTTGGTGTTAGCATTATGTTATGCTTTAGCTATTGAAAAATAGCAGATCTACAAGCTCGTAGGTCTGCTATTCTTTTTAAATAGAATCTGATCTCAGGTCAGAATGGGTTAGACAGGAAAGGGGGAGATTGATGGGGGAAGACAGACACGCAGCAAAGGCCGACGGGATCAGGACTCGAACCCGCGACACGCCGTCAGGCTGGATTACCGGCGTAGGTGCCAGGACATAGGACACAGGACATAGGACACAGGACACAGGACATAGGACACAGGACATAGGACACAGGACATAGGACACAGGACACAGGACACAGGACACAGGACATAGGACATAGGACACAGGACACAGGGCATAGGACACAGGACATAGGACACAGGACACAGGACACAGGACATAGGACACAGGACACAGGACATAGGACACAGGACATAGGACACAGGACACAGGACACAGGACACAGGACATAGGACATATGACACAGGACACAGGACATAGGACATAGGACATAGGACACAGGACACAGGACACAGGACACAGGACACAGGACACAGGACACAGGACACAGGACATAGGACACAGGACACAGGACACAGGACACAGGACACAGGACACAGGACATAGGACATAGGACACAGGACACAGGACACAGGACACAGGACATAGGACATAGGACATAGGACACAGGACACAGGACATAGGACACAGGACACAGGACACAGGAGGACACAGGACATAGGACACAGGAGGACACAGGACATAGGACATAGGACACAGGAGGACATAGGACACAGGACATAGGACACAGGACACAGGACACAGGAGGACACAGGACATAGGACATAGGACATAGGACACAGGAGGACACAGGACACAGGACATAGGACACAGGACATAGGACACAGGACACAGGACATAGGACACAGGAGGACACAGGACACAGGACATAGGACACAGGACATAGGACACAGGACACAGGACACAGGACACAGGACACAGGACATAGGACACAGGACACAGGACACAGGACACAGGACATAGGACATAGGACACAGGACACAGGACATAGGACACAGGACACAGGACATAGGACATAGGACACAGGACATAGGACACAGGACATAGGACACAGGAGGACACAGGACACAGGACACAGGACATAGGACACAGGAGGACACAGGACATAGGACACAGGACACAGGACACAGGACATAGGACACAGGACACAGGACATAGGACATAGGACACAGGACACAGGACACAGGACATAGGACATAGGACATAGGACACAGGCTGCCACTTCTAAGGGATTCCAAGATATATTTAGTAAAATAACATTCTGGGAGGGTTTTATGCGCACACAGGCAACATAAACTAATTTCATGCGTAAATTGTGGTCATGTATCATTTTTTCCCACTCGGGTCACGGACAGATACAAAATGAGCTCTGCTGTGTCTCCCATTGGCTCAGAGATTAATTTAAAATACTGTTGTATAGATATACACAATTACAGCATGCACGCACACACACACACACACACACACACACACACACACACACACACACACACACACACACACAATGACTCACCCATGTTTTTTGCCCCTCCCATCGTGTCAAGTCAATACATAATTGTGTTAAATATGTAACATAAGGCACACACGCAAGCACGTAAGGTACTGTATTGCCCAAGTACAGTACCTTCTATGGAAACATTTATGTTTCTACTGAGTCTATTATACCACCATACAATGACTTCAGAGAGTTTTAATTACATTGCATCTGCATCACACACTCGTATTTTAGTCATACTATATAATAAAGTAAGCCTAAACTGATCTACTAGCCCCCTAATCTCTCTCTCTCTCTCTCTCTCTCTCTCTCTCTCTCTCTGCCACCCCATCCTCGTGCAAGTGAAAGCCATCAAATATTCACAGCTGCCTTCCTTTAGAATGCAAATGCTAAGCTTAAAAATAGATCCGATTGGTTTTAAAGAGGTAATACTGTGGAGAAAAGCAGCTGTTACCACATTCTCCCAAATGGTGATACTCAAGATTCTGTTTGTATTTGCACTGCATTAATGCCTCCAATGGGCAGCCGTGCAGAAAGCAAAACAATAGCAGTGTGACTCCAATGCTATTATCTGTTATTCACTGGAGCGGAGCCTGCTAAAGGTGCTTAACGTTTATGGGCTGCAGTGGAAGATGGTAAGCACAATTTCTGACTATTATGTGTGGGTATTTTACCCTGACTCCAATTCTTCTACAATCTACATAGATCTACATTATTTCTCGAACGCTTCGGACGTGGGGCGGCTCACCGGAACCGGGCCGGCACCCTGGGCACGTTCCTGTGGGTCTGCAAATTCCGGGGACCCCCCCACACGGAGGAGTTGCACCACTTACTTCACACAGGTGTGATTTTTTTTTGAGTGGTGCAGGTGCAACCACTCCTACAACCAGCAATGTCTGTGTAACCCACCCGCCTATGTGTATCTGAGCACCAGTATATGACTATTAGTACCAGTAGGGGCGCTGTTGTGCCAGAAACGGAGAGAGAGACAGTGCTGCTCTGTTGCCTGCTAATGAGAGAGAGAGAGAGAGGAGGAGGAGGAGGAGGAGGAGGAGGAGGGGGGGGGGGGGAAGAGGGGAGTTGCACCACTCCGTTCACATGGGTGTGATTTTTAGTTTTAGTTTTGAGTTTCTACCAACATTTTAAGGTTGTAAATTATTAAGTGAGTGACCCTCTTCAACCATATATACTTTGCTACATACTGTACAGTACAGTATATGCTACAACCAGTTTTCGAGACCAGAACAAAGACTGATGGCTCTTACTGAAAAGGTCTGAAACTGTGTTTCCCTGTTTCCATTTTCACAATAGTTTTAATTTGGAAAGCTCTTGCATGCTCTTGGCTGCCATCAGCGACCAACCAGGGCCCATTCTCTGCCTGGCCTGAGGTGCTAACCAGGGCCCATTCTCTGCCTGGCCTGAGGTGCTAACCAGGGCCCATTCTCTGCCTGGCCTGAGGTGCTAACCAGGGCCCATTCTCTGCCTGGCCTGAGGTGCTAACCAGGGCCCATTCTCTGCCTGGCCTGAGGTGCTAACAAACCGAACTCGTCATACGCTTTGCTGGGGCATCTGCAGAGTGATGATAAGGACCTTTCATTTTCTCCCCACTCAGCAGATGGTTTTAAGCTAATTATAACTTGTCATTGTAGTCAGAATTTTGGAACTATATAACAATTTGGTTCTATGAGACTATGGATTTCTCAACAGAAGTTGTAGCCTGTGATACCAGTGCTGTAACTCATGACGTAAAACGTAAAGGTATTTTGTCTTTTGTAAAATGTAAAAAGTAAGTTCAACTTATAGCTTACTCAAGAGAACCAGACCAGCCCTAACATTGTAAATGCATGCATACATGCTCTAAATCTAGCAAGCCCTACGTGTTCTTATGAGACATTCACAGGTTAAAAAATCACACCTGTGTGAACTGAGTGGTGCAACTTCCCTCTCCCCCCCCTAACCCCCCCCTCCTACTTGCATACATACGTGAACACACGGACACGGACATTGCTGGTTGTAGGAGTGGTTGCACCACTCAAAAACACCCCATCATAGGCACATTAGATTAGACTAATAGACTTTGGCAGCTGCTTGCCTCCTGGGCAGAACATTAAGCAATTGGTTGGTTGTCTGGTTGATTTTTGGTGGGTTTATAGTGGCAGCTAGCCAAATGTCCACCCATGCACTTATACCAAGCTGGAAGCTCTTTAAAAAAAATCAAAAAGAAAAAAATCAACATTCAACACGTTCACTAATGGCTGACTGAACAACAGTGTGCCCTGCAGTATTTTGTTTTCCAAGAAACGCGAAGTGTTGAATACATTCGTCCCAATTTGAATAACAGAATACAAGAATGTAAGAGATAAACTGTAGCATAATTATTAGATAAAATCTGTATGTTATTCCTGGCCTTTATACCCACGACGTGATTTATTTGCCGGCAGGTTTTTTCCCACCATGTCCCATCAGTCTTATTATAAAAGGTCTTATTGGTCTCTAGAGCTTGCGTTTTCACCCTTAGCGAGGGTTTTGGAGGTGAAACAACACAACAGCCACCTGGGCTTGCATTCAGAGGCTCTTAGTATTCATGTCTCTGCGTACAGCATAATGAGTAAAGGCAAGTTCATACTGGCATATGGCCTGATAAACCAAGTCAATTTGTTTTGTGTAGCACATTTTTACATTTCATGCTAAATAAACAAAAAAATAAAATCCAAGTGTACGTGCGTGCGTGCATGTGTGCGTGCGCATGTGTGTGCGAGCATGCACATGTGTGTGCGTTCGTGCGTGCCTACGTGCGTGCGCACATGCGTGCGTGCGTGCGTACGGGGGTGTGTGGGTGGGTGGTTGTGTGGGTGGATCTGTACACAATGTGGGGATGGAGTTGGCTGAGAACCAGACAGGACTACAGGCTACTGATGAGACTTGCAATTGATGGTATGCATGCCATGCAGCCACACTGAGGTTCACTATTTTCCACTGTTTTGATTCCTCTTGCACCTGGAGGACAAACTTAGCCGTGAGTGGATCCTTTCACAGCAGCGATTTGACAGGTAACCACAGGTGAAGGTAATGATAACATGCATTATGTGTGTGTTTCACTTAGAGGTGTTTCTATGTTCCAGTATGAAGTTAGCTGTCTGAACAGGAAGCATCTGAAGGGAAGTAGCCAGTGCATGCAGAGTAGTAAAAGGCATCAATTATCCATGCGAATCGTGGGCAGGTTTCTGGTGTGTACTGTGTACCTATTCTCCCCTGGGTTGCCACATATGGTGGAGAATGTGGGTATCCTCGGTCCAGCATTGACAGATTCACAATAAAACTAGAAAAAGTGCCCTTCCGGGCACAGGTCTCCACCAGGTTATCCACAGATCCGTGCAGTTAGAGGTAAAAATATTTTCGGCCAGTTATAGCGCCACCTTGAGGCTGAGTTGAAATTGTTCATGTGGCATTTCGTCCTGGGCCTAGTGGGAATGTGGGTGCACAATTTCACGGAAATCACGCGATGTGTTCATGATTTGCAGCATTTTGTTTGAAACTGAGCACTCCTGTGAACTTTGGAAGCCAATCTTAACCAATCAGGATGGAGTCTGATAAATCTGAAAGACCCGTTTCGTTGAATGGCTCTAGAGAGACTGTGTACCAATTTGCGTGATGTTTGGACAAAATCTGTAGGTGTACTGTGCAAAAACTTGTTTTGCACAAAGCGGCCTCCTGGTGGCGCTATAACAGGCCGTTCTGGAAAGTTTGGGGCAGAGGTTCATCGTTGGCATCCAGGGAGTGTGTGTGCAAAATTTGGCATCGACCGGGTTGTTTTGCACAAAGCGGCCTCCTGGTGGCGCTATAACAGGCCGTTCTGGAAAGTTTGGGGCAGAGGTTCATCGTTGGCATCCAGGGAGTGTGTGTGCAAAATTTGGCATCGACCGGGTTAACGGTGGCCGAGATTAGCTGTTCACGGACACACGGACGGACACACGGACGGACACACAAACGGACGGACGGAGTGCAAAACATACTCTCCCCACATGCCTTCGGCCTGGTGGAGACAATAAGAGGCTCAGAGTCAGCTTCAACATAAACTTAAATTGTCTTTTATTTAAAGTGTCCGGGAAAGGGGAAAATGGGGCAAAACATCAACAAAGGGTTGCTCTTGTCAGGGGCTTAGGCTTCTAGTCACTTGCAGTCCTGTGGGTAGAGCAGAGAGAGAGCCAGTGACTATTTTAGTTGGGGGAGAGTGCTGTAGGCTCTCCAGTTCAGTTGGCTTGAGAGATCTCCCCCATCCCAGCCTCCTCATGAACAGAGAGATTCCTCCTTTCTCACTCCTCCATTAGTTCACACTGACTCACCAGACAGCTTGGGCGTCGGCTTATTAACAACTTCTGGTGATTGCCTTACTGGCTGCAGGTGCGTCCATGTCCAGAGTCCAGACTCCCATTGGCTGCAATACCTGTACAGGGTGATATACTCCCTCTATCACCTCCCCCAGCCTCATTCTGTGGGGAATAGGCCTGGCTGTTTCCCCTGGTTTGCCACAACATATATACTACTATACTACTGTAGTCTGTTTGACTAGTGTTGAAGTGGTTGGCCTGTGTGAGAGGGAGGATGACTGATTTAACCAGTCAAGGTCACAACAGGATAAATCAGTCATCTCCACAAACACTGAGGAGAGAGATCCTCTGTCCGGACAGTGGAGAGCCATCTGCTCTCCTGAGTAAACTAGTATTGTGAATTTGTGATGCTTTCAAATTGTTAAGCCCTGGCTTAAGAACAACTGCCTGTGTGGTGTCCTTCCTGGCCCTGGGTAGTGACTACACTGTCACAGCCTGTTAACAAAACTACTAGCAAAAAAATTAGTGCAAAGTGGGGTCAACAACTTGCTTCTTCCTATTGGTTGATGCCTGGTCAAAGTTCACCAATGTTGAGCTTCAGACGCTGAATGTGACGCATCGACTTGTCACAACCAGACATTGGTCCCACCCACCCCTTTGCTCGCATGGGTCTATCTTATTTTATTTTTTTGATATCTTTTAGATATATATATATTGGTTTTTGAAGGGACAGACAGTAGGCTGACAGGAAACGGGAGAGAGATGGGGGAAGACATGCAGTAAAGGCCGTGTCGGGCTCGGGAGTCGAACCCGCGGCACACTGCGACTGGATTACCAGTCGGGTGCCCAGACGGTTACGCCACCGCCTGGGCGCATGGGTCTATCTTTATGTTGCATTATGTTGTAGTCGTAATATTTCATGTTTATGGATACTGTCTCACAAAGTTTTACAGCAGCAGATATGAAATAAACATAAGCCTATAGCTATTACGCAGTCATCCATTGTTTCCCCGCGTACTGTATGCATCTCCTCCTCGCTGCTTATCTGACAGTCTGGCGTCTGAAAAGTCATGGCTGCTTTGACTTGGAGGAATTAAGGATCTGCAGATGTAGCTGCAATATTTCCGCTACAGCAGATAAGATGGATCAGATGGAATGATCAAAGGCATCTTGATAAACGCTTGCCAAAACTACTTTGATTTCCCTTCATTTTTAAAGGCAGCGCTCAAATTTACTAATTTATTAATAGTATGATTAATATTGTAGGGGCAGGGGACATCACATTGTGAGATTGCAGATACTTTTGACTAGGACATTAATTGTAGAGTGAAAGAAGTGATCCAAGTACAGAGCCAACTCTGGGTTCTAATGCATTTACATTTTGAATGTCAGTCATGACTCATAACTCATAACTCATGTCTTGCACCGGTTGGGAAGAGTGTCACCCTCCCTTGCATCGCTTATTGATAACTGTTATCACCCTGGCCTATGGCTTATCGCCCTCTTCGTATTTCTATCACTAGCCTCACCCAGGGCAAATAAAAGCCATGGTTGTGTGATAAAATAATGCAGATTAAAACAGCTCTGATGGGCCCAGGCCGTAGCGTAACGGTCTGGGCACCGGACTGGTAATCCAGTCGCAGTGTGCCGCGGGTTCGACTCCCGGACCCGACACGGCCTTTACTGCATGTCATCCCCCCATCTCTCTCCCGTTTCCTGTCAGCCTACTATCTGTCCCTTCAAAAATCAATAAAAGGCGTAAGCCGCAAAAAAAATATCTTAAAAAAAAAAAAAGAAAAAACAGCTCTGATGCAGACAATTTAATTCAGAGAAGAAATCTTTATGGAAAAATGACACTTGAAGCATACTCCTATTTCCACATCCATACATGTGGTCCTGGGAGATATACAAACTAGTTTTCTTTCCGTGTAGCCCTTATGATGTATGAAAGCTAAACAGATGACCTACAGCACAGTACGCAGTGTTATAGTATAGTTCTACTTATTGTCCACTGACAAGAAGTTATATACTGTATTCAGGGCTGGACTGGCCACAGGTCGTACCAGGCTTATTCCCGGTGGGCCGCGACTGTAGGGGGCCGCAGGCAGGCAGGCCAATAGGCGGCAGGCCACCAGGAAAGGTCCGGGCGTGCTGCCATTCTGCCATCATGATAATGTCACTATCAGTGAGTGACAAATAAAACCTCTACAAAGGGTTGTGTGTAGTTGTCTGTTGGTTTGTATCATTTATGTTGTTCTGTAAAAGTGGTGGTATTATTAGGGCTTGTTTGTTTGTGTGTGCCGCGACGGAGCGGGCGGTAGAGTTTCTGCTATCTGCGCGCTGGTTGTGGTGGGCCGGTCTGGGCCAGATTCACGCAATTCTTTGTCCCAGTCCAGCCCTGACTGTATGAGTCCTCGTCCTGAGTTTGTCTCCACAATGCAGCAGTTTGTCTCCATTCTACCGATTGACTTCTAAATAAAAGAAAACATGAGCAAAATGCAGGCAAAAGGCTACTCCATAATGTACTCCATGTGCTGTAATGCCATGTCAGATTCCGTAGTTCCGTTTATGACATGGACGAAAAATACAAGATGGATTTCTGAATGATCTCATGGCCGCCCACAACATCATCATCGTCATTGTATTTATATTTATATTAGACAAAAGATGAAAAGGCCCGCTCTACTCAGACACTTTTATATAGTTTCAGGCGTGTGCTGGGTGCAGATTCCAAAAGAACATATAGAAAATGAATTAAATCCGCACTTCCAGTCTAGTAAGAGTCTTTATTAACAAAGAGTGCTCTGCAGCAGCAGTCATACCAGACAATAATGTGACACGGCCGTATTGTCCCTTTTAATTGAACAAAGAATTATATCTGTCATTTCCGTTGCTACTGCCAATTTTGACACTGACGAAGGCCTGCGCGCCGAAACGCGTTTGTCTGTCCGGTATGACTGCTGCTGTGGAGCACTATCTTTATTAATAAAGACTCTTACTCGACTGGAAGTGCGGATTTGATTCATTTTCTAATGAATAGATCTCATCCAGTCGACACTGGACAGACACACCTTACAGTCCTAATGGAACCCAATAGCCACCATATATGGTGCTCAGGTCATCGTGACATCTGCCCCCATATATGGTGCCCGCCCAGGTCACGGTGACATCACGTGCATCATCAGGTATATGGATATCCCTGATGTCGTAGTAAATGTGACCTGCTGTCGCAGTTAATCCCATATATGGAGGTCCCTCATGCCATCAATATCGGCCAGCAACTCTACATCTGACCTCAGATCTCCATATATGGATATATGTCAGAAGCAGAACCTGTTCTGACATTCCATATGTTGATCTTTCCCCATCCAACCTTCCTCTTCGATGTCTCCCTTTTGACTTATACCTGTTCATTCAAACTCTAGACGGGCCCGCCCTAAAGTCATTAGTGCAGCCGCGCCCGGCAGCCGGCGAAAACTAGAGTTCTCAACAGGCCCACCTGTCCATTCAAACACTAGACGGGCCTGCAAATTAAGGCCCGGCCCGACCTGGGCCGTCATCAAACCCTGTACACTCAAGAGAATGTCCCTGCTACCACAGCGGTGGCCGAACGGTTTGCGGAGCGGTCTTGATATCGGAAGGTCGCTAGTTCGTATCCCCGGACCGGCACGTTAAAATTACCACCGCTGAAGTGCCCTTGGACAAGGCATTGAACCCCTACCATGAAATGTTCTATGAGCAGGGCCTGGCTGTGAACAAGTTATTGAGCTTAGTCCAGTTACCCTGGGAAAAACATAGTATCTTTCCTTTCCTTTCCACCCTTAGATCTCCATATACTGTATGGTGCTGACCTGTTCTGACATCATCAAACCCTGTACACTCAAGACGTGCTCCTTATATGGCCAGTACAGAATTAATTCCATGTTGACCCCCCATGCCAAAGGGCCAGGGCTCGCCCAGCAGTCTGCCGCCAACCAGGCGGATGCGTGCACTTCTCGCCCTCAGGCGTCTTACTGGTATTATAATATCAACTTCAAATCAAATCAAACTTTATTTATAAAGCACGTTTTAAAACAACCAAGGTTGACCGAAGTGCTGTACATCAGTGGCAAAACAGAGAACAGGCAAGAGAACACAGAATGTAAACGAAAAATGTACATTTATAACTGGTAACACATCCAGTAATAAATCAAGATGTTCCCCTCCTTAAAAATTCATATCAATCCCCACACCTGCTGAACAATAATGCTGTGCCAACATTGGCACAGCAGAGGGTGATCACAAAAAGTTTAAAGTTTAATTAAGTCCACTCACATCTGTATGCAAATTACATCCTGCACATAATTCTACATTCATTCAATTTCACATTCATTGAACTCTTGACCCGGGGAGACAGAATAATGAAATCGTACATGCCGATGTGAAAGAAAATGTTTCTAAAAGAAGAGAAAAAATAAAGGTTGCTACAGTATGTATGAACAATCAAAATCGGATGGAAATATATCATTTGGATGTGGTGTCATAATTAAACGTAATGTCAAAATAGGGCACGGCGACTTATCAAGAAAATATAGACACTGCACTTCATGTCAAAGGTTGCAGACCCCTGGAATCTA
This sequence comes from Protomyctophum parallelum, assembly GCF_964188405.1. NCBI lineage: Eukaryota > Metazoa > Chordata > Actinopteri > Myctophiformes > Myctophidae > Protomyctophum > Protomyctophum parallelum. The sequence continues at coordinate 17,429,300 of NC_139699.1, forward strand.
CAGTAGTAGATATTTTATTTTTATGTACAGTATGACTCCCAGGCCTGATCTACATATACGTCTATAACCAAATTAATTGGTCTTTGCAGCGTCAATACTCCGTCTCGCATCATGGAGATTTCATTAGCTGGACAACAGACAATGGGTCGTTTACCCCAGTGTTGTTTTCGTCGACTAGAAACTAAGACGAAAAATGTTCGTCGACTACCTTTTTCCACTGACGAAAACTAAATGGAAACTAAATGAAAACTAAGCTATGATGACTAAAACTAAGACTAAATATACTGACAATTTCGTCAACATATAAAAACTAGACTAAAATGTTAGGAAGGGACTAGTGGACAAGAGATCCAGTACAAGTCATTTTACACTTGGTTGCATGCTGAAAATAGCCGATCTACAAGCTCACAACGCGTCGCGCTGCGACGTGTTGTGAGCTTGTAGATCGGCTATTTTCAGCAAGTGTAAAATAAGTCATTACGCCAAAATACATTTTAGTCGACTAAATCACCTGTAGATTTAGTCGACTAAAACTAGACTAACACTAATACATTCCAGGTGACTAAAATGTGACTAAAACTAAGTGAAAACTATTCAAGAGACAATGACTAAAACTAAAATAGAAATTTGCTGCCAAAACAACACTGCTGGACAACCGATAATGGGTTGTTTACCCAAAACAATAAGTGATGTCAATTTGTATTTCATGTTGATAATGCATTTCATGTTGTAATGTTGCCAACACTAACTCGTGCAAATATGACAACAGTGATGTATTTGGCACGTTGACAATGCAATTTTATTGTAACTACTTAATAGGTTATCAAAGAATAATGTCAGAATCAGGTATTCACTCAGCCAGGCAACATGATAAGTAATATTAACTCATGCTGAAAATATCTGTTTATTTGGCCTCTGATGCTAGATGCTAAAGTAAGTTTCAGTCGCAAATATATTTGTTGTTATTTTATATAAAATTGTCTTGTGCCAGTTGGCTGCAGAATATAATAATATAATATATTATATGTTATTTTATATTGGATTGGCTTGTGCCAGTTGGCTGCAGAATATAATAATATATTATATGTTATTTTATATTGGATTGTCTTGTGCCGGTTGGCTGCAGAATATAATAATATATATGGCTGCGGAAATAAAAACGGTTCAGCACAGAACCTAAAGGGATTCAGTTTTACTCAGTTATTACTGTTCAAATAACTCTTGTTCTTATCACAGTTCTTATCACACGTCTACAATTTCCTGCTACAGTACATGACACCTGAACCCATATCAGCATGTGTACAGTACACAACTCCCACACAGACCTCTGTAGGGGGTTATGTAAAACCCTCAAGGCGCTATATTTATAATACCATTTTAATAGACGCCTAACATAATAGTATGACACATTGTTGTTACACAGCCTGGATGACTAAGCTCTGTACACTGTACATTCCTATGCCCCTAAGAAATTAATCTAATCACTCTGTATAGGCTAGTGCTGAGTGCTGAACTGAGATTTGTGTTATTCTTCCGTAAATACAATAATAACTGAGCGACCTTTGTTCAATTATATACACACATTTCAGTTTTCACTTCAGTCATATTTAATGTTCTTTCTGAAAGTTGTAGTAGACAGTATACAGATCAGACAATGAGGCTGCTTACGCATGAAGTAGATTACTACTAGTCTAGTGTTTGTGACTCTGAAACACTGAGAACGATAGGAGAATGCATCCTAGATGAAGTGAAGATGGTTCTAAATCTGAGTAAATGTTTTATGTGTTACTTACGACGTCGGCTAGGGGGCGCTACGTGTAACAGAAAATGGACTCCCTCCTACCCCGTCCCCAAACTGCCTGCAGGCCACACAGGTTTAGGATCGATTTTACAGTTAAAATAAAACACGAACAGTACCTCAGGGTGGACTGGGGACTAGATATAAACTCCTAAATACAAAACATAAATCCTACTTTTATCTAACAAAATAAACAAAAAATACAAATATCTAAACATAGCTACTGTACCATAAACGTAGAACAAACTAAACCACAAAAAGAGAGGTCACCCACCCCATACACACCCAAGGCATTACATTTTAAACTGAACAAGGTGCCGTTGCTTAGACAGACAGCTTTATACTGTAGTTCATGAGCCCATCACTCAACCTAAAAGTTAGACACTCACAGGCCGGGGCACACCTTCGCGCACAGCCGCGGACAGAAGAAGCTGACGCCCGACGTCATTCCGGCTTTTTAGACAGCTGGTGGATGGAAAAGAAGCTCCACCCCCGCGGCTGACTGATGCGGAGGAGAGCGTTTACCGGGAATCTGTCCGTCGCAGCAGTCATCTAGCATACAACAATGTTGCATGGTAGATGCATGGTAGATGTAAACAAAGGGTAATTAAGTCCCAATGCATTTCCAATGGAAGTCACATGGTTTGACACAACCTTTTTGTTGTACGGCTTTCGGCTGCGTTTCGACTGCCCCCCTCCCCCTCATACAACAAAAATGTTGTGTCAAACCATGTGACTCCCATTGGAAATTAATTGCGAGCTTGCGTCAGTCAACAAGTCTCATGCATCAGCTACTGTATATCACCCTGCACCCAGACTTCCATGGTGCTGGAGAATCCACCACGGACCTCAGCACGAGAATTATCCGAGGTAGAATAGCTGGAGGAGTTGCAATTTTATGGAATATTAAATATGATCCCATGGTTAAGATTTTACGTTTAAATGTGGACTGGGCGGCCCAGGCCGTAGCGTAACGGTCTGGGCACCGGACTGGTAATCCAGTCGCAGTGTGCCGCGGGTTCGACTCCCGGACCCGACACGGCCTTTACTGCATGTCATCCCCCCATCTCTCTCCCGTTTCCTGTCAGCCTACTGTCTGTCCCTTCAAAAATCAATAAAAGGCGTAAGCCGCAAAAAAAATATCTTAAAAAAAAAAAAAAAAGTGGACTGGGCCATTGGGCTTGAGTTTAATTGCAATGGTAAGAATTTTATTATTCTGAATATTTACACGCCATATGAGTCCTATGATCATATCGATGAATTTGTGAGCAGGCTTGCATTTATTCAATCCTTTATTGAGGATAACAACCTGTCATGTATTTATGTCTTGGGTGATTATAATGCCGATCTGACCGATAGTAAGTCTTTATTTGCTAAAAGTATGGTGAGGTTTACAAATGACGCTAATTTAGTAATATCAAGTAAAGTGCTCTTGCCTGAAACAAGTTTTACTTATGTTAGTGAAGCATGGAATACTACTTCTTGGTTGGATCACGTGGTTTCCACTGTTGATGCTCATGCAGCGATAGAAAGCCTTGATATTTGTTATGGGTTAGCTACATCTGACCACATCCCTTTTGCCATGGTACTAAATGTGGATAATGTCCCCTCGCTGGCTAAGAATGAAGAAAACAGAGAGGTTAAAATAGACTGGGGTAAACTATCGGAAGCTGATATCCTTAATATTGCTTTTATTCTGATGAATTATTGAGTAAAGTGAATTTGCCAATGAATGCCATTTGTTGCACAAATGTAAACTGTGAGGACTCCTCCCATGGTGAGAGTCTATGTCATATGTATGATGATATAGTGAGAGCGCTTCATGATGCTAGCAGGTCTTTATTCACCCGCCCTAGGAAGGCCAAGAACATCAAGCCAGGGTGGAATAAATTTGTAGCTAGCCACCATGCAAGAGGCCAATGAGGCCCATAAGGCCTGGGTAATAGATGGCAGGCCCAGACAGGGACCTGTCCTTGAACATAAAAAGAAAACTAATGCAAAGTACAAATATGCATTAAGGTTTATAAGCAAACAAGAACAGGCCCTGAGTGCTCAGTCTATGGCTGATAATCTTTTTGATAATGACATCACTAACTTTTGGAAAGAGGTAAAGTCCCTTAACAGGGCTAAAACAGCTCTCCCTTGTAATGTAGAGGGGGTAACAGATCCAGTAGGCATCGCTGCCCTCTGGAGGCAGCATTATGCGACATTATTTAATTGTGTTAAAGGTGAGCCTTTTCATATAGGCACTATTGAAGAAGAAAGTACTTTTTTTAACACCCACGAGGTTGTTAATGCCATACAGCAACTTGCTGACAGAGAATCCAGTGGTCTGGACAGTATTTACATTTCCACCACTGACAATCAGTTTGGCTTCAAGCCCAAACATAGTACAGACTTATGTATTTACGCTCTGAAAGAAGCAGTGGAGACCTATAGAAGGCAGGGCTCTACTATGCTGGTTGGTTTTATTGATGCGTCGAGAGCCTTTGACCGAATCCATCACTACAAGCTTTTTAATAAGCTCAAGCTTAGGGGTGTGCCAAACTGTTTATTACGCATTCTTGTCTACTGGTATGCTAACCAGAAAATGCAGGTAAAATGGGGGAGCACATTATCCATCCCTTTTAGGGTGGGTAATGGCGTCAGGCAGGGGGGGATTTTATCCCCAGCCCTCTTCAATTTATATATGGACGGCCTGTCAATGCAGCTGGGGGGGTGCAGAACAGGTTGTATGATGGGTGATAGCCTAATTAATCATTTTATGTACGCGGATGACCTTGCCATACTTTCCCCAAGTAGCAGTGGGTTCCAACAGCTACTCAATATATGTACAAATTACGGTATTGACTTTGATATTCAGTATAATGCCAAGAAGAGCATGATACTCATATGTAGAACTAAAGAAGATCTGGAACTTAAGTTTCCTGCCTTTCATCTGTCTGGTCAAATTATGGGTGTGTCCAAAATTTCAAAATTTCTTGGGCATATCATAACAGATACCTTAGAGGATGACGAGGACATGTTTAGACAGAGGAGAATGCTTTATGTACAAGCCAACATGTTGGTCCGTAAATTTCACCATTGTACTACGGATGTTAAGGTAAACCTCTTTAGAGCTTATTGCACCCCTCTCTACACAGCTCCACTGTGGGTAAAGTACAAGAAGGAGAGCTTACGCAAACTGCAAGTAGCCTATAATGACTGTCTTCGTATACTGTGCCACGGGGGTACCAGAGGGGCCCGGCGCCACGGGGGTACCAGAGGGGCCCGGCGCCACGGGGGTACCAGAGGGGCCCGGCGCCACGGGGGTACCAGAGGGGCCCGGCGCCACGGGGGAACCAGAGGGGCCCGGTGCCACGGGGGTACCAGAGGGGCCCGGTGCCACGGGGGAACCAAAGGGGCCCGGTGCCACGGGGGAACCAGAGGGGCCCGGTGCCACGGGGGAACCAGAGGGGCCCGGTGCCACGGGGGTACCAGAGGGGCCCGGCGCCACGGGGGTACCAGAGGGGCCCGGCGCCACGGGGGGTACCAGAGGGGCCCGGCGCCACGGGGGTACCAGAGGGGCCCGGCGCCACGGGGGTACCAGAGGGGCCCAGCGCCACGGGGGTACCAGAGGGGCCCGGCGCCACGGGGGTACCAGAGGGGCCCGGCGCCACGGGGGTACCAGAGGGGCCCGGTGCCACGGGGGTACCAGAGGGGCCTGGCACCCTCAGTTGCAAATTCTGCCCCCTCAGTTTAAGTTTTAATATATGAAAATGATGTGTGCCCCCTCGACATTTTCAACTGCCCCTTCAGTTTCTTTGTAAACATAATGCTTAGTGTATAAAGCATTATTTAAGCATAGTTCTGTTTCTTCATTTGGCACTAGATCAGATTCACATTACGTATCATTAAGTAGCCTATTATTTACTCAATGACGTTGTTCATTTCTTACTAATACAAGAGATCTTGGTGTAAAATGGTGTTCTAACGAGGCCTAGGGCCTGTAGACATGTTTAATGACGCCAATACCCAATTTTCAGAATGATTTTCAGTGCCAACACAGGGCCCTCTGCACAGCACAGTACGGTGGATGTAGTTTGCAAAGTTTTAATCCATTTAATTCTCCCACCTGTGCAGTGTTCACTTTGCCTTGGGCGTCTTCTGTTGAAGTGGTTTTGATATTATCCTGCAGTGAGAATTGACCAATTCCTGTCTGAGCCAGAAAACAGCCCTCAAGGAGAAGAGTGTAGAGCACAGCACACACACGGAAGAGACTTTCAAGATGAAAAGAGACAGAGAGCTTTTTATTCTAAAATCACATGCCCGTTGCTCAGACAATCAGATGTGAACATGCAGGTTCTAGGAGGTACCGTGACTGACTGACTGACTGACTGACTGACTGACTGACTGACTGGGGTCTCATTATTCTGCTGTGTTAAAACGTGAGCATATATAGGACACATTGCAAACTAGAAAAAGTGCCCTTCCGGGCACAGGTCTCCACCAGGTTATCCACAGATCCGTGCAGTTAGAGGTAAAAACACTTTTCGGCCAGTTATAGCGCCACCTTGAGGCTGAGTTGAAATTGTTCATGTGGCATTTCGTCCTCGGCCTAGTGGGAATGTGGGTGCACAATTTCACGGAAATCACGCGATGTGTTCATGATTTGCAGAATTTTGTTTGAAACTGAGCACTCCTGTGAACTTTGGAAGCCAATCTTAACCAATCAGGATGGAGTCTGATAAATCTGAAAGACCCGTTTCGTTGAATGGCTCTAGAGAGACTGTGTACCAATTTGCGACAAATTGGACAAAATGGACAAAATCTGTAGGTGTACTGTGCAAAAACTTGTTTTGCACAAAGCGGCCTCCTGGTGGCGCTATAACAGGCCGTTCTGGAAAGTTTGGGGCAGAGGTTCATCGTTGGCATCCAGGGAGTGTGTGTGCAAAATATGGCATCGACCGGGTTAACGGTGGCCGAGATTAGCTAAAGCGGCCTCCTGGTGGCGCTATAACAGGCCGTTCTGGAAAGTTTGGGGCAGAGGTTCATCGTTGGCATCCAGGGAGTGTGTGTGCAAAATATGGCATCGACCGGGTTAACGGTGGCCGAGATTAGCTGTTCACGGACACACGGACGGACACACAAACGGACGGACGGAGTGCAAAACATACTCTCCCCACATGCCTTCGGCCTGGTGGAGACAATGACTGAAATGTTTAGAATTTACTTTGTGAGAATGAACTGCTGTATTTCCATTAAGATACCTGGCTTTCCGTTGTTCAAAAAGGAGCTAAAATATTTCAGCATGTTTCTTAACCCATTTAGGCTTGAGCTCGATTCTACGAAATGTCTTCTAAATCATGAGTTTTCTGAAAAACCCATGTTTCTATGTCAGTGGTGCTCAAACTATTTCATGTCAAGGACCCCAAAAATGATATGTATTTGGCCTCCGACCCCCATCTCAAAATATGTTGTTCCAGGGACCCCCCCAGAAGCAAATATTTTAGTAAAAAACGTTTGCTCCGAAAGAATACATATTCAAAGATTTGTGCCACATTTTCACGATTAAAGAAAATAGCAGATCTACAAGCTCGTAGCGCGGCACTCGGTGTCACGCTATGAGCTTGTAGATCTGCTATTTTTCAATAGTTAAAAAGGGGTTCCCACCCAAAATGGGTTAATATGGTATCATTATCCAACATGAATTTGAATGAACGTGAACAGGGATTCCTGCAATAGGCTGAGCTAGCGCAGCATTTTTTTGGTCTTGAGAAATGTTCTCACAAAGAGCGGGAACAACTTTGAAAATCTAAGTCACCTCCTGTGGGGGAGATTTCATTAGTTTAGTGAGAAGAGATGAACCGAAGGTGGAGAGATGACTGAGGAAGACTGTGGGAAGTAAACATGACCTTTTGTCCAAATTCTGCCACGGCACACCATCCCCTCTACGGAGTAAACAATGAGGGAGAGATAGAACCCCAAAACACACCCCTTACCCTCTACGAGAGACAGCACCCCAAGACACACCCCTTACCCTCTACGAGAGGGAAATGTCAGAAGAGACGTGCCAGCCACTGATGTGATCTAACAAGAGAATTTGCCGGTCTTCCAAAGCCAGACAGGCTCATGATCACATTCTACTGAGTGGGGAGAACACAGAACACTGTTTCTATGTCAGTCGTTCTTCGATTTTCTCAAAAATAGCAGACCTACAAGCTCGTAGCGCGCCACTCGGTGGCGCGCTATGAGCTTGTAGATCTGCTATTTTTTCAATAGCTAAAGCATAACATAATGCTAACACCAAAAGGTGTTAGCATGTTTAACCACCTGTTTAATATCCTGTTTAACCACCATATACACTTTGTCATAATTATAACAAATAGCCAATCTACAACTGCTGAATGTTGATCAAAGCTTCCTTGCATCAGTCACTTGAAATAGAACGTTAATGTTACTTGACATTTGATTCAACAACACAGTCAGGTCAATGGCTAGCCTTGGAGACGCCAACAGTGTTTGAAACCATTTG